>NC_138205.1:97247500-97732500 GCF_964194415.1 Vipera berus | reverse complement strand
GAGAAGAGCAACTAAAATGATTAGGGAACTGGAGGCTAAAACATATAAGGAACAGTTGCTGGAATTGGGTATGTCTAGTTTAATGAAGAGAAGGATGAGGAGGGACATGATAGCAGTATTCCAATATCTCAGGGGTTGCCACAAAGAAGAGGGAATCAAGCTATTCTCCAAAGCACCTGAAGGCAGGACAAGAAGCAATGGACAGAAACTAACCAAAGAGAGAAGAAACCTAGAACTAAGGAGAAACTTCCTGACAGTTAGAACAATTAATCAGTGGAACAACCTGCCTCCAGAAGCTGTGAATGCTCCAACACTGGAAGTTTTTAAGAAGAGACTGGACAGCCAGATGGCCTCCAAGATCTCTTCCAACATGATGATGATGATGATAGAGATAGTGATGTTGTTTTTCCACTGTGCTGAACATACCTATAGACAAACATACAGCTACAATGAAAGAGACACAAAGATCCCTTTATAAAAACAGTACGTTTTTAGGTAAGTTGTCTTCTTTTTGTTCAAAATGTTTGATTCCTCCCTATGAAAGTGACAATAAGTAACAACTTCTGCAAAAATATCTTCTTTCAGTTTGATGTTGAAAATAAATAGAAAAGTGCTGAGATGATCTTAAAGGTAAAGGTTCCCCCGCACATGCATGCTAGTCGTTTCCGACTCTAGGGGCCGGTGCTCATCTCTGTTTCAAAGCCGAAGAGCCAGCGTTTGTCCGAGGACGTCTCCGTGGTCATGTGGCCGGCATGACTAGACGCCAAAGGCGCACGGAACGCTGTTACCTTCCCACCGTAGTGGTCCCTATTTTTCTACTTGCATTTTTACGTGCTTTCGAACTGCTAGGTGGGCAGAAGCTGGGACGAGTAACAGGCGCTCACTCTGTTACGCGGCACTCGGGATTCGACCCACCAAACTGCCGACCTTCTGATTGACAAGCTCAGCGTCCTAACCCACTGAGCCACCGCGTCCCGAGATGATCTTACCTACTTTCAAAAACAGGCATTCCAATCAGAAAGTGAAACCAACTGTATTCTGTTTTAGGATATTATAAGCTCCTAGAGCTTAAACAAGGCTCCTTCTCATATTTTCTATTTCCAATTAAATCATTCAACTGATGCTTACTGCCAGCAGCCTTTAATGGGCCAGTTTGGGTGATGGAAGGCTATTCCATTAGCATTATTTTTATTTATTTATTTTTTAAACTTCTGTTTTAAAATACTTTTTTTGCACTTCCACAAAATATAGATTTTTTTTCCATAATGCCTTTTCTCCATCTTTCACAGCAATGTTATTTGTTGCCATTTCTGAATTTACCATTAAATAGATTAATAACATAACATTATGCCATTATGAACTGGAAAAGAAAAAAAAGTGGCTAGTATAAAATTGACTGAAAAACAGAAATTCATTAACTTGAAACTAAGGCCACATATTCCATTCATCAATGGATATTGCAGTTCACAGATGGATTTTCCTGTATCTGCCCTGCTCTGCTAGTGACTAAAGAAGTCAACTTATGTACTATCTATGTTTAACTTTTATAGATTTATCACAACCTAATTTTTAATTATAGTGCAAGGATTTATAAGTAGACAGGCAAAATGAAACAGTGAAGCTTCCTAATATACTTTTCAGTTGTAAAATATGCTTCTTCTATATTTATACTATGATATGTTAAACAATTTCACAGCATATGGGCTGTATGGTAACACTGAATTAAGCAATAATAAATTCTCAATATGCAGAACATTTTCACTTAGAAGAATTGTGTATGTTAAGAAGAGCTCTCTAGTTTCTAAAATATTGATAGTATTGATTGAAACCATATTTATAAAACTTGCAGGATGAATGAATTGTGTGTTTATAAATGTGTACATATATTGTTTTTCCACTGCACTAAGCAGAAACAGATACAAACACCCCTTTATAAAAAGGGTAAGTCTTTAGGTAAGGTGCCTTCTTTTTGTTCAAAAAGTTTGATTCCTCCCTATAAAATTGACGAGAAACCTGATATTTTTACAATAAGTAACAACTCCTGCAAATGTCCTGTGTATATTTGTGTGTGTAATATCGCTTTGTGTATATATTATCCATATGTTTACAGACACAAACACACACACATGTGTGTGTATACATACACACACATATACATACAAAGCAATATCACACACACACAGACGTGTGTGTGTGTGTGGGTGTGGGTGGGTGATTATGTGTATATGCACATACAAACAATTGTTTGGTATAGTTATTTTATAGTAGTAGTAACAATTAATATTATTGCTGGAAAAGCAGGTGGGGGGATAGGTTAGGACCTCTTCTCCCTTTCAAATACTTGTCAATACTTTCTGTGTGTGATTGTGAAACAGTAAGGGATACACATTCACTTTTTATCATTTGAATTTTGAGGACACCCAACTTCTTATCAACTTGGAGAATGTTGAGATGATAATTAAAAGAAAACAAACAATATCAAGACAAAAGAAGTCAACTGATGAAAGACAGAACACCAAACAGCAAACAATTAAACTCAAGGGCTCAGCCACTATCTCCTTTCTCAGATAAGTGAAAGAAATAAGAGAATCACATCCAACTTTGGCCATGTGCTATTATCATACACTGAGAAGTTGTCACGCAGTTCTGTTAGCTGAAAAGAGTACCTGGACAGAACTAACAAAGATAATTAATCAGAAAAGGAGATAGTTTAGGTAATTCAGTTATTCCAATTAGATTGGAACAATCTGAATTTCAGTGCCTTCCAAGCCCCATTCTAGAGAGCTTATCCAGAAAAAAACACTATCATTAATTCAGTCAATGATAACTGTACTTCATTTCCTGTATCACAGATAAAGGTGATTAAATCAAGAGCATTGACAATAACTAACACAAATATCTTATCCTGGAAGAAAATATTAGCTTGTCGTTGTTATTCTTTTAGTCTGCCCAAAGTAAACTTTTTAAGAAACTGTTGTTTTTAGACCAGTAGAGGTTTTTTGAAGTCTGGGCATGTTTCCCAGTCTCTTAATAAAACAATGCTGTGTTATTTATTTTATTACTTATTACATAAAGTAATTTATACAGCTACCTATCTTAATCAAGATAACCTACATAGTAAACAAAAAGATTAAAAATATGATGTAGATTTTTTTTAAAAAAAATACATAGTTGAAGCTTCCTTAATGATTTCTCTAGAATAAAAGAAGCATAAATATGTTAGTTCTGCCAACATCCTGGCCTTATCTGGAAAAGCTAGGTCCAAGGCTGTTCAAAAGACCAATACAGTTGGAGTCAGCTGATTCTGAAGTCAATAAGTCCAGGGCCTTATTGTTCTATAAGGCAGGTGTCACAACAGAGTAGGCCTCTTAGGTCACACCAGTAATTCCAATTGCAGAGGAACATGTACAGATCTCTTTGTAGATCTGGTAGGATCTACAAACTATACCTTCTCTTCTTCCCTCTACCTATGTCATGGGACAATATCCACCACAAGACATGTACAACCTTAACCCTGGGGGCTTTCCACAATGCATTGAAAATGTGGCTTTTTCTCCAGGCTTTAAGCCAAGAAGCTTGGTAAGCCTGTTTTTCAGGAGCTTGTCAATGTGGATATATGTGCTGCCACAGGTGTTATATGTTTTGTTCTGCTGATATTTTTATTGTTAATTGGAATTGTTGTTTACTTCTCAGAGTCATATGTCAAATGGATAGTCCTATAAATAAAATAAAATCCTTGATTTGCTTAGAGATCATATTATAGTAGATCTCCAATAATTTATTAACATTCTCAGAAATGCCTGATTGCAAGAGATTTTGTGCCAGCTACAAAGACTTTGCAGGATTTCTCTGTACAGATGTAAACCAGTAAGAGTCAAGATGACAGTTTTTCATACATACAGTATGTGTAAAGCTTCGTCTACTCCACAGAAATCCCATCTCACATTTGAGAAACTTTTACTTAGTCATTTCCTAGGCCATGTACAATGTCTGGGAAAGTATTGTATTTATATAAACATGCTAAAAATGTAGGGATTAAAACAATTCAGATTTTTTTAAAAAACATTTGAGAACTAATTGTTATGTGAACATAATAAGTCATTCTTACAGAAATATCATTACATATTTCAGTAATTTCAACTATAATTTACACACACACATGTGTATGTGTGTGTGTATAGTGTAGATAGATAGATAGATAGATAGATAGATAGATAGATAGATAGATAGATAGATAGATAGATAGATAGATAGATCCTTAATAATTATAAAAATGCAAATCCTGGGCATATCTGTTTAGCAGTATGAAGTTCTCGAACTCCAGGGAGAATATAAAGCAGCTGTTTATTGTTAAAATAGTAAAAACAATAAAAACAACTATTTACAAACCTAAAACAACCTTAGCTTTCACTGGTCCACTGCCAGCATCATCAGAGTAAATGATAGGGGGTGGGAAGTTTGTTTACAAACCTTTGTTAACTCAGTGCCCTGCCCATTGATCATGTAATAGGGCTGCCCATTCTAACTAACTGTAAATATCGACCAAACACAAATGAGACAGGGAGGGAGGATACCGTGAGGAACAACCTGCTAAAAGTAGATGGCGCAACAAGACGGAGAATGATCCAGCAGCCACTCTGGCCCACTGCATGTGGACAAGGCAGGGGGAGAAGGGCACCACAGCGTGTGCACATACCCATACATGACAAACTATTGGAGGGGCGTACAACGCCAGCTCAGGACACGCAATCTATGATGATTGTGGGCAGGAGGCATTTGGAAGATGGACTAATAATAGCATCACATGGCTGGACGCAAGGAGGATGGGTTAAGAGGATAAAAATGGCAGGAGAGGAGACACAACAACAAAGGTAGGATTGATAGAGGTGGAAGGGGCAAAGAAAGGAACAACAGGAAGAAAGAAAGCAATAGGACTGGAACACGCACAAGGAAATGCGGGACAGCTAGGATATTTATGGTTAGTTAGGACAGGCGGCCCAATTACATGATCAATGGACAGGACACTGAGTCAGCAAGATTTATAAACAAACTCCCCACCCCCTATCATTTACTCTGATGACGCTGGCAGAGGACCAGTGAAAGCTAAGGTTGTTTTAGGTTTGTAAATAGTTGTTTTTTATTGTTTTTACTATTTTAACAATAAACAGCTGTTTTATATTCTTCCTGGAGTTCGAGAACTTCATACTGCTACACACACACACACACACACACACACATGTATGTATATAAACAGCTGTTTTATATTATTCCCGGAGTTCAAAAACTTCATACTGCTACACATACACATACACACACACACAAATATACATATACATATAAAGGTAAAGTTTCCCCCACACCTGCGTGCTAGTCGTTTCCGACTCTAGGGGCCGGTGCTCATCTCTGTTTCAAAGCCGAAGAGCCAGCGCTTGTCCGAGGATGTCTCTGTGGTCATGTGGCTGGCATGACTAGACACCAAAGGCACACGGAAGGCTGTTACCTTCCCACCATAGTGGTCCCTATTTTTCTACTTGCATTTTTACATGCTTTTGAACTGCTAGGTTGGCAGAAGCTGGGACAAGTAACAGGCGCTCACTCTGTTACGCGGCACTCAGGATTTGACCCGCCAAACTGCCGACCTTCTGATCGACAAGCTCAGCATCCTAACCCACTGAGCCACCACGTCCCTTACATATACATATACATATACATATACATATACATATACATATACATATACATATACATATACATATACATATACATATACATATACATATACATATACATATACATATACATATACATATATACATATATACATTTATATAATTTATATAATTCATATAAATTTAAATTTATATAATCTCACCAAAAATGATTTCTGAAAGGTCGCAAATACATAAGATACATAAACATAAATATGTATTGGATTGGATGTGCATAAAATTAATTATGTAGACAAGTATACCATACTGTAGTTCAAAGAACGGAAGCCTTAAAAATGATGTTTATATAACACATAATAAGGCATACTTTATAGTCTACATAGTAATACTAATCTGTATAACACAATAATCTTCCTAAATAGACTCCTAAAAACTGCTCTCAGAACTAAGGGTAGAAGTGCAAGAAGCAACTTGGGGGAAAAAATGAAGTAAATGATATAGGTGCATTACTAAATGGGTGGTCTCAGGATTATAATATTTACTTTTCCTGTCCAGAGTTGAGCATCAAGCAAAATTTACACTTACAAAATGGCATAACAAGAACATCTGTGTTGGGGGGAACTAAACTGGCATGGCTGACACCTCCAGTGCCAGGTGCAAAGGAAGTGACAGGGTAGCTTGAGAAATTTTGATTACATGCATCTGAGTGCATCATTTATCGAATGTACAGTAATGCACTGATGTATATTTATGTTTTCACATCTGGCTTGGTTATGAAATAAGTATCAACCAGTCCAATACTGATCTTTTTTAAAGATGAAAACCAGATACTCCTCCTCTCCTATTCAGAATATCCTTGTGAATTAAACCTAGTGAAATATATTTTTCTGAAAGCACACATTCCCCTTGCATCAACACATGATAATTTTATTTGACTAACCAATAAATCTTTAGTTGCATTTTAAAAGTTCTTAGCTGCAGAGCTAACGCCAGAACAAGAACATACTGATGGTAGTTTTAAATAGGCTGCAGATGGAAAAGAATTGTCCAGATTTTGATGAAAGGCTTCCAATCTTTAGAAGCATTTTTTTTCCATCATCGTACCTCTACACAAAGCACTTTCTTATACAACATTTCTTATTAATTCCCCCTACATTTTTTTTGTTCTGTAAATTAGTTCTTTTCCCAGGCCTGGGGAGTGCACACTGATATCCAGATATAAACCTATACTCACCTATTTTAGTTTGGGTTGTTCAAATATGCAGTCCATCATTCTCAAGCAGTATGATAGTAAGCCATACTGCCTGGAGATGATGAGAACTGTACTTTGTGGCATCTTAATCATACAACTTCAGGCCTAGAATGTGAAGTAGCTGGAACAAGTGGAAAAATATTATAAAATTCAATAGCTATTTCTCTTAGTGTGGTACAAAAACTTTTAGTATGTATTCTGGATTGTTCTAGAGCAGACATGTCAAACACAAGGCCCGGGGGCCAGATCCGGCCCGTGAAGTGGTTTCATGCGGCCCGCGAAGCCATCCTGGAAACAGTGAGGGAATGGCCCCAGCTGCCTTGGCCCTGGCCCAGAGACCCTCCTCCTGCCAGAGATCCTCAGATCTGTCCCACTCCTGCCCAGCCCCCCATAGGCACCCTAAATGCGAACGATGTAGAGCTGGCCATGCCCACCCCATAGGCCATACACACTTTAGCCACGCCCACCCAGTAGGCCATGCCCACCCAGGCCACACCCACCTGGCCCCCTGAGGGCAACCGCAATGCTGATGCGGCCCTCAATGAAATTGAGTTTGACACCCCTGTTCTAGATCATGTGTGGCACCTGCTAACTGGGAAGCTATTGTTAGTGTCCAACTTCAACAATGTACTAGCTCATTGCCTGAGCAGGGTGTTGGACTAGAAGACCTCCAAAGTGCCTTCAAACTCTGTTATTCTATATTGATACAAAATGATTGGAATCTAATAAACCAATATCAGAATGTCAAAACTCCAATTTAAGAACTTTCCTGAATATGGCAATACAAAGCTTCATATTTTATATGTTAATCTAATACATAAATATAAAAAAATAATTTTGAAATGCTAAATAATGTTACATGAAAAATAAAGGACAGCTGAACTTAAATGAAAAAGCTTCTGCAAATGTTAATGCCTTGTTATTCATCTTTTTCCTTTTTTAACTTCAGTTTTAAAATCAGATTCCTCCATTATTTTCTGACCTGAAATGAAACACCATCTGGTGTTGAGCATGTTCAAATCTGACATAAATGCAATTGAATTGTTTTGCTTGATGTGGCTGTAAAATTAAACTTGAAGACATTAAAACAAAAGTGTTTAAACTATTTTTTTCCTGAGATTTCCAGTAACATATTTGAGACGGAACTACTATACCAGATCTTTTAATGGCACACCAATGACCACAATGTCCAAACTAATTACGGCAAGGATAGGGAAGCACACTCAGTCAATTAAAAATATTTTTAGTTTAAATTGATTCAATTAATATGGCCATTACTAGCTTATTTATAAACTTCTGCCCATTCAAAATTATAATCCAGTGTCACTTAAAGTTGTTCTATGGCTAGATACAAGAGTTTCAAGGGAATCCATGAGGTCTTAGTATTGATAGGCCTATATTTTATTGACATTTTAAATCCAATCTTTGATGGAAATTGATACCCATAAAGCCAATAAATGGCAGTGGGGCAAAGTGTTATATTAGAATAGGAAATCTGATTGAAAGCTTCACTTAGCCTTGACAATCTCTGGTGTCTAAAAAGAGATGTTATTTTATAATTCTGTCAATCTTGCAGGAAGGTCTTGTTGTAAATGAAGTCCTTGGAACAAAGCAATCTGCAGCTCTTAAACTCCTTGTGATTATAATTATTGACAATTGACAGCAAACATCATATACTTGCCTAAAATGGAAATATCATAAAAACAAAAACAAATTTTCCAGACACTACTTATCCTTCAACTCTGGATCTTCTGATCATCCCTAAGAAATTTAGGTGTGCTTTGCAACATTAGTTATAATTGTATAACTTTATGGAATAAAGTAAAATTAAATAAAAACTACTATTTCTGATTGTATGATCTTTATTTCAGTCCTGTTTACAAGCAATATGAATAGTAAGCAGGAAATGCTTAACAGGTTGTCTAAAGGACAAAAATTAATTTTAGTGCTGTGTTATGCATATTAGGAAAGTTATCTTTCTAAACACTCTGCTGTGTATATGGTATCCTAAATTTCTTTGCTTAATTTGCATTCAGACAATATGAATTGTGGTATGCAAAAATCTTACATCTCTTTAATTTATGTATTGCTCACAATTGTTCAGTCTGCAATTAATCTTTTAAGGTGTCATGGGGATTTTTCTTGAGTTTATGGCAATAGTTCAATTTATCAAGTCTTCTAGAATGGAGTAGACATTGGTCATTAAGGACAATTGTATTACTCTAGCTTCAATACACTTAAATGTATCTCTATTTCAGATGTAGCAATGGTAACAATATTAACAAATCTATTGCTTCCATCTGGAGAACTCAGTGTTCTTTATTTTGTAATGAATGTTAAAATTCTAGGCATGTAGCCAAGATAAAGTCTTCGTACCATTGGTTTTTCTAGTTTGTTCTCTCTTTTCCTCAAGAAAATCTAATTGCTCGCAGTATCTACAGCTATTCTTTCATAGCTTATCCAACATTTGTTTCTACAATTTTGTTAACAGGAGTCAGGGCCAACTAATCTGAAATCTGAAGTAGAAATGAGAGTTGAATTTAAGTATTTGATAAATAGACATGAATTTGATTTACTATAGCATCTAGTAACTTGACCAGTTTAACTAATATGAATGCCAATGCACACAAATATTCATTTGCTTCATATGGGTTCCAATTTCACACAATATTCCATATGTGCGTAGTATGATATAAATCAACATACAAAATGTTAATATTTCACAAAAGTAAATATGCTTATGATATTCTAGGTTACTTTATATGCCCATTCTGAACATCCAGAACATAAGAACAGTTCTGCTAAATCTGGCTATGGTTTATCTTAATCCAACATATGTAACTCCCAATGCAAAGGCCAAATATCTATTGACTTGAAAAACCAGAGGCAAAGGCCTTAAATTTAAAGCCTCTGGCAGGTATACATATACAGTAGATCTTGATATCTGTGTTCTGTGGAATGCAGATTTCCAACATATATAGGAATTTTAATTATCAGCAGCACAGCAATTTATCTTGTCATGAGCTTTTGATCTAAGCAAGTCCTTAATTATGTAGTTGACTGTCTGGAAAATTAAATTTTACTATCATGTCTTTATATAAACTCTGAAAACATTTGCCTAATCTTAAAACTCCAGTAGGATATAGATCAGTGGTGGCGAACCTTTTTGAGACCGAGTGCCCAAACTGTAACCCAAAACCCACTTATGCATAGCTGAGTGCCAAGGGCATGGGCACCAAGTGGGCGATGCTCCAGCGACCCGATCTGGGCATCGGAGGCCTGCAAAATTGGCCAGAAGAGAAGCAAAATCACTCTGCAGCCCTAGATCTGGGCAGCAGAAGTGTTTTATAGGCCTCTGATACCCGGATCGGGCCTCTGGAGCATTGTAAAATTGCCCCACGGCCATGGATGTGAACTCCAGAAGTTTGAAAACGCTTCTGCTGTCCAGATCGGGCTGCTGGAACATCATAAAATGATCGGCCAGGGGGATGCAAAATCGCTCCAGAGGTTTACCTGGACTTGTGCTGCAGCTGTCTCCACCATCCAGCCCACATCCACCCAGCTCTTACAGCTGCTCCCTGACTCTGAGTACAGAGAGAAAGAGAGCAAGAGCACAGGAGTGCATGGAGAGGGGGTGGGGCAGCCTGGACCTACCTCCCTCTTGGGTGATGGCATACATGCCCACAGGGACGGCTCTTTGCCACCCCTGCTATAGATCCTCCTGTAACCTTGCTAATCACCAATGTCTTGATATAACATCAGAGCTAATATGTGGTCCATATGGACCAATTATCCTGACTTTTACCTTGCCCAGAGGCAGTGGTGGGATTCAGTCAGTTCGCACTAGTTTGGCAGAACGGGTAGCTAATTTTTTGTTGCCCAGGCCCAGAATGGACTTCCGGAACTAGCATTGACACAGAGAACTGGTTGTTCACATGTCTGAATCCCACCACTGCCCAGGGGATATAGAATTTACCACAATTAGCAACTTCCATATCAATCCTGACTAAGATCTGCCTTCATTGGAACTGTTGGAGCAAATACAACCTCCATTTTCTATCCTGATATATATGCTATGAATAGTTCTAAATTTATTAGTTCCCTCACTGAATGTGAATTTTAAACCTCCCTAAAATACACAGGAAAGGGACGCGGTGGCTCAGTGGGTTAGGACGCTGAGCTTGTCGATCAGAAGGTCGGCAGTTTGGCGGGTCGAATCCCGAGTACCGTGTAATAGAGTGAGCGCCTGTTACTCGTCCCAGCTTCTGCCAACCTAGCAGTTCGAAAGCACGTAAAAATGCAAGTAAAAAAATAGGGACCACTACGGTGGGAAGGTAACAGCGTTCCGTGCACCTTTGGCGTCTAGTCATGCCGGCCACATGACCATGGAGACGTCCTCAGACAATTGCTGGCTCTTCAGCTTTGAAACGGAGATGAGCACCTAGAGTTAGAAACGACTAGCACACATGTGCGGGGGAACCTTTACCTTTACCATTACCCAGCCTTGAGGGTTGTGATACTGGTGTATGTAGAAATTAGAAATATAGTGCTACACATTGACATTAGTCATTTCTGTACTCTGGGTGGTAACAGAGAAGTGCAACTTCAGGTTATGGGTAACTTCACTGAAGCCTCCACTTAATATATGTATATTTCATCCATTGAGAATATTTGATCTACTGGGATAAGACTATTGATGGTCAGCTCTTATGTCCCATCCATCCATCCATCCATCAACCACCCATCCATCCATCTATCCATCCATCCATCATTATATTTACATAGGCATCTATCTTATAATCAAGTGACTTTCAGGACATACAACAACAAAAAATATTGTTAATGTTAAAAATTTTAAAATTATAAAAGTCACCAAAAAGATTAAGAAGAAATTAGGTGAAGAAAAGGCATTCCTTTTCCAGGAGCCACCTCAATATTTTGCCTGGTCTTGGGCCTGTTGACACAACCAGGATTTGAAGGATTTCCCAAAAGCTAAAAGGGATGAAGAAAAGAATGTTCCATAAGCAGGGAACCAAAGCAAAAAAAGGCTTACTGCCCAGAGTGTGCCAAATGAAACTTCTTAGTAAATGAGTCCTACAGCAACATACACAACAACTTAAGGTACAGAACAACTTAATTCACCATCAGCAGATATTCTGTGATATATTTAACTTCTTTTCTGATACTCTTGAGAACTGACTAGTTCACAGGTATTCATTGGAACTAAGATAATATAATCTTTGAACTTCTGACATGCAAGATTCACAGCCTGCAGGACCTCAAATTCTAAATACCCTTCAGCAAGAGCTGCTTCCTGGGTTCCCTGCCAAACGTGCAAACTATGCTAATGTGTTTGGAAAGGCGAAAGTGCAGATTCTACTCACGCCTACAAATACTGTGACATATCAAATTTAAATTCCCACAGAATACCACAACAGAATACCACAATAGAGTGGAACTGCCTAAAAAAAATTTATGAATGAAAATTCATAGGCAAACTATGTCTACTATCAAATGATTCATACATTTTTATTGAATAGTTGTAAAGTTAGAGTTACCACAATATGCATTTACCATGTAATAAATTATTCCCCCATTTTTAGCTAATTATGAAGCCATAGTGGAATAAATTCTTTTATTCCATGGTCACTATATTTACTTCTCCAGATTCTTTTGAGATTCCAGATATATGCTATCCCTCTGCCTATTGTCACTGTAAACAATTATAAAAGGTGAGTGAGGAAGAATTTACTTTGGTTAAGTCCATGCTTTTTTTTCCCCTTGTTTTATCATTTTTTCTCTTTCTGATTAATTTTTCTACCAATTTGTATAGATGTTAAGATGAATGGCTTATAATTTCCCAGACTTCCCCTGGGTCCCTTTTAAAAAAATATCTTACACTGGCTATTTTATGGTGTTTTGTACTCAGTATGTGTGACATGTTACATAGAAAATGGACAAAATGTGATCCTAACACAATGTAAAAAAAAGTTTGCATTATAAACTCTACAATGGTTTGATCAATTATTAAGATACAAATTGCTGATTTATTTTTTTATATTTTTAACATAACATTCTTTTGCTCTCGCTATATTAAATTTATTTCATGAAAAAGGTAATGTGTCAAAGAAGTCAGCTTTGTTATGTCAAATGTTTTATGAATGGATGACAGAAACAACTCAATCTGTAAATGGTCTCACTTGAGATACTTGTAGTCATGGCTCTGTAATACAAAAAAAAAAAATCCAGTTACAGATTTCTACATTTTCAAAATAATCCATGTTAGTGATTTATGCAATTTTTAGCCAGCTCCTGAATCCTTCTGAAATCTATTTCTCAGTTCCTGTCCTATTATCCTTCCTTAAAAACATATATTCAATGTATATTATGTATTTAATTTTGTCCCAAAGAACTGTTAATTATTTGGAAAATTTAATTGAAAAAAGTAAATGGGGTTCACCATCATAATATCATATATATAATGATATATCATATAAAACAGTTATTTTATCTCAAATGGAAGCTTTTTGACATGTTTCTGCAGTTTCCTCTCTAGCATAAGCTCCTGACTGAAGACAGTGACTATAAAATAGAGTGGTCACAAAATAATACTAGTAAAGACAAATATTCATATCAAAATTAAATAAAGTCATGCTATTGATACTACAAAAAAATGTTGCATTCGGAATTTTAATTATTGGAATTTTAGTTCTGAAGTAGTGGCCAATTGAACTCATTTCGTATTTCTTCACCTCGTTTCATTTATTTAATAAGATAAAGACACATCCAGGGAGATTTGTGCAAATTGGGATACCACTAATCTAGGTAAAAGCTCGTGAAGATGATTTTACACTTACAGATACAGATACATTTTGTTTATATGGTTATATGTTACAGTTTCAAATAATCTCTCTTTTTTAAAAAAAAAAAGGGAGGGATATCTATAATGCTTTCAGGTATTAGATTCAGTTGTTAAACAGCAGGTGAGTGATGTGTAGCACATAGCCTCAGAATAATTTAGCAGCTCCAGCCTCCTGGTTACATTTCTATAAAATTAAATATTATAAAGACATCATTTTTAAGACTTACAGCAAACTGATTATGAAAGAAAATTGACATGAAATGATGGGCATGAATACAGGCTGATCAACCTGAAGGTTTACAAAGGTAATGGTAACTCAGGATAAAGGTGCTAATTACTTTCTGTTAAACCATGCAACCAAAATTAAAAGAAAGACATGCCAAAAACTTACCTTTCAGCTTATGAAGACTTTCCGGTTCTAAAGGGGCAATGTACAAATGTCACAGGCATCTCTAGTTTGCTAATTCTGGCTACAACAAGCTGTTTTACCAACTTGATTTTGCAGCTGAAAAATGACTGTCAGACAAAGGGACAGAAACAGCTGCAGCTGGCATTATTGATTATTTCCTCAATTTTAAAGGAAGCATTCCAGAATCAAATAACATGGCATGACAAAGTCTAAATTGTTCATTTCCATCTCTGGAGTAGTAGCTTCTGATCACTGTACTGGGCAGTGAAATATTTTAATGAAATGATCCATTATCCATGTAATATTTATTTGCATACTGATGGGAAATATTTAGCTTATATTTTTTGAAAAAATTACATTGAAGTCCCTCAAAAAATTGTGTCAGATGCATATTAATAATAATTCTAGACACAACTTGGATACCATTGGATTTCAGTAGAATAAAAGCATTCTTCTGAAACAAACAGAAACGTGAACATTTATCAAATTATTTGAAAGCTTGGAAAGATTATCTCAGATTTTCTCTCGAGTGTGGGATAAAGTAATCAAATCAAAACAAGAGACTTATTCAAACTTATAAAGAAATTAGGCTTGCTGTTGTGTCATAGCTTTTTTAAATTTATCTCTTCTGCTTTCTTATTTATTGTGACTAGGAACACCAAATAAAGATTTGCATGATAAAAGCAAACCAAATTGTGCAACAAACCTAGTTTTTGAGCCATTATTAAGACTTTTTTGAGCATTATTAAGGCTTTTTTATGTGGGACAATCTGTCATGGTTCAGTGGGAGTTTATCAAGACATAAATCTACTTAGTCATTATTCGTATTGTGTGGGAAAAGATTAGGCTTTTTTAAATATAGGAAATCTAAGCTATAAGGCTATTTTAAGTGAAACATTATGAAAGCTAATGGTACTGAATAATATTGGCTTTAGACATTAATCATAAACAATGAACAGTGGCATCTCTAATATAACTGAACAATAGTCAGGCTTGATACCATCTTCTTCAAGTCTCATCTCTGTGGGCCCTTTCCATGTTTTATAATGGGAGATTTTTATATGATATCTTCTTCCACTTTTTCTACTAGGAAAAAATAGATTTATTTGTAACTGATTATATTTCACGGCTTGCCTACTCTGCCATCTGAACCAACCAGAACTTTAAATCAGCTTCACATGCTTTCTTATTTACACTGAAAATAAAGGAATAATGCAACTGTCTACAGTATGAGGAATAGTCACTGATTGACTCTGTAAAGGCTTTCTGTAAAAATCTACAATGGGTGTCTTTATTATAACTAATTTAGATTGTGACATCTTCTGGCTGCTTGATTCTTAAATTGTCTGGTATCACTATCAGCTACCACTCCTGTCTTCAAATGAATGCAAGTGATGCTTCTTCAGCTGTGGGGAAGAGGGGTAAGATATGATGATAGACTCTCAACATACCAGGCAGAGAAGTAAAATAGTAGCACTGGATTTCTTTTTTCACCCTTTTCACCTGCCACTCATCTGTTGGGTGAGTATTATTGGTTGTTTTTGGGAGTGCTACCCCACAAGGAGTGACAACCCTCAAGACAGTTGCATTATTCCCATATCATCGGTGCAAACAAGAAAGCATGTGAAGATGATTTAAGGGTTTGGTTAGTTCAGATGGCAGAATAGGTTCCAGACTGGTACATGGTTGCTTCCAGATTAATACATGATATATATTTCTGGTGACAAAGAATAGGAAAATATTCATTATGATTGTACAGCAAGTAATCATAAGGCAAGTTTGTATATTAAAAACAGCCTACCTGAAAGTCCATATGGTCAAATTCTCTGCTCCAAACAATAGACTATTCATTTAGAAGACTCATTGAACCTAAGCAAAGCTAATGCTAAATACACAGAAAGAAGCTTACAAAGAAAACATGATTACCCACAGAGGAAAGCCTTGTGATGATTTTCCAGCTTTTCTTGGTTTAGTATAAAATCTATGACATTCAAATCTTTCATTCCAGAAGAAGAGAGTTATCCCTGATACATTATCACAAAGTCAATGACTGCTGTGTTCATTAATGAACCTGATAAATGACCCTGATTCCTGAATATTTTCAATTCTCAATATGTAATAGTATGTGGAAAGACCTTGAGAGGGTTAGTGAAGAGATTCTGGCAAGAGAACTGTCAGATAAGAGACAGTAGCTCACAGCTAGATAATAAGCAGGACAAGAGGCTCCAAAAAAATATCCTCCCTAGTTTTGTGGGCTTCAAAGGAGATAGGAGGAAGAATTGTTCTATCATACTTAAAAGATTCTGTCAATGTAACTTTATAATAAGATAGAATTAGCTTATCTGGTTGTGATTCCTATCTGATTTACATTGAGACGAAGACATCAATCTTGCAAATATCAAAGTACAATTCTCTCCCTCTTCCAATCTTTTTATTAGTCTGGAAAACTAGGGAGGGACTCTTCTGAGACTCTTGCCTGACCCAATACATAGCTGTGTGCTGTGCTATCTCTTATCTCACCATTCCCTTGGCAGCATCTTGCCCAGACTCCTAAGGTTTTTCTTAGCTACAATTACACAATATCAGATACATATCAAACATGAATTTATATTCCAAATGAATAGGCAATATTATATATTTTTCAAATAATATCAAGAAATCTGTATAGCAAAGATAATTTCTTATGAATTAAAACATATAAATATGAATTATCTCATTTCCATTGCCTAATACTGCTAGCTAAATGGTCTCTTAAAGAAGCTTAATTTGTTCTTGCATACTTAAAGAGGATTTTATTAATGTTTAGCTTCCTGTAGCTAATTTGGCTATGATAGGCAGTAATAATATTTTATGATGGCTAAATATGAGATATGCTTAAAGGAGTATTATTAAAACATGTTCCTTTTTCTAAAAAAGTGGTGTATTATTTCTAAAATTTTACAATGCAAAAATATATTTTGGAATGTGTAGTTTTATCTAAGACCTCATTTCTAAAAAAATTCAGTGAGGGATTAGTGATTTGGCTGATTTAACTACCAGCTTCTCATATGACTGTGTAACATCTGATTTAGATATCTGGCTTGTATAAATCATATGGATGGTGCTTTTAACTGGAGACAAAAAGGTAAGTAATGACAGTGAGACATAACTGAAATAGGATTTTAATTGCTCAAATCTAAGCCTAATGTTCACAGAACAACATATTTAAAATTAATCTTGATAAAAACCTTGATAAATCAGAGATTATATATTGCATTCAATGCATTCAGAAAATATATAGACCCCTTTCACTTTTGTCAATTTTGTTATTGTTGTATATGTAGATTAGCGGGGGAGTGGTCTTCCACTGGCGGGAAATCCACGACCCTGGGTTGGGTGTTGTTACTTTGGCGGGAGATTCCGGACACAGGGTTGGCTAGCGTCCAGCGATTGCTGGACATATATTTAGCTACCCGGACCGGGCTCCCCAATTCTCTCCACGTGTTCCAATAAACTACACTGTTGCAACTGCCTCGCTGTGTGTCGTTGATCCAAACACAACAGTGGCGATGAGGATGGGATCGTCGGCGGAACAGCGAAGGAACAGGCGGCAGCAAGCAGCGCGCAACACGGGAAATTTGAATCGCCGTCAGCCGATCAGCAGCCGATCTCCGCAACGCAAAAGCGAACATGGCACAAGTAGGATCTCTGAAGGAATTCGACCCTAACTACCCAGAAGACTGGGAGGAGTACGTCGGCCAGGTTGAGGGATTTATGCTCGTGAACGGCATAACAGACGACCGGAAAAAGGCAGCAGCACTCCTTATTATCAGCGGCACACCGGTTTACCGGGTCGCCGTAGGACTGTGTCAAACGGCGCCGGTGGCAAGCGTGTCGTACGCTGATCTACTGGCCAAGCTGAAAGTTCACTTTACCCCCAAGCGATCAGAACTTTACTGGCGGCGAATATTCGAGAAAAGGAACCAAAAGCCAGGCGAGTCGATAACCCAATTCGTGGCCGCCGTAAGGGAGGCCGCCCTGCGCTGCAAGTATGACAATCTAGAAATCCGGATCCGAGATAGGGTGATCCTGGGGCTGCGAGACGAACAACTACAAAATAGGATAATCGCGAAGCCCACAGGAAACTTGCAGGAGGTCCTGGACGAGCTACTCACTTACGAGTCGACAGGGAGATGCGACCCCCCCCACAACAGCAATGGCGCCACAGCAGAAATCAACCTGGAAAGCCATGTGGACGGTGGGGAGGAGGACTACCCGTGGGAATCGGACATAGACAAGATCACCCGGAAGGTCGGGAAGATGCCGGCCAGGACCAACCGCCCGGATGGCACAGACCGTTCCAGAAGGCAACAACCACCACTACAACAAAGATCCCAGAGGGAGAACTCAAACCGACCAAGAGACCCCGACGCAAGGTGCGGTAGCTGTGGCGGCAGTCACCCCCGAACAACCTGCAGGTTCCGAAACGCTAAATGCCAGAACTGCGGAAAAACTGGACACATTCAAGCAATCTGCCGTAGCCGACCCCGCGACAACCAATTGCACGATATCGACGCGTGGGGCACAGGTAAGGTAACCCCCTGCCATAGTGGCAAAGAGACCTCCAGGCCAAAGGCACGATCCTCCAACTGCGGGAAGGGGGTAGGGGTCAACCACATACTGAGCCCTAAATTAAAAATTGAAGTCCTCCTACAGGGTATTCCCTGCAGGATGGAAGTGGACTCAGGGGCATCAGTATCTATAATCTCAGGCAGTACCTTGGCACACATCGAAGCCAGGAGCGGGCATAGGATTCCCCTCAAACAAACACGAATCCAATTAGCCGATTTCCAAAGATCGCCCATAAAAATCAAGGGGAAGGTCACCATTCTCGTCAGCTATAAGGGATTCAAGGGCCCCTTAGAGCTCCTGGTCACCGAGGGTCAGAGAACCAGCCTTGTAGGTTGGTTCAAGGCCCTAGGAATTTGGGTGGGGGGAATTAACGCCGTACACCACCGAACCCTCAAATCCGTTTGCGATAATTTCGCAGACGTATTTGATGGCTCATTAGGACAATACAAGGGCCCCCCCCATTAACTTTAACCTGGATCCAGCGATAAAACCCATCAGGCTTAAGGCCCGAAGGGTACCCTTCGCACTTAAACAAAAAATTGAGGCCGAGTTAGAAAAGTTAGTAGGCCAGGGCGTGCTGGAACCAGTAGAAGGGGGCCCCTGGGAGACACCAATCGTCACGCCCCTTAAACCTAATGGGGACGTGAGGATTTGTGCCGATTACAAAGCTACCCTGAACTTAGCAATGAAAAAACATGCTTACCCGGTCCCGACGGTGAAGCAGGTCTTCGCGATGATCCAGGACGGTGCCATCTTTGCCAAGCTCGACTTGGCGCAGGCGTATTTGCAACTCACTGTTTCCAAGGAAGCGGCTGAGGCTCAAACGCTAGTTACCCACAAGGGGGCGTTCAGAGTCCACAGATTGCAATTTGGAATTGCTGCAGCTCCAGGCATCTTCCAAGAAGTGATGGAGAGGACTTTAAAGGGCATACCTGGAGTATGCCCATACTTTGATGATGTCCTGATTGCGGGAAAAACTGAAGAGATACTAGCTGACAGACTTGAAAAGGTACTGGGGAAATTTAGAGATGCAGGACTTAAATTAAAAAAGGAAAAGTGTTTTATTGGGGTAAAATCCACTGAATTTTTAGGATACAGGATTGATGCTCAAGGCATACATCCAACTGAGGGAAAAATCAAAGCAATCAAATTAGCCCCTGAACCAAAAAATAAAGCAGAACTCTAAGCATTTTTAGGTCTCATAAATTTCTACCACACATTCCTGCCACACAAAGCAGCCTTAGCTGAACCCCTACACAGGCTATTGGACAAAAAGACACCTTGGCAGTGGCAGGAAAAACACAAACAGAGTTTCCAAACTCTGAAAGACATAGTGTCAAGCAAATCCACAGTTACACATTTCATTGAAGGCAAACCAATTTACCTAGCTTGTGACGCATCACCATATGGGGTGGGGGCTGTGATAAGCCACATGGACGACAACGGGGAGCAAAGGCCAATTGCATACTATTCCAGAACCCTAACCAAGGCAGAGAGGAATTATGCACAAATTGACAGGGAGGCACTGGCCATAGTGGCCAGTGTAAAGAAGTTCCACGACTACCTTTATGGCAGGAACTTCACAATATTCACAGATCATAAACCACTGTTAGGCCTCTTCACCACTGACAAACAGAAACCCCAAATCATGTCCCCAAGAATGTTCAGATGGTCAATCTTTTTAGCCGCATACACATTCACCATCAAGCACAGACCAGGGAAGGAGATGGGTCACACTGACGCACTCAGCAGATTATCCCTAGTAGACACAGGTACAGACCCGGCTCCAGCGGGCCAAATTCTATCACTTCAGGAACTACCGGAATGCCCATTGACGGCTCGGGAAATCGCCAAGGCCACTAGCAAGGACCAAATACTCAGCAGGATAGCAGCATGGGTCCAAGGGGGGTGGCCCAATGAAAGCCCAGACCCCAAATTCACACCATACTACAGGAGGAAGGATGAAATGTCTTCACATCATGGGTGTCTACTGTGGGGAAACAGGGTGGTAGTACCAGAGGAACAGAGGGACACAGTCATCACGGAATTACATGAGGGGCACCCAGGGATCATTCACATGAAAGCTCTAGCCAGAAGCCATTTATGGTGGCCGGGGCTAGACAAGGCAATTGAGGACAGAGTAGCAGGGTGTTACCAGTGCCAGAAGTCTAGACCAGAACAGTCACACAACCCAGTACACAGGTGGGAGGTGGCTCACAACCCATAGTCCCGCATACACATAGATTTTGCAGGGCCCTTCCAAGGCCAGACCTTCTTAATAGTGATTGATAGTTATTCCCGGTGGTTGGAGGTAGTGCCTGTAAAAAGTATGACATCCGCCAAGACAATACAGGTCTTGCAGGGACTCTTTGCCACCCATGGGTTACCTGACGTTCTGGTCTCTGATAATGGCCCTCAATTCACATCTAATGAATTTCAGGATTTCCTCAAGGCCAACTGGATTAGACACTCAACGTCGGCCCCCTTCCATCCCTCCTCCAATAGATTGGCTGAGAGGAACGTCAGGACTACAAAGGAAGCACTAAAGCGAATCATTCTGGGAGACTGGCACCAGAGACTAGCCCAGTTCTTGTTGGCTCAACACACAACACCATGCACTGCAATGGAGAAAAGCCCAGCGGAAATGAGGTGGGGCAGAAGGTTGACAACTAAATTGGACAGACTCCACCCCAATAGGCTGCCCGTTGAAACGGAACAGGACAGCACAACCAGGTTCCTGAACATTGGGGACTTAGTGTGGGCCAGGAACTATGGGCAAGGGGACAAGTGGACACAAGGGGTAGTAATTGACAAAGTGGGACCACTATCCTACATCATAGAGGGGGAAGGGGAACGTCAAATCAGGCGGCACATTGACCAGCTTAGGAAAAGGTCCCCTGAATTCTCACCAGCGGCAACGGGCGGGGGTCACCTAACAGTTGACATCAACAATAGACTTGATCGGAGAGCCATCACACTGTCAGACGGGGCCGCAGGGTCACAACCAAGAGGGTCTGAGCCTCCACATCAGGGCACCACCACCACCACACCACAATCAACAGGCCCACCAGTAACTCAACAAACGGCAGAACCCCAGCCAGCTACAGTTCCTCAACTGGCAGCAAGGCCTGACAGGGAAGCGAGCCACAGGACAGACGGCCCACCGGGGAGATACCCTGCCAGGGCACATAGGCCACCGACTTATCTAAAAGACTATGTCAGATAATAATTCTCATGTGGGGGGGAAGGGGTGTTGTATATGTAGATTAGCGGGGGAGTGGTCTTCCACCGGCGGGAAATCCACGACCCTGGGTTGGGTGTTGTTACTTTGGCGGGAGATTCCGGACATGGGGTTGGGTAGCATCCAGCGGCTGCTGGACATATATTTAGCTACCCGGACCGGGCTCCCCAGTTCTCTCCACGTGTTCCAATAAACTACACTGTTGCAACTGCCTTGCTGTGTGTCGTCGATCCGAACACAACAGTTATGCTGCAGCCTAGTTCTATAGTTGAAATTCATTTTTAAAACTCATTAATATACACTCAGTACCCCATAATGACAAAATGAAAACTGTATTTTAGAAATGTCTGTAAATTTATTAAAAAGAAAAAAAACTGAAAAAACATTGGCATAAATATTCAGACCCTTTGAAACATTTGAAATTTATCTCAGGTGCTTCCCATTTCTCTTGATCATTTCTGCCATGTTTCTACACCTTGATTGTAGTCGACTTGTGGTAAATTAAATTGATTGGACATAATTTAGAAAGGTACACACATTTCTATAGAAGGCCTCACAGCTGACAATGCATACTGCAGCAGGTCTGGGGAAGGCTGCAATAAAATGTCTGCTACACTGAAGGTTCCTAAGAGCACAGTGGCCTCCATAATTCTCAAATGGAAGCAGTTTGGCACAACCAGGAGTCTTCCAAGAGCTGGTTGCTGGTCAATCAGTGGAAAAGGACCTTAGTAAGAGAGGTGGCCAAAAACTGAGGAGTCTGAGCTTGCTTGTTTTCTTGCAAATGTTTCATGACACTAACAAGGTAACATCAATGCTAGCAAAGTGTGTTGTTTGCTGTCACTTCATATTCTGGTGTCTTACCTGTCTGGGTGGGTGGGGGGCAGTCTTAGGGATTCTTTGGTTGGGCTGTTTACTAATGGCTCTTTGGCAGTTTCTTGATTGGGATATTGCTTACTTGATTGTTGGTCTGAAGATGACCTTGGAGTTAACCTATGCTGATCTGAGGGCTGATTACTGGTGAAGAGGTACTAGAATATTTTTTCTCTTTTGTGCAACTTGATTGTCTCTTTTGCATAGTTTATAGATGTTGTTAATGTCTGTGTGTCTATTGATGGCTGATTAGTCAGAGTGCTAGGTTTCTAGAAATTTCCTGGCATTTTTGGACTCCTCATTTCAACCCTGAGCTTCTCCTTCATTAGGACCAAGAACTGGTTATTCTGACTGAGCTCCAGAGATCCTGTGTGGAGATGGGACAGAGTTCCAGAAGGACAACCATCACTGAAGCCCATCACTGCAGCCCATCTAGACTTTATGGCAGAGTGGCTGGACGGAAGCCTCTCCTCAGGGCAAAACACATGAAAGCCTTTTTGGACTTTGCAAAAAAATACCTGAAGGACTCTCAGATTGTGAAGAACAAGATTCTCTGATCTGATGAAACCAATATTAAACTGGGTTCAATTCTAAATGTGATGTCTGGAGGAAACCATCACTTACCCAATATAATCCCAACAGTTAAGCATGGTAGTGGCAGCATAATCCTGTATGGGTGTTTTTCAGCAGCAGGGACTAGGAGACTGGTCAGGGTTGAGGGAAAGCTGGAGCAAAGTACAAGGATATTGTCAATGAAAACTTGTTCAAAAGCGCTCATGATCTCAGAGTCTGCTGAAGGTTCACTTTGCAACAAGACAACAATCCTAAGCACACAGCCAAGAAAACACAGGAGTGGGTTAGGGACAACTCCGTAAATGTCCTAGAAAGGCCCAGCCAGAGGCCTGACTTGAACCCTATTGAATATATCTGGAGGGACCTGAAAATGGCTGTCCACTGACAGTCGCCATCCAACCTGACTGAATGTGAGAGGATTTGCTGCTGCTCCACTGCCCCACTCTCTGCTGCCACTCTCTGCCCCTGATGCTGCTTCCACTCCCACCCCACTCCACCCTACCCCCCCTGACTGCTGCCACAGCTAACACCACAGGCTGGATTGGGACCAGTCATGAGCCAGATATAGCCCATGGGCCATAAAATACCTAGGTATGATTTGAGCATATATTAAAAACAAAACCTTGAACTTGATTTGGTAGCTAATTGAGGAACAAAGCAAGTTCCTTTGGTAGAGAAGTTACATGGCCACATTCAGCCAGTACTTCATTCACCAAAACTGACCATTACATTCTGTATTTACTGCAATTTTGTGTCAAGAACTAAATCACTCTCACTGAGAGTGCATTACAAACAGCATGAAGTTATCAACACATATTTTTAGTTTCTGTTAAAGAAAAGATGCAGCTGATATCTTTAGCAAATCTAGTAGTAGACATTTCTGCCCACAGAGGTCACTTGGGCATCTAATGGCAATCATGATTTCAAAAGCATTCCATTTCTTGTTTCAGTTCATTTAGGTTGGTTGAATCTCCAGTTCCCATATTTAGAAGCCACTTACCCCAAATTCACCACAAAACTAACCCTAACCCTCTAGTTTCATGTAAAGAGCACTATAGATAAATCAACCAGCCCTTAGGGCAACAAGTCCAATAGACCATTGAAAGGTTCCCTGTCTGGCTTAGCAAGTGCCACTATGTTAGACTAAATTTGTACCTCTGAAACAAAGAGAGGGAAGAATACCATCTCTGGTCTACATAGTCCTGATCCAAGGACTCTATAATCACATGAGGATTTATAATTATACAGCATCATGTTCTAATATAAAATAGGTATGAATGTCTAAAATAAACATAGCACAAAATGGTAGAGATCCTGAATTCTAGGGACTTGTAGTTGCTGAGTCTATCCTCCTTGTGCTCTCTTCTACTACCAGACAAGAAAAATAAAAGATAAATTGTGATTTACAGTTGATTACATTATTTTACTGAAACCTGGGGTTGTGTTTTTTTTGTGCATTGCATGTTTTTCAGTTAATGCAATCTTTCCTCAAAAGCAAATACCATCCCTGTGGAAAACTTATTTTACCTACAAATTATGCAGGGAGTGGGAGTAAACAACGCAGGCTGGCACTCTGTTTAAAAGAGAGAAAAGTTATGGGATTATATAGTATGTCAGAATCGATTCATGTTAACCTATAGTATGCTTTTTTACTTAGAGCAGATACACTGCAAATTTAGGATTGAAAATATAATAAATTGTAATTAAGTATTAATATTTTATAATGAGGTACTGATCTTGTGTTGTTTCAACATGTGTCTACATAAAAAGGTCAAGAATGGGTCAAATTACTTTATTCATATTTACATAGCAATATGTAAACATTTTTTCCTTCAGTCAAATTATCATGAATGCTAACCTAACTTTCTTTCCCTCTTCCAGCTCACCATTTACCTTTTATTTTTCCAAAAACAGCTTTTAATACACCTGTCAGGTAAATTAGCCAAAGCAAACAACACAAACATCACATAAAGAAATAGTCTGGTCATGTTATTTAGTCAGACGTTTATAAATATAAGCAACCCAGGATATAAAGTATTAGTCCTGTATTTTTTAGACAGACTGAACATTAAATGATAATAATGTTAATTATTTTATTTTATTAATGTTAATGTTAATTAAATTTTCAAACCTTCATAACAAAAAAAAATGTTTATCTTTTCCACTACCTTGCTATAAAGAATATAATTGTAACAGTCATTGGTAGTGCTTATAATAATTATTGTATTATTAAAGAAATATAAATGAAAAGATTGATTCATATAAAATCATTTTTACACCTATTTTATATTACATTATTTTCAGAACATCGCAGGATGTTTCCAAATATTTTTTCTTACTGTCCACCATGCTTATGAACAAAAAGTCAAAATTAATTATTCAGCAATAGATTATCTCTGTAGTATTTTGAGAGATGTTTGCCAACAGACATTTGGCATTTAGGGAGCACAACAGGTGGTTTCAATTCTATGCACAATTGCTTGAAAGCAAGTTTCATTGAATTCAATGAATTCTTAGTTCCAAGGAGATATACATAGGATTGTGCTGTATACTTTATAGAACTATAAATAATATATGCATTTTAAATATATTTTAAAACCAAACTTTTCTTGCAATGTGAATATAGATGCTATTTTACCAGGTGAGTTAAAATGTTTTTAATGTTGATGTTAAGAATTAAATGGCTGTTATGGTTGTTGAAGCACCTGGGCAATTGCTAATGGCACAGGAAAGGTAGCAAATTTATAGGACTTTCAACATTCTTTGTAATTATTTCAGTGACATAGTACACTATAGTAATAAAGCTATTGAACAGGGATTATTAAATCAGTAATACATACTAATGATTAACAACTGGGATTTGCAGTAATTGTTCCATTGTTAAGCTACCATGATAATCCATTATTTTATGTCCTCCTTTGAGTTTTCATATGTCCTGTCTAACAGGAAATGTTTATATTTCCTTCTGTATCAGTGGAAGTAATTGTTCTACTCTAGTCTACTTTGCTCAAACTTTAACTCAAGAACTCTGACCAGTTCTGGCCATCAAATTCAAGAAGGACTGACAGAAACTGATACAAGTTCAGAGACTGGAAACAAAAAAAGAAGATTGGGGACTAAAAAAATAAGGAAATATGAGCAAAAGGAGTGGATATCTTAGCCTTGAAAAAAAGACAACTGAGATATGATAGCTTTTTAAAACAGCTACAGTAAAACAATGTCATCTAGATGAAGGCCAAGATCATATCCAGAGTGTAGGCTATGAAATAATAAATAGATTTAAGTTTCAGAAAGAGTGGTGTGGTGGACTAAAGGTGAAGGTATTTTCTTCCACTTGGAAGTTGAAAGTTCAATCCTAGGCAGTAATAGATATTTCTCTCTCAGGGTGCAAAGAGAAAATATCTGCTGCAAACTCCGCAGAGGTGTCAGACAGGGCATCTGTCAAGTAAATGCTAAGCTCCATTGGGTCACCCCGACTCTATCCCAAATAAAGGAATTGCAGGATTGCAAAAAAAAAAAAAAACAATGTGCAGAAGGCAGAATCTGACTAAAAATTAGGGGAATTTTTTTAACAGTAAGGTCAAACTACAGTGAGAATAATAGTGGAATAGATTAGCTGGAGGGTGGCGGGATTCTATTGATCATTTATGCTGGAGGAGATATTAGATAGCCCTCTAGGATGTTTTAATTTGGATTTTTATATTGTGGTTGTTGGTTTCAATGGTCTAAATCAGGGCTTTTCCACCTTTTCACTCATTGTACCACTTTTAGGATATGGCAAAATCCAAGTATCACCAGTCGCCTAGCAAGGTGTCAAAAACTTGATAACCGAAAAAAAGGAAAAAAAAGTGATGAAGTACAGGTAGTCCTCGACTTACAACAGTTCGCTTAGTGACTGTTCAAAGTTACAATGGCACTGAAAAAACTGCCCCTCAAGCCACAGCCGAGCAAGACATGTGCCTGCCTGCCCAGCGGCGCTCTTCCTCCTGTCCAAGGTTTTCATTGTTGTGAGCATTTCTGTTGAGGCAGCGGGGGTGGGGTGTGTTTGGTTTTTATTCCCCCAAACTGCTGAGTGGTTGCAGCAGGTTTTGGTCACTTCACATGACCCTGGGACACTGTGACCATCATAAATGTGAATCAGTTGCCAAGCATCTGAATGTAAATCACAAGACCTTGGGGATGCTGCAACATTCCAGCTGATTGGTGCTTTTTCTGGGCTCAAAAACACCAGGATCAGTGCCGAGCTCCAGCTGGAGCCTGGTGCTGATCCATGATTATATATAATTTCAAAATGACTGTATTACAGAGGAATATTGAGAAATACAAAATTAACTTTTAATGACTACAGCATGCCAAACTACATGATGTTCTATGAGTTCAACAGGGCCAAAATGTTTTGCTGTTGATTTTCATTTATACTCAAACCTTGATGCATCTTGCTGCAGTGTTCAATACAGTCAGCAAGCATTGATGGATTCCAGTTGTCCTGGTTCTGTTTTCCCATTATAGCAATGCTCTGGTGAAACCTTTCAACATGAATGAAGCTAGTTTTTTCAGAAAAGATGTCCAAGTGTGAATGCAGATAATGAATATTCAGTGACATGTTGCACTTCATGGTCTTGTATGCTTAAGAGGTTTGTCACCCACTGAATATAGCTGGGTGCTCTGTAATTGTGAAGAAAATTTTCAGCAACATACTTGGGGGATGCCTTCCAGGTGATTTTCTTTGGCCTCACTAACAGATCATTAAACTACTTGTAATTGATCACATATCTGATTTGTGGACCAACAAAAATGCCTCCCTTAATTTCTTGGAAATAGATGAAAACCTTCACCTTCCTTTTTTCATCACTTTCACTAAAATATTCATCAGTTAAAGTTTGAGATGTGAAGTGGAAGTAAAAATGTTTTTATTGGATAAATAAGTGGTTCACATGCCACAATTTCTGTTCTGAAACCAAATTATTTCAGAGTGGCCATTTTTTTAATGTAATTCAACTCTTTTGCATCCAATCCCCTTCACACATGTAATAAACAGTACTTAAATATTTGAGCTGCATTCCAAGCAGCAGAGCCACTACTTTTAGATCTCCATAGATGTTCCCATTGTACTTGGTATATTGGATATGCTTCAACACAGCTCCATGTTTTCATACGTTTCTTTCATGTGTGCAGCATAGCCACATGAAGCGTACAATACCATTGTGTAAAAACAGAAAATTTCTATAAAAGTACGGTACATGATATGTTAGAATAAATTCGTGATACATCCAAAAGTGTTCTGGAAGCAAAATTGTTATTATCCAGTCTAATCATATAATTATTTAGTAAAAATATTCTTGTGTATTTTAGAAATACTTAGACTGATAACATTTCAGAGTTTAGATAGCAAGTGGATCTACTAAAGAGTTGGTTAATACGGAGGCTTTTCTGCATTAGGGATCTTTCAAGATAGTGAGTAATTGTTATTTTTTTAAAAAAAGCTTACATTAAAAGAAATGACTTTAGTGTGATAAAATGTTTGAATTTGGATTTGGCTAAGATTCTGAGTTATATCTTGTAATTCCAAATAGATGGTTTCTCCTGCTGACCTTTATATGAGAAGGCAGCAAAACCTGTCATCGCTATTCAATTTGTTTAACTGCAGACACATGCTCTCTAGAGAGTCTAGCACTATATTATCCATTTAACCCTGCCCTGGACACCTGGATGGTTTTCTGAAATGTATGTGAAAAATAGCCTCATGTTCTTCATTTGAATGCAGTAAAACACAGAAGCTGTGCTTTTTACTTACCACTATAAAGGTAGTTTATAGTGTTATTTAGTATATTTAGGAAATTGGTATAGTATATTACTATTCTAGAGTATAGTATATTTCAGTTAATTATGGTAATAAAAGTATGTTTTAGAGCATTACATATAATTGAGTTTCCCTACTTTTAGGAACAACCAGACTTGCCAAATATATTAAATATGTTTAATTAAAATTGATATTTTAATATGTATAATCTTCAAATTATATACATGTAATAAAAGAAAACCTTTAACATCATTATGGAATACAAAAGTGTGCCTATATCTTCAATTTTGTACAAATGTTGTACAATTTACAAAATAGGGTTTTGATTTGTTTTTATTTTTTTTGTGTGTCCTGAAGGCTGCAATTGATTTCAATTAGTGCAGGTTCGCATCCCACCAGGCTCAAGGTTGACTCAGCCTTCCATCCTTCCGAGGTAGGTAAAATGAGGACCCAGATTGTTGGGGGCAATAAGCTGACTTTGTAATGTTGTCGCTTGGGGGGTGTATGAAAGCCCTAATAAGCAGGCATATACATAGAATGAAGGCTACTGCTAAGCTTGTAAGCTGCCCTGAGTCTTCGGAGAAGGGCGGGATATAAATGGATTTAAAATAAAAAACAATATGCTAACCTTTATATTAAATTAGCTGCTTGTAGTGGTAAAAAGCTCTTCTTGCATTATTATCCTTCAGACTTGTGGATCCTAATGATGCTGGGAGCCACACTGTTGGGAGTGCACCCTATGATCCATGAAGGTCATAGAAAAGAGTCCACTATATGGTTTACTCAGAAGGAAATGTCAACCTAATCCAGTGTTCTGACATGAAAACCAAATGGATTCTTACCAATTGCTCAATTACACTGTAATATGAGCCCATCAAGGTCAGAGATATGGCGCTGGGAGAGAACATAGTTCTACCCCATCAAATCATAATATCCTACATGGTTGATAAAAATTAAATTAACAATAATTAATATTACTAATATCACAAATTAGTTATACTTATTTATAGATATTATTATAAATTATAACATTATAAAATATCATCATTAATTAAAATGATTAATTTAGGGGCAAATAATTTTTTCAAGAATTTTTATTTAGCCTACAAGTTTTACCTGTTATTTGGTATTATTGCCATCTGCTATGAAACTAATCCAACTAGTCAAACTCCTGGACAAATTTTAAGGAAGCCATATTTGTATTTTTCTAAAAAATAAATCTAGAATTCTTTAACAAACTGAATTACTATGAAACATTACTATGTTTCTTAATTATGTTGATGTATTTTCAGAGCAACATTTTGGCATTTAAAGTATGGTTGTGGTTATTTCAAGTGATTCTATTGATTTCTTATTGGTTTTATCATTTTGTGGTACTGTTTATGTTATTTGGTGAGCTTCACAGTGAAAAATGAAATAAACAGGATCAGATCAATACATCTGAATGATGAATAGCCCAAATAATGTTTTTAATTTATAAAAAAAAATGAATGAGCACCATCTCATTAGAAATCTCTCTTGTTTGGTTTCACTTCCCATTAAAAAAAATTGATGAGCCAACTTTTTTGCAAGAACATTAATTTAAATTTTCTGGATCAAAAATTTACCAGGGAATCTTGAATGACTACTTTGACCCATTTGCTTTGCTTCCATCTTCCTTACATAGTGACCTTTTAAAAAAATAAAATGTGTGGCCTATAAACTACTCTATTGTTTATTTAACTGTACTATAAACAGGCTGCATTTGAAAGCACAAATTAATGACATTGTGAGTTGCTACCAGCTGGGGTGAAAATAAATTGTGAGAAAAATATAGGGAGACAGGTAATGGGCACTAGCTTTGCTGCACAACACTTTTCAAACACTGTTGACTGTGTGCCAGTATACTGCATATGGCAATAACTGTCAACAGGATTTATGGTACTTTCACATTTACACAGTGAGACTGAAAGGGTGAAAGAGTTCTATGGTTTTATTTGAAGTTGAGTACCAACTGTTTCCGTACCAATTATTTCCAACTAACTAGGTCACAAGCATAATGCCTATAGTTCAATGTCTGTTGTTAGAGAGAGTGGAATCTTGTTTATTGCCAATCCTTGAAGCATCCTTTTGCAATCTTTATAGGGAAACTGATTGAGGTAGGTTTGCTTAACAGAATTCTAACAAGGATAACATTCTGTCTGTTTTGAATCCCATGAATGATGGCTATTTTAAATGAAATCTAGAAGCAGAGCATTGATTAAATAAATCAATTTCATAATTAAAATGATCATTGCTTAGAGTGGACAACATATTCAAAAAAACCTTTAAAGGTGTATCAGAATTTTAAAGAAACATCAGGATACCATGGAAATAAGGTCCATATTTCCAAGCATTTTTTGCTCCCTACTAGTAGTAACCAGCAAGGGTACCTCATGACAATTAAATAATAGAGCACAGGGGACGATAGTGTTCACAAGGAAAAATAACTAAGGACTGTTACAAATCTGCACAAAATTATAAATGTAGATCTCCATACAATTATCATCATTTAAGAGTATTGCACATCTAATTCTGAGATGGAGAAAATGATTTGTATTTGTTGGAGAGAGAGTGGGAGTGGGGAGGGAAGGAGAGGGAGAGGGAGAGGGAAAGGGGGAGAGAGGGGGGGCTCTAATGGTTAAGGCACCAAGCTGGAAAGCCAGAGATTGTGAGTTCTAGTCCTGCCTTTGCCCTGAAAGCCTGCTGGGTGAATTTGGGCCAATCACTTTCTTTTAGCCCAACTCACCTCAAAGGGTTGTTGCTGTGGGAAAAATAGGAGGAAGGTGTGTGGGATATATTTTCCACTTTGGGTTATTTATAAAAATAATAAAGGCAGGAAATGACTGACTGACTGATGAATGAATGAATATATGAAGGAAGGAAGGAAGGAATACACCATTTGTACTGATATTTAGTGGTGATACTGGTTGTTACATTTTGTATTGTATGGCAATATTACATCAGTTGCATCTTTTATCTATTAAATTAAAAGTAAACTATGGTCTCTGAACTGCTGCTGTTACTGAGTTCTTGGTTAATAAGTTCCTGCTATGATTTAACCATTAGATTAAAACATATATATATGTGTGTGTATGTATATGTATATGTATATATGTGTATATATATATATAACTTTTAAATGAATATATATAGCATGGGACATGCTTCTCCCAGAAGAAGGAAGCTGAAGCCACCAGCCTGAGGATGACAGATGGGATTCCGTCGAAACGTTGCTCCTACACCTTCAATTCTACGCAGGAAGGAACCCGAATGACCAAAGATCCACATACAAACACCCGCGAAAACCTCAGAAAACACACACACACACACACACACACACACACACACACACACACACACATATATATATATATATATATATATATATATATATATATATATATATATATACATATATATATATTCATTTAAAAGTTGCTGTTGTTCGGTAACATGATATTAAACTAGATGGAAACAGTTTTTCACATTTCACCTTAAAAGATACATTTTTATTGTAGATCTTGCAAAATCTCTCCCATGGCTGATTTAAAATAGTTTTAGTTTTACTTTCTGTGTATTAATTCATGAAGAAGTCTACACTTGACCCTAATAAAGTTCTGTGCTGAGCTGAGCTGAGCTGTAGAAAAGCTCATGCCTTTTCAAAATCTCTCATTTTTCCATTTTTTTTAAGAGCAGCAGTGTTAGCTCTAGTGTAGGTTCATACAGAGTAAGTAAAAAGCTTTCACTTAGCATACTGGCACATAGGAAAATCAGGAAATAAACGGATTCCACTAAAACAAAAGATAATAGGAGTTTTTAGAAGAAGCAACTCAAAAGAAATGGTGACACGGTGACCATAGAATTTAAAAGTGCTGAATTCAGTAACTAGGTATTTTTAATAGCACATGTATCACATCTCTCTTTGTCTGGAACCAGGTGTTTGATTTCTGTAGAGACATGAATGTCTTTTAAATATATATTCCATCATTATATGAAACTGACAGAACCATCCAGTTAATGGCAGTTTTTGATCATGTGAGCTGCTGGATAATTGACAAAAATATCTCTAGATAATTGAAAAAGAATGACCCTATTTAGTTAGCAAGAACAGCATGGAAAATGGCATTTTTATACAGTTGTCAAGAAAAAGGTAAAGATATAAAATGCTGGAACTTACATTTGTTGAATACTCAGAATTCACCAAGTTTATATATCCATTTTTTATTAAAAAGTATTTCATAAAGTATTAAAAGACTGGGTAATTTCCTCTATTTTGTTGTTAGCATTGTTAAATGCTAATTTTTTTGTTTATTTATAAAATTTATTGGGTGCTAATCCTAGCATAATTATTAAAACTCTTGTAGATAGTAACTTGCAGAAAAGTAATGTATAAATTAACTATTATATACAATATATATACAATATATACAATAAGATATTTCTTATTGTACCTTTATAATGCTATGTTTTTGCAGGTGGGGTATTAAGTTTCAATTGGCTGAATTTGTAGATCAATCAAACAAGGGTCAGGTTTAATCAGTATCTTTAGTTGAAGTAATTTTGGTTTTCTAATGGAAACAAAAATTATTACTAAAGATAGTTTTTTTTCCCTTGCAAAGTACAACTACTTCAGATATACAGTAGCATACTGAGGTTTTATTATTTCAATGTGAGCATATTTTTAAACCACTGACTGCAATTATTTTGTTGTTAGCTCTAGTTATAATATCTAATGGAATTTCTTAATATTCTATTTTGCTTCTGATTTCCTTGAGCATACATACATACAGACTTTTTATTCTCTTTGGTACTTCTTGAATTCACAAAAACATTACAACGTTCTAGTGATAATTTCTATTAATTTTGAGCTGTATTTAATAATATGATATTATTAAAATATATGTGTTGGTGTATATATGAATATGTCTGTTTCAGAAGGAATGGCAAACATTCAAAAGTGTAAAACAAATATTCTGGAATGGACAAATTTTTAGACACCAGATGTAAGAAAATCTGGCTAACATACAAACATCCTTATTGTCTTAATATAAAATTTATATACAAAACTTCAAGAGTCAGCAAACAAAAACAGCTCATTATAGAGAATCTATACCAGACATGTCAAACTGCCAGCCCACGGGCCAGATACGTCACGCCAAAACCATGCCCACTCCATTGCCGGCAATGGGGAAAAAGTTGTGATATGTCACACAATGTCACGAATTTGACATTCCTGACCTATACAGTGGGTTCACAGCATCCTTGTGTTTAAGACTGGGAACTTCTGAGCTATGTGCCCTGTCATATACTCCCAGAACTGTAGAGTTCTTTGGAGTACTTCAGTAGGCTTTGTATGGAAAGGGTCTCAAGTTTACTTACTTCCACTTCTTAACTAAGGTGCAAGAGATAGAATCTGAATACTTCTACATGTTTATGATATGTGAACAATATGAAAAAGTCTTATTCAGCATAAGAGCTCCAAGGCAGACTCAATAGATAAATTGAGTCTGTAGATAAAATAAAATGCTATGCTATTAGACTTCTGCAATCTTCTGTCCATCCTAAGGTTTTGAAGGTGCATGAAATGCTATAAAAGACTCCAGTCAGTACCGGAATTTTGTCGAGTATATTTAGAGTTCAGTATGTGGATAAAATTACAAGCTACAGTATAAAATGCAACCAATTGAGAAAAAAGTAGCTTTTTTTACAACTGTGAAAATGAACACAAAATTGACAAGGACTGAGCTCAAATGAATGAACCCTTTCAAATTTCTTTAACTACTGCCCGAAATTAGTTCCTTACATAAAAATAGAGGAGATGAGCTGGAAGGCTGCATCCAACATTCCTATCTTTTGTTGAGTTGAAGGAGAATGTCTAAAGAGAGAAAACTACTATAATGTGGCTTTTAATCAAAAAAGATTTCTATTAATTAACATTCAGATGAATGTTAATATAAGTGATGTTGCTCTATCATTGAAGTCAGTGTGATCAATTTTAGCCAATTTTTCATTAAAGCTCTTTAATGTCGCACATACATTTGTGTGCACATACATGTAAATTAACTGAGAGTAAAATTAAGACAGGTGCATTCACACATACAGCAAAATCATTATAATCTATTAAAATATTTTACAAAGTCAATTTAAAAATTTACCTGCTTTATTAGCGGGGACAGTGAGTTAATTGATATAGAACATCCCTGTCCCCGGCAATATAAAAATTATAGGGCTATCAATGCATGTAACATAGATGTGTGTCTGGACAAGAATATCAACCTTGCTGTCAAGCAAAATCAAGCTTCTATTAGCGAGTGCCACACAAAGTGTACTAACCAAATAGGTGGTAAGACAATAGGGGAACTCAGGCACCACACAGGTTATGTAGAAAGTAAACACAGGGTCAGACATAAAGAACTCAAATGTCTATACACCAATGCACACAGTATGAACAGCAAACAGGGTGAACTAGAAATTCAGGTTAATGAGGGCAGATATAATATTGTTGCCATTATGGAAACTTGGTGGGATGAAACCCACAAACGGAACACACAGCTAGAGGGATTTAAATTATTTAAAAGAAACAGACCAAATAAAAGAGGAGGTGGAGTTGCCCTCTATATAAGAAATAACTACATCTCTACAGAAATAGAGCACAACAGTAATGAAAACTGTAAACTTGAATGCATTTGGGTCAATATAAAAGGGGGGGGGAATGACATTGTCATAGGTGTATACTATAGGCCACCTAACCAAACAGAGGAAATAGATGAACTTTTTGCTAGTCAGCTAACTAAGGTATACAGGAAGCACATCACAATAGTAATGGGGGACTTTAACTACCCTGACATCAACTGGGAGACAGACTGTGCACCAAGAGGAAGATCAGATTCCTGACAAACCTAGCAGACAAATTTGTCACCCAAAAAGTATAGAAGGGAACTAGGGGATTAGCCATTTTGGATCTAATTCTCACCAACAGAAATTAAATGATAGAAAGTGTTGAAGACACAGGAATCTTGGGAGGAAATGATCATGCAATATTGGAATTCAACATTATGGAAGCACAAGCAATAGAACACAAACTAGAGTCTTGTACTTTAAGAGAACTTATTTCAATAAACTTAGAGAGGGCTTGGGAAGGATTCCATGGATGAGAATCCTCAAGGGGAAACAACTCAAGAAGCTTGGGAAATTTTGAAAAGTGCGATAATAAAAGCCCAGTCTAGGACAATACCAGTGAAGAGGAAGAATAACAGCTCTCAGAAGAAACCAGAGTGGCTGCATAAAGAACTCTCTGACAAATTGAAAGATAAAAAGGACAAGTATAGAAAGTGGAAAGGGGCACATAACTAAGTCAGAATATCAGCAAATAGCCCAAGACTGCAAAGATAAAGTGAGGAAAGCTAAGAATCAAAATGAACTAAGGCTTGCAACCAAAGTCAACAATAACAAAAAAAAGCTTCTTTCAACATGTAAAAAACAAGAAAAAAAGTGAAGGAAATGATTGGTCCATTAGTGGGTGAAAGTGGCAAGAAGGTGACAAGCAACAGGGAGAAAGCAGAACTATTTAACTCGTTTTTTGCATCTGTCTTTACACAAAGGGAAAAAACAGACCAACCTATCAAAAATAGTGCCATAAAAAACAGAATAGAAACACAAGTTAAGATAGGCAAGAAAATGGTAAGTGAGCACCTGTCCAGCCTAGACGAGTTCAAATCACCAGGACCAGATGGATTACACTCCAAGATTCTCAAGGAACTGGCAGATGTGATCTCAGAACCACTGAACTATATTTTTCAAAGATCCTGGAGCACTGGGGAACTACCAGAGGATTGGAAAAGACCTGATGTAGTTCCCATTTTCAAAAAGGGAAAAAATGGATCCAGGAAATTACAGACCTATCAGCCTGACCTCAATACCTCGGAAGATTCTGGAAAAGATAATCACACAATTAATCAGCGAGCACCTAGACGCAAACTAAGTCATTACTAAAAGCCAACATGGGTTTGTTAAAAACAGATCATGCTAGACAAATCTTATTGCATTCTTTGGCCAAGTGACAAAATTCGTGGATCAGAGGAATGCTGTGGATATAATTTAGTAAGGCATTTGATAAAGTAGATCACAACCTTCTACTTAATAAAATAGAAAAATGTGGGTTAGAAAGCATCACCACCAGATGGATTCATAGCTGGTTGACTGGTCGTATTCAGCGTGTGATCCTCAATGGAACCACATCTACATGGAGGGAAGTGTGTAGTGGGGTGCCCCAGGGTTCTGTTCTGGGCCCAGTGCTCTTCAACAGCTTCATCAACAATTTGGATGAAGGGATAAATGGGGAACTCATCAAATTTGCAGAAGACACCAAGCTGGCAGGAATAGCCAACACTCCAGAAGTCAGGCTTAAGATACAGGAGGATTTGGACAGACTTGAACACTGGGAGCTATCAAACAAAATGAAATTCAATGGTGAAAAAAGTAAGGTTCTACATTTAGGCAAGAAAAACCAAATGTACAGGCATAGTATAGGGGGTACCTTGTTCAATAGTAGTAACTGTGAGAGGGATCTCAGAGTCCTAGTGGACAATCACTTAAATATGACTCAGCAGTGTGCTGCTGCTGCCAAAAAAGCCAACACAGTGCTAGGCTGCATTAACAGAGGAATAGAATCAAGATCACGTAAAGTACTAATACCACTTTACAATGCCTTGGTAAGGCCACATTTGGAATACTGCATCCAGTTTTGGTCACCATGATGTAAAAAAGATGTTGAGATTCTAGAAAGAGTACAGAGAAGAGCAACAAAGATGATTAAGGGACTGGAGACTAAAACATATAAGGAACGACTGCTGGATTTGGGTAAGTCTAGTTTAATGAAGAGAAGGATGAGGGGGGACATGATAGCAGTGTTCTAGTATCTTAGGGACTGTCACAAAGAGGAGGGAGTCAAGCTATTCTCCAAAGCACCCAAAGGCAGGACAAGAAGCAATGGATGGAGACTAATCAAGGAGAGAAGCAACCTAGAACTAAGGAGAAACTTCCTGACAGAACAATTAACCAGTGGAACAACCTGCCTCCAGAAGCACGTGAATGCTCCAACACTGGAAGTTTTTAAGAGGAGACTGGACAGCCATTTGTCCAAAATGGTATAGGGTTTCCTGCCTGAGCAGGGGGTTAGACTAGATGACCTCCAAAGTCCCTCCCAACTTTATATTATTATTATTATTATTATTATTATTATTATTATTATTATTATTATTATTATTATTATTATTATTATTATTATTATTATTATTATTATTATTATTATTATTATTATTATTATTCAACTTCTCCTTATTTCCCCAATAGTCTTCATCCAGTTACATGTGGAAGAAGAAGATTTATTTATCTATTTTCATTCTTGTTAAACATCCAAATACTATATACAGAATATGTTCCACTTGACTGGGGGAGGGGAAGCTAACATTATAAAATTTATGACAGACCATTCAAAAAGCACTTAAAGGCTGTGTGCTACTGTCATTGCCCCATTCCAAAATCTAGGAGCAACTAGAAGCAAATAAAAAATACTTTTATCTAAAGAAATAATATTATCTATATAACGTAATGGTGCTTAACATTCAATCACATTTCAGCTTGTCCAATATACATAGCCCAGTAAGTTATTGCAATAAAAATCTATGATTATTTTATTTTATCTTCTCTCCTATGAGAAGCACAATAGCTCATCTGCTTGCAAATAAAAAGTTACAAGTTCAGTCATTGTTTTTTTTCAACTAAGCTGGAAAATTCCAGACTCACACCATGTTAAAATGCTGTATGTTATGGTTGATAAAACAATTTAAGATGACCAAAGCTAAAAGTTTTCTTCTATAGACAAAATAAAACTCATGATCAAAGACAATGCAGAGACTAAAAATCTTGCTGCTCTAGTAAAGTAGGTGATTGATTAATTGAGATTGACAGTGAAGAGTGGAAATGTTACTCATTCTGTAGAAAACACATACTATACATGTGAACACATATACTGCATTCTGTCAGTCTTGGTATCTACTTCAACACTGAAAAATAACAAAAATCCTATCCATGTTTTGCTCAATATTAATTAAGCTAATCTGTAGCACTTGCATTTGGAATTATGGTAAAGAGAAGGTTTTATGACCTTTTACAAAGCTACGAGAATGGTGCTTTTTATTTTTTGTAAGATGCAGACTGTAATGTATTGGGCTTTATTGTAATACCACGTGGTAAGCTGGAGCTAGCTAATGGCTCCCAGCACCTCAGACACCCCGTCTCCAGGGCTGCTGTTGGTTGCCCCTAGGTGGCAATAGGCTGCTTTAAACCTATTGGCTGCCGCCTAGGGGCCAGGCTATAAATTGCTGCAAGCTGAAGCCCAGTTCTCTAGTTCAGATCCTGCAAGCAAATAAACATGTTCATTGCTGAACTCACTCGCCTCGTCTTTCTTCATTCCTGTGCAACGAACTCGCTACACAACACTGGCGATGAAGGTGGGATCTTGCTTCTCCAAAGGAGCTGAAAGTCACTAGGGGAGAGGCAGCGCACGCCTGGCGGGAAAAGCATTCCCCCCCACTACGGTCGGCTAGCCAGACATGCTAGCGACCACGAACTCAGTGGATCAGTCCCTGGGCAAAAGGAGGAGCAGGATTAGAAGATGCAGGAACTAGCCGTGAAGACCAGAAGAATGCCCAAGGTTGGAAGGCTGTGAGAGCGACCAGAAGGATGGCCCTCGTACCTGTCCTAGGTTGAAAACTACCTTCGGGTGAACCAGGTTGCAGAGGATGGACTTAAGGCTGCCACACTGCTCTGTGTGTGTGGCCCAGCAACATTCAGTCTGGCTGAAAACCTGTTTGCGCCAATGCCGCTGGAGTCAGTCTCCTACGCTGATCTGAAGAAGAAGCTTGGAGAACACTTCCAACCGAAGATGTCGGTGATTGCTTGGCGCTATGCCTTCAAACAGCAAATACAGCAGCCAGGTGAGACCGCATTGGAGTACATTGTGGCCTTGAGGCAGGCTGCACGCCTGTGTCGATTTTCTGACATCATAGAGCGACTTTGAGACCAGCTTGTCTGCAGCCTACGCAGTCGAAAGCTGCAGCAAAAACTTTTTACTAGGGCAAAACTGTCGTTTGCTGAGGCCCAGGATGAAGTCATGGCAGACGAAGCCGCCGGGGAAGCCATCCAAACAATCCGGCCCACCAAAACAACACATCATGAAGAAGCCGTCCACCACGAGGATGCCGAATGCATCGAGGAATCAAAAGAAGAAGACGCTGAAGTCAACAAGCTGAACAGACAGCCCAACACACAGCACCGCAACAGCAAGCAACAAAGACCCCTGACAAAGCAGATCTCCTACCTAGATGTCCAGGTTGTAGCAGCTGCCACCAACAAGTGGACTGCAGGTTCTGGTCAGCCATGTACTGGGCCTACGGCAAAACCAGCCACATCACAGCAGTATACAGAGCTCACCAGAGGGACCGGCCATCGAAACGCCAGTCGGAAGATCCAACCAGGAGAGGTATCGGGGTCCCGGGGCCATTCTGTGAGGGATTTTGTGCAAGCTGCAGAAGTGCCTGCCGTACAGGGGCCCGACGCCCCCTCAGACCCAAATTTAAACTTCAGGTGGAGCTACAAGGCGTCCCCTGCAAAATGGAGTTGGACATAGGCTCAGCCATTTCCATCATTTCTATGGACACATTTAATTTCGTGTGCAGTCGCAGCAGAAAATGGGCCAAGCTAAGGCCCTCCGACATAATTTTAACAGATTTTCAAAATGCTAAAGTCACAGTCAAGGGTGAAGCTAACTTGGCCATTAAATTTAAGGGATTTTTTTGGGCACCTGGATGTTGTAGTAGTAGGGGGCCAGAGAACGAGTCTAATTGGACTAGATTGGTTTGATGCATTAGGCATCCAGATTAGCGATATCAACCAAAAACAAGTCGCAAGTCTAGCGTCAGTTTGCGAGGACTTCGCAGATGTTTTTGATTCAGCCCTAGGAACTTACACAGGCCTGCCTATAACGTTCAAGCTAGACCCCAATGTGGTCCCCATTAGAATTAAGCCTCAAAGGGTTCCCTTTGCCCTCAAGCACAAAATTGACACAGAAATAGACAAACTTGTAGAACAGGGCATTTTGCAACCAGTTGATGGTGGGGAGTGGGAAATTCCTATAGTAACTCCACTTAAGGCCAACGGAGAAATTAGAATATGTGCAGACTACAAAAGCACAATTAATAAGGCCTTTAAGAAGCACACATAGCCTGTCCCAGTGGTGAGCCACATCCTGGCATCTTTGCAAGGGGACATCATTTTTGCAAAGTTAGATTTGGCACAGGCCTATCAGCAACTGCCGGTTGATGAGGCCACAGCCGCAGCTCAGACGATCGTGACTCACAGAGGGGCTTTCAAAGTGAAGCGATTGCAATTTGGGGTTAGTGTTGCCCCAGGCATATTTCAGGGAATCATGGAACACACGCTTAAAGGCATTCCGGGTGTTTGCCCTTATTTTGATGATGTGCTTATTGCTGGAGAATCCACAGAGATGTTAGCTAGCAGGCTCAGAGCTGTCCTACAGAGGCTGTGTAAAGCAGGCCTCAAATTTAAAAAGAGTAAATGTAGTATTGGGGTTTCTTCAACCGAATTTTTGGGGTTTTGTATTGATGCTAATGGCATTTACCCAGCTGAACCCAAAGTGAAGGCCATTCAAATGGCACCTAGCCCTAAATCAAAAGGAGAGCTACAAGCATTCTTGGGCCTCCTCAACTTCTACTATGCATTTCTGCCTAACAAGGCCGCATTGGCAGAGCCCCTTCACAGGCTCTTAGATAAAAAAGCTTCATGGAAATAGACCAACATTCACGAAAAAAGTTTCCAAAACCTAAAGGCACTTTTGTTGGTTAAATCTAGTGTCACTCATTTTAGGGAGTCTAAACCAGTCTGTTTAGCATGTGATGCATCCCCTTATGGGGTGGGGGTGGTCTTGAGTAATATAGAGAAGAATGGATCACAAGTTCCTATTGCATTTTATTCAAGGACACTGTCTTCTACTGAGCATAATTACGCTCAAATTGACAAAGAGGCCTTAGCCATTGTACCAGGAGTTAAAAATTTCCATGACTACTTATATGGCACGGACTTCATGGTCTTCACAGACTGCAAACCACTACTGGAACTCTTTACAACTGACAAACAAACACCCCACATACTTTCCCCAAGAATGTTGAGATGGTCTATTTTTCTATCAGCATACATGTTTAAGCTGGTTCACAAACCCGGCAAAGAAATGGGCCATGTTGATGGCCTGAGCAGACTTCCACTGCCACTAATTGAACCAGATCCGGCCCCAGCAGCCAGAATTCTGTCCATTCAGGACTTGCCAGAATTTCCTCTCCACGCAGGGGACATAGCTGCAGATGCTAAGTAGGGTACTTTCATGGGTGCACACAGGGTGGTTGGATAAAAGCCCAAGCTCTGAATTCCAGAGTTATTTTACAAGAAGACATGAGCTATCAGCTCACAAGGATTGTATCCTATTGGTGAACAGGGTCATAGTTCCCACTTCACTGAGAGATAGAGTTTTACAGTCACTGCATGAAGGCCATCTGGGTATTGTCCGTATGAAAGCTTTAGCTAGAAGCTACCTATGGTGGCCAGGTTTGGACAAGGCCATCGAGGCACAGGTGCATGGATGTTATACATGCCAGCAATCAAGGCCTGAAATGCCACACTCCAGTTCACATGTGGGAGCAAACACACACTCCCTGGTCTAGAATTCACATAAACTTTGCTGGGCCCTTTCAGGGACAACTCTTCCTTATAGTGGTAGACAGCCACTCCAAATGACTTGAAGTGATTCCAGTTGCAAACATGACAACTGCTAGGACCATCCAGGTGCTTAGAAAACTCTGACATGCTGGGTTGTAAGATATCTTAGTATCAGACAATGGGGCCCAATTCACTGCTGCTGAATTTCAGGCTTTCCTGAGAGCAAATCTCATCAGACACAAAACGTCTGCCCCATTTCATCCGTCCAGTAACGGTCAAGCTGAATGAATGGTAAGGACCACAAAGGAATTACTGTACCGCATAGTGACTGGGGACTGGCATCACAGATTGGCAGATTTTTTACTTTGCCAGCATTCCATACCTTGCACTGCAACTGGGAAAAGCCCTGCAGAACTATGATGGGGGAGGTGTTTGATCATGAAACTGGACAGGTTGCATCCAGATAGAGTGGCAGCAGAAGCCTCTCGACCAAAACCCCTGAGGGGGCTGCAAGTGTGCGATGGGGTTTGGGCAAGAAACTATGGGCATGGGAATCTGTGGGTGCCTGGAAAAATTACTAAATCATCAGGCCCTCTCTCTTACGAAGTGGGGCTGGAGGGAGGGTGAGTTGTCAGACGCCACATTGATCAACTCAGAAAGTGGTTTTCAGAATGGCCATTAAGTGAGGACTGTGTCATAAGTCCCTTGCAAGGTCCCCAATCTGGCAGCCAAGCCAGCCCATGCATAGATTCTGTAAGCTCTCACAGCTCATGCAATGAGGAGTTGGCCATAGAAGAGGGGAGTCCGGAAGTGCAACATGGATCCCCTGACGGAGCAAGCCAACCTGACTTTCACAGCTGCTGGGCTGACTCTGCTGAAAACACTGACTCTGGGGTGGGCCAACCTGGAGAGGCCAGTCAGAGAGCACCGAATCATCCTGACTCAATTGTATTAAGAGACACTGGTCTGCCCGGCCCAGTGGGTAAGCTGGTAGACCAGAAAGTGACTGAATCCCTCAGACATTCCACAAGGACCTCCTACTTATTTAGCAGATTATGTGACTAAATAAAAGAGCTATAATGTTGAATGTACCTTGTGTTAATTGTGACTATGAGACTGTACTAAAAATAATGGAGCTATAATGTTGTTTTAATGTCTTAGTGTACTGTCAACAGAAGCCTATTCATATTATTGTTAAAACTGTATTGTTGTAATCATTCTTGTTGTTGCTATGATGTTGTTCATTCTAAGAGGGGAGGGGTGTAATGTATTGGGCTTTATTGTAACACCACGTGGTAAGCTGGAGCTACTTAACGGCTCCCAGCACCTCAGACACCCCATCTCCAGGGCTGCTATTGGTTGCCCCTAGGCGGCAATAGGCTGCTTTAAACCTATTGGCTGCTGCCTAGGGGCCAGGCTATAAATTGCTGCAAGCTGCAGCCCAGTTCTCTAGTTCAGATCCTGCAAGCAAATAAACATGTTCATTGCTGAACTCACTCGCCTCGTCTTCCTTCATTCCTGCGCAACGAACTCACTATACAACATAGACATCTATATATCTATACATCTATACATCTTATAAACATTTTGAACACTATTTTGTTCAGTTCTCTCTTTTACATGCAGTATTTTTTAATGATAGTGAGATTAGCTTTTAGTTATCTTTTTAAAAAGTACCCCATAAAATCTTCTGTTGCTAACTGAATTTGTTTTGGTGTGCAGTGAATCCAATGCACCTGCAGAGAGAATGTTCTCAATAATGGATGACATCTGGTTGAAGACAAAAGCAGAATGTCAGTAGTTCTACTAAAAGGGTATAGCAGTGGTTAGAGCCAATCTAACTGGCAACTGCTCGGAGGTCTCAATAACTTTTGGCAGTGTGCTGCTTCCTTAGAAAACTAATTCTTACCAACTCTAAGCCCACAAAGATAACTCTGGTTTAGGTCCTTATACTAGAAATTTAGGTTACAGCATTGAGACACAAGCATTGAGACAGTAAAACCGATCTTTGGGATCATTTAATTTGCAAGTATAAGTGCCAAAAACATAACATTGATATTTTCACATTACTAGCTCTACACCTTCCTATGCATAATATGAAAATGAGAATTCCTCTTCTGACTGCAGGTAACATTTTAAAAACAGAGAGAAAAAGAAGAGAAAAACCTATACAGAAGACATGAAAATGGTGCTCCTTTTAAAAGCTGCTACCTACCTATAGCAGCTGTTTCAGTTTGTAATATAAATAAGGTCAGGCAAGAAAGACGAATGTCAGATAATACCATTTCCTATAACTTGCATTTAAAAGAAATGCAAAATAAATAAAAAAGTGAAAGAGTGTTATTTGCTGTACTTATTATTTTTCAACTAGTATTCCATTTTATACTAGTGTTTCAGGTAGATAAGAATTTTTTAAAAATATTAATGAATCAATTCTTACATTTGAATGTGATATATATATATATATATATATGTGTGTGTGTGTGTGTGTGTGTGTGTGTGTGTGTGTGTGTGTTTTCTGAGGTTTTCGTGGGTGTTTGTATGTGGATCTTTGGTCATTCGGGTTTTTTCCCGCGTTGAGTTGAAGGTGTAGGAGCAACGTTTCGATGGAATCCCATCTGTCATCCTCAGGCTGGTGGCTTCAGCTTCCTTCTTGCTTCCTTCTTCTGGGAGAAGCATGTGGTAGTGGCTGTTTGTTCCTCTTTTTTAAACTGCCAGAGGGGGTGTGTTCTGTGGGTGGAGGTGTGCTCTAATTGGGTGGGGGATTAAGTGTGTTCTGATTGGGTGGGAGTGTGTTTTGAATGGTGGGTGTGTTCTGATTGGGTGGGGGTGTGTTTTGAGTCGATGGGCTGGTCTCAGCTGCCAGCCTTAGACCTGAGCTGGTGAGTTGTGCTACTTTTGTTCGGCTTCGTGTTTGTGGTGGTGCTATGTTTTTATAGTGGGTGTCAGTTTGCTTATTGCACAACTCACTCAGGTCTAAGGCTGGCAGCTGAGACCAGCCCATCCACTCAAAACACATCCCCACCCAATCAGAACACACCCACCATTCAAAACACACTCCCACCCAATCAGAACACACTTAATCCCCCACCCAATCAGAGCACACCTCCACCCACAGAACACACCCCCTCTGGCAGTTTAAAAAAGAGGAACAAACAGCCACTACCACATGCTTCTCCCAGAAGAAGGAAGCTGAAGCCACCAGCCTGAGGATGACGGATGGGATTCCATCGAAACGTTGCTCCTACACCTTCAACTCTACGCGGGGAAAAAACCCGAATGACCAAAGATCCATATATATATATATATATATATATACATATATATATATATATATATATATTACAGAATATGAATGAAAAAGGGCATAACAAAATTATTTACATCCATCTGAGAATATGTATTAAATTAGTATTCAGATTGGAATAAATATAGACAATCATAAAAATAAACCAACAGAATTAAGCATATTCTCACTCACTGCGATCCTATGTTTTGTGGATATGGTGTATATATGATCAGATGAATGGCTGATATTTTCAAGATAATAATTGATTAAATAACCAATAGCATGTCTTCTCTGTTTTCCTTCCTTAAATACAAGTATCTCACATATGATAAAGCTGAAATAGATTTTCTTCTGTAACATTATTAATGATATAGAAACGCCATATTGAAAGTATATATTTTGAGGTTAACAAGGGACTTTATATCCATGAATAGGAGAAAAAACATTTTCATAGATGAGTTTGGGGTTAGACTTTTCTTCTGCTTTTCTCCACTTGCAGAACCTTGTTTCAAGGCCTTGCCAGAAGAAAAGCAGTCAAATAGTTTGCAGAGCCAAAGAGTAGAAATTGAAAAAAGGAGAATTCCTTCAACATCATCCCCTTTGCTTTACTCATCAAAAACAATATCAATTATATTTTGCTTTCCATCCAAGCCTGGAGAAATGCTATAACTTCTGACCTATAGTGTACCACTTCTGAAGTGATGCCCATTCCTTTTTAATCATTCAATTGTCCTGTAGATAGTCTTGAACAAAAAGTTTAGTTTTTCCTTATGTTTTTTTTTTGTTGCTTTTGTTCCATGCCTCTGTTATATATTACATTCTTGGTCTCAACCCAAATCTTTCCCTCACCATCTTTGTCTGTTCTACTTTTCATAAATATGCTTTTATCTTTGGGGAACAAAGAAAGCAACATATTCAATGTTTTCAACTATAATTGACATAATTTCCATTGGACATGGTGTATTTCTGTCTCTTCCTATTATTTGCTCAAGTATCTGTCTCTATCCTATAAATGTCCAGCAGGCTCCTACACTTAGTTAAATGCCTAGTCTGTAATCTACTTTTAAGTTCTTTATTCTTAGCATCATTTCTGTGGGATTTCCTACAAATTGGTTTTCAACTCAATCCTTCTATTTGCCTATACAGTTAATCTTAATCCTTACCACATCTACAGTGGTGCAAACACAGGCTGCCCATCCAACAATAAAATTTTTTTTGCATGACATGTTAATCTTAGTCAAAACTGCTTTTACACTTCCTTTACAGAAACAGAACTGTTTGCTAACATTGTAGTGCTGACATTTCAATTCCTGTAGCAGTTAGTTAGAATGCCTGGGAACTTTCTTTCATATCTGTTAATCAATGCCAGACTTTTCAGTTTACAAAGTCCCCTGCATAGATAGGTCACGAAAAAGATTTAAATAGTTGTGTATAAAGCAAAACATCTATTTGGCTGGCAAAGTTGCATTAGGATTAAAAGAAAAACTGAGTAACAACGCTAAGCTTCTACTGACATTTTGCCATTGATGGAAAGAACTTGTTTGCAAATTAATTCCAAGGCCTATTAAGATAACTAAAATATTAAGAGGAATAGAAACCTGCGTGCAAAAAAACCTTATATGAACTAGCAATTCTGTAGATTTTGTCCAAGCTAATGAATATTGTCTCACCCAAGAAATAAAAGCAACAAATAAGATATTTATTAAACTATTCAGAGATTAACAAATATATGTATGTGTGTGTGTATATATATGTATGTATGTATGTATGTATGTATGTATGTATGTATGTATGTCAGTTCTCAAGGCAAGATGTAGAATAAACCTTGTCATTTGCAAAATGCAGCAAATCCTGTCATTGTACAAATTGTACACACATTTCTAGTAAAAATGTATTTTTATATCAGCCAAGAAAGTATATTTAATTTGGAAATAAAAATCCATTTTTGAAACTGTCAAAAAGTCACAAATTCTGAGCCCAGACAGGAAGCATACTGTTTAAAAAGCTGATAGACATAAACTTTTCACCTGCCTAGTTAGCGCTTTTCTATAAATCCCCTCCACCAGAAAATCCCTCATATGTTAAACAATCTTCTGTTATTTTTAATGCTTGATCTATTATTTTCTGTTATTTTAAAATCTGAAAGTTTGAACCCAGAACCAACTATTCATTTAAAATTGGAAACTCACCTTGGCATGCAAACTTCAATTCCTTAGCATCTGTAACAGTGATCCTTTTATCTGGCCTATTTTTTTCAAATTGATGATGGCTTCGCCTTTTCCTGGTCTCACCCCAAAGATTTGATCCTCCATGCATGCTTGGAATGTTCAAAATAGCAATTCCTTCCAAAGAAATATTATTCAGATCTATCTGAATTCCATCACATTGCCAAAAAACAACAACAAATAGAGACAGAGAAAAGAAAACACTGGGAGCCACAAAACCCTTTTGACATCTAAACTGAAGATAACACTGCATATATCATTTTTTACCTTTATGCTATGTATAAAAAAACTATAGTGTGTTCCATTTATGAAATAATTGAACTCTCCCTCTCTCTCCCTCCGTCCCCCTCCCAGCAAACCAGTCACTGGGAAAAATCTAACAAATTTCAAACCTTTTTGTCTTTTAAAATGGGGTGGCTGCCACTCGCCTGTCTCAATAACTGTCTGACAGAAACAAGAAAAGTAAAAGGACCACAACAGCTTGCTTTACATGCTTTTCCCAGGACTCTGAAAAAACATCTGGAAACCAAATTGATGCTGCTTCATCATTTGGTTTGGGAAGAGACCAGCCTCTGTTGCAGTTCACATGATCTCTCTCTCTCTCTGACAAATGACACTGCCAAATGAATAGGCCCCGCCACTCCTGCCGTAGCCCATTCGCTTCTCCCTCACACTTCTCATTGTGCCCCCCTTTCACCAAAATCCCCCGGGTAGAGTTGGATGAGGCTTCTCAAAGAAGAGGGGGCTACTGCACTCAAGTAACTGATTGAAGGAGTGGTCCAGGTGGGGTGGCCAGAATTGACCCCAGAGCACCTTTACCTTGCATCAGCCTTATTGAGTGAGAAGGCACCTCCACTGCTGCTTCTGGCTGTCTTCCTCGTGCTCCAGGGTGTGAATGAGGCAGATTTCTCATGCATAAAAGGCACTCTGTGGGGCGAGAACACAAGGCGACTATAAAAAGCTGACCTTTCCTTCAGGCCCTGATAGAGTCTTGCCGGAGGCATTTATTAAAACTTCTGGAGCACATCCCAGCCAGCGCCTCTTTCCAGGTCTGCAGTTTGGTCTGCACACCTTTTCTGATTTGGATTGATCGGTTCCCGCCAGCTGAAGCAACCCATGCTGAAACCAGCTGAGAGCCAGAATGGCTTTCTGCAGCTGACCATGCTAAGCAGCTTTGAGGCTGAAGAGAAAGGTGTAAAGCAGCCTTGGCTGAAGCTCTTGCAGCTGCAGAGCTTCGGGCAGTTCCTGAGGAAATGCTCTTCTCCTCATTCAAATCGGCTGCTAACGGCTTGGATGGCTCTGCTCCATCCAAGTTGAACAAAAGCAGAGGCCAACCTGGATGGATTAAATGCACGTCTGACCTATACGTCTGCCATGCCTTTCATAAAATTTTTTTACCTTTCAAAGCTTAATTAGGAGTTGGTGTCTAATTTGAACACATGCTCACTGGAATTTAAGATCAGCAGCTCAATTTGCTTCCTAGAACTTTACATGCTAGGGCCCAACCCTCAAATATATGTAATAGAAAGGGGGAAAAAATAAGACCTGCATACATGTCATAGTTTATTTTTTCAGTTTATTTAAATGATACACATGTAAGAGTTCAGAAATTGCAACAATTTTATGGCAGAAACTATGGATATTAAAAAAAGCTAGAAAGTAATCTTCCATATTGTATCTGTTCATTTATTAATCAAACTGGCATGCTGCCTGACTTCCAATGATTCTGGGTACACCTCACAACAATCAAAGCATGGCAATTACAACAAAACCAATTAACAGAAGGGGAAACAAAACAAAAGATGACAAGGACCACAGATTGGATGGAAACAAATCAAAGGATCCCGACCTCCCTTGTTCTGTGCTCTACCATTTTGTTTTACTTCTCATAGTAAAAAAAAAAAGGTGGGAAGTCTGAGTACTACACAACACAATAAAGTTCTCAGGAAAATCTCAGCAACCTTTACAAATCTAGGATAGTAATAATAACAATAACAACAACAACAACAACAACAATTTTTAAAAAAACAACTTTTAAGACTATCTGCCCAACTCTTCACACACGACCAAATCTGTGTTCTAGCATCTCTCATTCTACACATTCTCACATAAAACAAACAAGCAATACAGATGTGGATTAGTTATGGGCGGGAGGGTTCCCCATGAAAGGCTTCTGCTCCCATGGGGGACCCTTGACTGCTTTCAACTATCAGCCCATAGAGCAAAAACCCTGCACACACAAGTTCCCCGCTGCCACCATTACTCCTCCAAATTGCCGTCACTCTCACCCACATTCTCACAACCGACAGACCCCATTCCCCTCGTGCCTAGTGAAAACTGACACTGCCACCACTGCTGCAATCCCTCACCAGGATCTGGCAGAGGGATAGAGCAGGCCTTCTGCTACTGCTGCCACCTCACATTCTCCTGAGCTCCCCCTCTGCAATTTTCTGATTCAAGCCCAGGCGCTGAGGCTCCTCAGGACAGCCAAGAGAGGAAGGCAAGAAGCGGCTTCTGCAAGACTCCCAGAGAGTGTGAAAGGCTCCACTGGAACTTTCTGCGGAGCTCCTCCTGGGCCAAGAAGTTTTCCACATCTTTCCAGGATACTCCACTTCACGTGGTTGGCCCCGACTCCCATGCCCCTCCCCACCTGGCCACATCTGCCTGCACCACTGGGTTTACTTAACCATCTGTCATAGCCACCTCGGTGCCTCCATCCCACGCGCAAAGTTCGAGGCGGAGGAGGGCTTTCTGGGCAGGCTGGGAGATTGGCAGCACTTCCCGGAGCTGATCCTCATTGAGGAAAAGCAGCTGGATGCTGCACTGCAGAAGAAAGAGGCCAACTTCTGCAGTGCAGTGTATCCAATTCTACACAGGGGAGTGCAGAAGACAAGGAGAATAAGAGTGTGAGGCCAGGTGAGAATATTGGCGATGGTGGCTGGGTGGCTGGGGAGGGGAGTTCATGGCAGGTGGCATTGGCAGCTCCCCCAACGTAGCCTGTTTCCCCAGCCAGCTCCATACGATGCTTGGCTGAAACACACACCCCTGCACCTTCTTTCCAGCAGTCCTCCATCTATTCCTCCACCTCCGCTATGTGCAGTCCCAAGAACAAAAGAAGTTTGTGGGCAGTCCCACAAACAAAAGCTTGTGGGCAGTCCCACAAACAAAAGAAGTTCAATCAATTCCAACTTCGTGACATCTTTTTTTTATGTGAGAAGTTGGAATTGATTGATTGAATTCCCACTTTTTTTGTGGAACTACAAATGGTGGAGGAGGACTGGGAGCCGCAGCAGAAGGCTAAAAGAGCCGCATGCCACTCCAGAGCTGTGGATTGCTGACCCATAGGGTAAGATAAGGTAAGATAGGAAGAAATCAATGAGAGATTAAAGGATATCAGCATCTTTGTTATTTACATCATTTTACTAAAATATATTTCCTGTGTTAATTTTCTATATCTGATTATTTGGCAAAATAGCAGAGACTCCAGAACCCTGAAGTGCATTCTGGATAGGGAGGCTCTCTGCTTGGTCACTCATGACCTAGTCATCTCCTGTTTGGACTCTACATTGCCATGTAGAGGCAATGCTCTTACATGAACCACAGAAACTTCAGCTGGTACAAAATGCAGCTGCCTGGGCATTCTGGGTGTCCAAAGAATGGTGCATATGATTCCTCTTTTTTTGCAAGCTACATTGTGTGCTGCTCTACTTCCAGGTCCAATTCAGGGTTTCGGTTGTGACCTTCAAAGGCCTACATGGCATGAGGCTAGTTTACTTTTGATTTTAATCGACCCACCTTAATCTCCTGGAATGCACTGGCTAATGTGGTTAGGATGCTAGGTTGGATGTTAGGAAACTCATGTTTGAGACCTAAGTGCTGCTGCATGGTGGGGTGAACCTTTCTGCAATTTAGTGAGTTTCATAGTTCAGACTTTAATTTCTACCAGCTATGGGAAGACTTATTTGAGCTTATTTCTTTTCTACTTGTTTTGGGTAGTATTGATCTAGGATATTATTCATTCATTCATTCATTCATTCATTCATTCATTCATTCATTCATCCCATTTATCTCATGTACTGTATGGGGATGTAAAACAAGAACAGACCATAAAAACAGATATTAATATATTATGATTCTTGTCCAGCTGCATAAATATACATATGATATACATGAAGTGCAGGAACAAAATATAAACTTATTACAGATAATAGATGAATCTGGAATAGTCTTTTAGTAAGCATTAATAGCTGGCACTCAGAATATTAATATCTTGGAGGTAATATAGACTAGTTGGGTGCTTTCCAGATGCTGCTTGACTTGATTCTTTTCAGTACTGATAAGTAAGCTTGATACTCACAATGCTATTGGTCTTGCCAATTAGGGATGATAGGACTGATATCCTACAACCTCTGTAAGGCTGCTAGTTTCTTTAATCTTTAATAATTCTACTATTTCAATATCATAGTAACAGTTAATCATTTTAATATGCTTTTAATAATCAAAGTTTAAATTTGCACACAAAGTTTAAATCTAAATACAATATTTATTATTTATTCCTAATAACTGCAGTAATAAAGACAGGAATTACATAGTAGCAGTATTGATAACAAAGTATGTAAAGTTGTATAGTGGAGGCATATGTGCATATGTGTGTGTGTGCTTAGTAACAGGGTTTTTTAATTAGAACCAAACTTTTACATGTCATATAGGTGTTAAGTATTAATAGGATTCTTTTTACTAAAAATTCTGCTCATGTATATACTCACTTACTGCTATACATTCTTGATAAACAGATATTAATTTCATAATTAAAAGTAATCTTGTGTAAATAGCCTGCAGGCCTCAATGAATCAAACACATACTGTGTGTCAGCCCTCCCACTGTCTTCAAGTGGAATGTACTGGCTGGATAATTAGATAGTACATATTTTTTAACCTTATTTGCATGCATATTATATCTTTTGCACACTGACAAGCAGCAGTAACAACAAAAGTCAGATTACCACAGGGAATTCCCACAAAGAAGTCTTCATTCCTTATAATTTGCAGCCTAAATTAAAATAATTTGATCTTTGACAAGGATGAAATGTCAAGCCGAAGGGGGTCCTCTACAAGCCACAGCCTGTGGCTTCAGAAATCTGCCTAATTTATGTCAGTCACTTCTTAATACATATTTAAGTATTACACGAAAAAGATGATAAATATGCAATCTGACACCTTTGGTATTTCCCTGCTGTTAATTTATAAAGGTCTTGCCCCCCCCTCCATCTGACTAAAATTATTTAAATAAAGGGAGAATTGTGATATAAGAAGTGCAGGGAACGTTTTCACTCAATATCAAACACAGCAGGCAGTACACTAAGACAATTATTTCACTAGGCCTCAGAATCATGCTGTGATGAGTTACTTTCAGAATTAGTAAAGAAGAATTTCTTTTGTTCAGTTATGGAAGAATTTATGTACAAATCTTCATTTTGCTACATTTCATAAGTAAATTATATAATTACTGAGTATTTTTGATATAAAGTATAGCAATTATTTTGTTAAGTGTTGGTAAATGATATAAATGTGACATCATACAAGCACTTATTTGTCCCTCCACATGTCCATCCTTTTCATTGTAAACAAAAATGTCCATAAAAAATGATACATATTGTATGATTTAAGCAACAGAAATGCAATGTGTAACTGAAGATTATCAAATAGCTGAGGAACATATGGTTCTAATGATGTTGGACTGGGCTTCCATCATTCTAAAGGATTCATTATTCAAACCCAAGCTAATGGGGAAAGTTGCTCAACCACATATTGCCCATGCTTCTTATAAGGAAACCCTGCAGGATCACACTGATGTGAAGTGAGTTTAGAATTTTATCACACAATGGACATTAGATTATTCAAGGAGCAATTCATACTGTACTTGTTCACAAGTTGCTTCCTTGTAATATGTCTTTAACATGTGCAATATCATTTTTGTATTTTTTTCAAAACAGCACTTAGTTCTCAAATTCATCTGGTTTTAACAATGGAGCCTTATATGCTTGCTTTTGGGAGGAAGAATGAATAAGTTTTCCAAATTAACGTGTGGCAGTTCTTTCAAAAAAAGATTTGAATTTCCACTGATTCTTCAGAAGGTTACACATTAAGTTAAGCTTCAATTTCATTTTACTGAATCTCTGAAAAAGAATGTCCCACAATATTTATGCTCCCTTCTTCCTTGCCTCCCTCTCTCAAAAAATGGTGATAATGAAAATGGGAAAGGAATACAAACTTATATTCTATTTCTGTAAGAGAAACTACAAGCTCTGGCAACCCAGGTTACTTCTCTATGGAATATCTTCGTATTTCTTTCATATAATCTCTAAATGTGTATTTTTAAAAAAGCCCCATAATTTAAAAAATAGCTCTCTGGCAATATAGCCCCCTTTTTGTGATACCTGTTTTCTAGTGAAGGTTTGCAATTATTGATATTTTTAATAAAACTATGGAATATATAAATACTCCTGTAGGAAAAAGGCTCCCAACTTTTCCAACTTTTCTCTGACTTTATCAAATATGGAACAGAAAATATTTTGCAAAGAGTAAAATATGTGTACATCTCAAATTTAAAAAGTAGCCTAAATGAGCACAGATGAACATCAGGCTAGATGCATAGGTCAAGCTTCCTAAATTGGAATATAAATTATTCCTCCTCCCCCCCCCTCACATTCAAATATTCATATTTCAAGTCGTGCAAAAATATCTCACTATTTAAATTACTTAAATCCAGCCATTTTAGAAAATGCCAAAACAGCTCTCCTTATTAATCCCAACTCTAACAGAAGTTGCCTCTTATCACTGCACTTCACCTCTTAATATATATTTAGCATATGCACATATAGTACCTCTGTAGCTTCAATCCTTCAAGGTCAATGAATTATGGTACAGTACAGTCAATTTCTTGTATTGACATGGAGTTTACTGCCATTAAAAAGGAGTGTTATTATAACAAAAAACCTGAATGTCATTTTTTGTTTAATGTGAATGTGTGTATATATACACATAGATACTTATTGATATAACTATGTATAGATTGAATTTTCAAATCAATTTTTAGTGACAGTGCTGACCTTCTGAAATGCTCAGCTACTAGAAATTTATTTTATTTTATATGTTTTAGGGGTTTTCCATTTTATTTCTATTGATGACTATGGATGTTTTAATGATTTTATTTATTTAAATGCATTTTTATAAATATTCAAACTGCAAGAGTAGTATTTGTCTATTTATTTGTTTGTTTATTCATTGGATATCTTAGTTTGATTTCATATTACTTTGTTAATTTCTTTCTTTCTTTCTTTTTTGTATATATTTTATTGATATTTTTTAACATAACATCATTCAGTAATTTGTAAACAGTATGTTGTCTAGGTAACATTTATAAAACAATCTTTAACAATTGATTTCTATAATCTATATTCCACATGTTAATTTCATTTGATTTCCCCTTTCCCCAAAGTATCTTTCTTTGCAAAACATTAGGTTAAGACAATTCTCATTATTTTGATTAACAACAATTAAGTATATAATTTTTCCAATAATCCTGTTTGTCATTTTAGTTGCCTTATCATAAATCCTGTTACCGTGCTTATTTCAGCTTATTTCTTCCCCCAAATTCTAAATATTCTTACTAGTGACAATTTTTCAACAATTAACTACATTTTTTTATTTTAATCCCATTTATATCCCGCCCTTCTTCGAAGACTCAGGGCGGCTTACAATGTAAGCACAAATCAAATGTGCTTAGCAATAGCCTTCATTCTATGTATATGCCTGCTTATTAGGGCTTGCGGCCCCCCCCCAAGCGGCATTATTACACAGTCAGCTTATTGCCCCCAACAATCTGCATCCTCATTTTACCTACCTTGGAAGGATGGAAGGCTGAGTCAACCTTGAGCCTGGTGGGACTCGAACCTGCACTAATTTACATTTACATTGGTGGATATAATTCTATTTTTTCCATATAAGCCCTCTCATACTTTTATATTTCTTAATCAATAAGTAAAAAAGTAGAAAGAGAAGAGAAAAGAGGAGAGAGACAAAAAAAGAAGAAAGAAAAAAGGAAAAAGGAAAAAAAGAAAAAAGCACTGAGATACAAAAAATAACATACAACATACTTTGTTAGTGTTTATTCAGCATACATTTACATTGTATCTTAACACTGATCGATGGCCTTCACAGAGAAGCTTTACATTAACATAGTTTTCTTACTTTTCTAACAATGACCTATCATAAAATATATTTTAATCACATAATAATATGCATATTAAACAATGTAAAGAAAAAGCAGGAAATTTGACTTAAACTTTACTACCTTTGAAATTCCTGGGTAGGAAATTGGGGACTTTTATTATTAAAGTTTCTAGAAGTTATTAGAGTGAAAAATGTTATTTTAAATAAGCAGCTCTAGAAATCAGCAAGAACTTTATTTGTCTCTAGCAGTTATGTCTGTTTATGTCTGAACAATAGTTGAAATGAAGATGATTGGTCTGGGTTCTATTTTTTATAGTTTTGTAAAAATGAAAACAAGCTAATAAAATAAATAAAAAAGAAAAATCCAAAAAAAAAGAATAAAAAGTAGAAAGAAGAAACTTTCAATTTCCTTTGAAATAAATTCAGTTATTAATACAATTACGTTATCTATTACCCCATGTGTACAAAAACTCACTCCTTTCTACAGTCTGTGTTATTTTTAAAATTCTGTCTGAATTTTATAACCTTTGAAACTCTATTCAATTATAGATCTTCCTGATTTAAAATTAAAGAATGCATTTGGAGGTAAAATATGCATCTTTATTAAGTGATTTTTGTCAGTGCAAAGAGCCAGTTTATCCTTATGCATAAAGTAATAACAAGAATCTAAAAATTGTTAATCCTCTCATCAAAATTCATAAAAATGTTATCAAAATCTAATGGTATAATTATGTAAAGAATCTCTTGAATATTCAATCTTATTAAATATTTATATCAAGATGTAACTATGTGTATATATCCTGCTGAATGGTACCCCTAGTAAATATCCTTTTATACTTCTGATATTTTAAAAAAGAAACTGGGTAATTACAAATATTATCCTGGGTTTTGACACCTGTAAAATCTTGAGCAGTTGTGATCATATCTATAAGACCGCCTTCTCCATAGAGATCCATGTGTCTATTTGTCTCACATCCTATGGACATTCATTTGATATCAACCAGCTTTTCTTTAGAGAGACTCACCCTAGAGATGAAACAGGTACCAACTTGATAATCATTAGTTGGTATTTAACATAACATTTGAGATCTTATAATAACCATGGACATAATTATATTATTTTATATGGTAATTATTTTATGTGTTTTATTCTTTTGTATTTATATCTATTTTTAATTTATGTACATGGTCTAGGATTGGATTGCATGGTACACACAATGTAAAATATTTTAAGTCAATAAATAAAAGTAGGATCAATAAAAAGATAAATAAGATGAATCTGTTTTTAACAATATGACAGCAAGAATTAAAATGAATCTTATTCCAATATTGAGGACTCAACAAAGAGAATTGAATTTAGTGGGACAGACAATAAAACTAAATGCATTTCACTGCCTAGCTGAATGTCTTAAACCTGGCATTTATCCCTATTTTTATTTTTAATTTGTAATTATTTTCCCCAGTTAGAATAGATCTATCATATTGGTTTTGATTAATATATAGTTCTATGTTAGCCAGATCTATACACAGCAATTATTTTCTTACTTCTATTTCCAGAGATTCATGCAGCTTCTTGCAGGTGGCAGAGAAAGTTTCAGAAGTGCCGAATTCAAAATGCCCAAATTTATTCTTCATTCTGAAATATGAAGGGAAGAAAAAGGAAAGAAAGAAATATTAATAGTTGATCATTAAACAAGTTAGCATCTTGACTTCTATCATAAAGCATTATAATGTCTGACATCCATTCTGAAATGAATGAACTCATAATTTTCAAAAACATAAACATAACTGTCTGGAGATATATCCCCCCGCCTGCCCAGGTACAAAAAAAAGTGTTTTGTAGCAGAGATAGATTAGATTCTTTTTAGGCCTTTTGGCAACTGCTGATTAACAAAACTGAGGATTTTCAAGGTTACTATTTTATGTTTTATGTATTATACCGTATAATTTTATTTCTTATACTGTCCAAACTTTAGTTGCAGAGTGTATCATCATAAGAGGGATGGAGTAAAATGTAATTCCCTAAGCAAATGTTGTGATTTATTGTTTGTTATAGTAAGTAATTTAAAAAGAAAAAAAATCCCCTTTCTACATTTCCAAAGGATTGTTTGTAAAGAGATATTGATTAGAAATTAAAATTCTGTAACAGAATTCTGTCAGAGGGTACAAACCAGAAATGTTTTAAAAGTTATAAACAATTGCTTATAAAATCTAATAGAAAATATATTGCATATTATTTTGCATTTAATATCTATTATATATATTTCAAATAGACTTTTACATAAGTCAATGACCAGTTGAAACCTTATTATTTGGCATTTGTCCTCCATTTACTTCCTAAATTTAAAATGCAATTTAGGTTTTAGTGAACTGATTATTAAACAGAAAGAACTTTATACAAATCCAGTTCATGAACACTTCTTTGTTCCTGCATGCATGTGTTATCACAGTCTATGCACATGAAGTTAATATCATTAACCACAAACTGATGTATTAGATATACTTCGTGTTTTATACTGACTTCTATAGTTAAGGGCATTTCATGTGTTAATATTCTAATCACTGGTCTTGGTAAAGGCATGTACTGTATCCTAATACATCTTTGCTCTAATGCAACAGTTCTATACAATTCCTTCTGTTATTGCAAAATGAGCCCTCTTCCCCCACCTTGTGGCCCACAAATAATTGACCCAAATCTGGTTCATCTTTAGTTAAAATATTCACAAGAGTTTTTAGCCCATTCTCAGTAGAGCTTTATGCTACCCAAGACATTCTCAAGTGATTCCAAAAAGTTGTATATGAATAGAAACAGTATACCAATAATGATTATAAGGGAAATTCAATCATTTTATGAATGACCTACTTTACTTCCCAGAAAATCAGATTTTTCAAATGAAGGGGTATTTTCTCACTTACACATTCATTTAAGAGCATGGAAAACATTTTTTTGTTGTTGTTAACTGAACATAATAGTGGCTTGTAAATTTTCTGCTGCTGTACCCAGGAATCAAAAGCTAACCAGGAAAGTCCATTTAAGTAGCAAATAGCTTTAAACCAGTTGGCCAACTAAACCTTTGTTCTTCAGAGCTGACATTTTTCTTGTTGGTATTCCTACTTCACTAGATTTTTTTATATGTTCGTAACTTTATTGATTTTTTTTAAAAAAGGGGGCATTTAACCGAATATTTCTCCACTAGATAATGACATTTTCATGGCCTTTTGAAATACAACAGAATCATGTATTTCTAGAGATTGTGTGATATGGAGTATTTCTTTCCCATAGCTCATCATGATCCCTTTTTGATTTCTGATATTTTTTAACTGAAATAGATTTGTGCCAAGCTGCCCATTGTTAGGTTAATGTGTATAGTTTTCTTTATTTAATATCAGTTAAGGAAAATACAACATATAACACAGCATTACTTTTTAATATGTCTGTTCCTAAGAATCCAGTGTTATTTATTCAGTACAAGACTGCATTCTTAGAAGAAAGCTATCACATATGCTTTGTGACGATTAAGTATGCCAAAACCAGCAAGGAATGGATTCAAAGCAGAAAAGATTTAGAAAAAGATTGCACCATTATACAATATTTAGTAGGTGGGGGAAACAAAAGCTTCAGACAGAAGCAGTTTTAAACTATACAACACTTTATAATGGTTATGACTTCTCTGTGAAGTGGTTCACATCTTCTAACCAATCACATATCCCTTTAGCTTTCTCTACAATGTCTACTATTTTCATAGAATTCTTGATGGCCTAATTTTCCTTTTATAATCCTACATCACCCTGTATATGTTTGTGCATTTTATGAATATTATTTATATTGAACTTTATACAAGTTATACAAATTATAGGTAATTTATTCTGAATATATGTGTATTTATTTTTCTGCTTATAAAAAGGCACTCGTGTACTTGAAATATTTTATAAAATACCCTGGCTTGCAGACAGCAAGTGGAAATTTCTGACTCCTATCGGGTCTCTTCCAATCCTCTGTATATAGTACATTGCAAAGTTAATATATTACAAAGTTATTGCTGCCACAGATGTACACACATACATTCTATAAACAGAATACATAGTAAAATTAAAACCAAGCAATTGCTTTACTCTGAAGTGGTCATTCCAAACTTAATAATATTGAATATATCCTAAATTGTCAAGTACACATTCTGCATGTTAACACGTGATGACTAGGCATGTGCCGTTTAATGTCCATTAGACTATATAGGCCAGCAATAACATACAGAAAGAGCTTTGCCTCCATGCTACGGCTAATATTTTTATCTTTAAAAGATACCAAATTCAACTATTTGAAATGGAATCTAAGTTAGAAAAGACTTAACCAGATTTTTGGAGAACTGCTACTAATCATTTCTAAATTAGATGAATCAACAGTCTGACATTTAAAAAATGCCTATTCTTTTATGTAAAGTATATGATAAATTCTCAACCTTGTTAGTATCCTCTCAGTTTTGAAATGCTATATATTATGATTTACTATAGCTAAACAATACTTTAAAAATATGCATATTAAAAAATATATTTAATTCTGTTAACCTGTCATTCAAAAAACACAAAGTCATATTCATCAAAGTTTCTTGTAAGTAAGATATGATAGAAACTGGGTAAAATTAAGCCCATTTGGTTTTCACTAATAAAATAGGCTGTGGTGCAGTTTTGCATTATGATGTTAATTAGAAAAAACCCCACTGTTAAAACTATTCTATATAACCTTTCTGATTAAGCAATTAGATAGCATATCATCAGAAAAAATTGCCCTGATTCTAAATATGGAAATAATAAATGTTTTATTTTATACCTGATGAACACATAAGTATTGTATCATAATATGCAAAAGAGAATTTAAATTCTGTACATAATGATTAGTTTAGTTATGCATTTTTATCCAAAATCAATTGACCAATGAGGTCATATGACAAAATGGTTTTTAAAAATATCTTCTCAAGTGCTGTTTGCACAGATTGCACAGATACTTAATTTATAGAATCTTGAATTTGGCAGCATTTAAAGGACTATATGATGTAGTTATAATTCTTCCTTCTTTTAAACACTTGAGCCTTGACCCACAGATACTTTTGAAAAAAACTTAAATCATAAAACTTTACAGATTAGCAATTTCCCTTGAGAAATAGTTTTTCCTCAGAACATGTCAGAATAATAAAGCAAATATTTAAAACAGCTGTTTCTTCTTAGAAAATCCCATAAAGTAGCTCTTTCTAAAGTTGAAAGGTGATGGATTCTAGTCCAACACATCTGGAAAGCACTAGGTGGGAAAAACCTTTCATCAACATTATTTTCCATTCAAAATAAGAGACTAGGATGGGATGGGATAATTGAAAAATGAGTTTTGGAAATTGGTAGGTATGTAACAGAAGTGTGAACTAATTTCGATTCTAACTTTTCATCTCAAGCCATACTTTTGTAACCTTTGAAGCAGAAAAACAATTGCCTGTGAAGTATTCATCTTTTTATTCATCATATATCCAAAATATTATAGGGGTACAATGATCTAACAGTGATTTTGGTTTGAATATTTGGCAAACAATCCAGTTCCGGATGCACTACTTCAGAAACTTCCTAATTTGATTTACATCCTCAAAAAGGGAACCTACAACCATGGCTGTTAATACTTATTGGCTCAAATACCACTTACCTCCAAATCCTAACAAACCAATTTTAATATTCAAGCTCAGTAAGAAGTAATTCTGGGGAAATTTACCTTTTATGCTTTGCCACCTGAGCAACAGATCATTAGAGAAAATTTCCTAGATTTAGAAATCAGAATGAAGTCAGTCATATGCCAACCTTATACCTTGCAAACACATTTATGTGATGTGCCACTCATCTTGTCTAGAGATGACTTGTTTTTGATGGAAAATGGGCAAATACTTAATTACCTTAGCCTTCTACTCAGTATGAACTTTTTTTAGAACCAGGATTGTTGTTTTACCTTCCCTAGTTCTTAATGTAAGATTTAGCAAAGTCCTCATGTATGTGATACCCTATGTATGAAGTACAAATGTTAGTGAAACCACCATATTTATGCTTTTATACTGCCCTATCATGCCCTAGAGTCAAACAGGAAACCTTTATTTTATTTTATTTTTATTATCACTGTAGCCAAGAAAATTTAATTTGTCATTGACAGATATTGTAGTCATTGTTTAAATGTCAGGGGTGGGATTGTATAGTATATTAAAGAAATAAAAATGTTATGCTGGATGAAAACAAGCTATAGATTATTTCCTTGTTTTTTTGATAATCCAAGATTGTGGATTTTTTTAAAAAATTTCTCCATAGCTAATGAAGCATTTGAACAATACTTTATTGAGAAAACATCAGAAAGCTGACATTAAAAAACAAACAAATTTCTATCTCAATGTTGGTTAATAAATGAGCTATAAATGGTAAAATATTTCTTGGCTGATAAGTTAATTAAATTTTTGTATTATTATATATAGAAAATAAAATGTCCAGATCATATTAGAGAGAAAAAATCAATAGGCTTCTTTCAAAGACTTATAGTAGTTACTTCAAATGATAACTCAATCCAACCAAATTATTCAGCAACTCCTCCTACTCCTACTCCTCCTTTGGAATTGTCTACATGCCTAGTGCAATTTAAATTTTTCAGGCAGTAAATGTCAAACAAATTAATTCTATAGATCCATGATACAATGCATATTGTCTTGACTAAAACACTCCTATAAGAAGTTTTGTTTTGTTGACTTCCGGGTGGCAAGGCTCTGTTGAAGGTGGTCATTTCTGACCATCAGCCCCATTGCTCCATTTTAATCGTGAAAACAGTGACAATCAGCTGTTTTGCGGTTTGGGAATCCCCCCCTCGGGAGAAGAGGGGGGGTGAGCATTCAGGTAGAGGTAGAGCTCCCCTAGACCCCCAGAATTATTACTCTGGGGGTCGAAGGGTGAGAGCTCTCTCAGAGCCTGAATTAGCTCCGGACTCGGGGACTCCTCTGTATCAAGGCTTTGAAACAGAACAGGACACTGCAACCATCCCTGCTCCTAATATTGTACTTTGGATTACTTGGACACAGGCAGAGCTGAGCAGGAGAATATTGAAACAGCAAATATATGATCTTTAACTCTGGTTTAACTTAAAAGAAGGGGAGGAAGATGGTGCTGGAATAAATCTTTAGAGAAAGTGGGAAGAACAAAGAATAAGGAAAATAAAATAAAAGAAGGAGGAAGATATAAAGTGGGTTTTTAAAGTTGTAAAAGACTCTGTTAAAAACATTTGAAGTTGGCTCAAAAGTGATTTAAAAGACTTGGATATTTAACAGTGAAGCAACAAAGTTGCAATTTGGGCGGAAAAATGAAAGTGAGAAACGAAAGTTAATTGGGTGTTAAAATGGCTTCCAAACCACCTAGATTCCCTGCTTCTAAAAGTATGGGGGCTTCACCAGTTCAACAATCTGGACTTCAAACATTGATGCCACCCTCCGCAGCACCTACACCTATACCCACATTGACATTAAAAGACTTACAAGATTCTTTAAAACTTCAATCTGAGCAAATATCTGAGCTCATTAATGAGAAAAATAAGGAAATATGAGAGGATATTTTGCTGGCATTTCAGGGACTGACAGTTTGTATTGAGAATCTGGATGAACGTGTGGAAAGAAGTTAATTAAAATAATTTGATATTGGAAGCTAAAATCAGTGAAGCTGAGAATAAAATAGATAAAATTGATGATGAGGTGGTGATGATACAATATAGAGACATGGGGTTTGCCTAGAGGATTAGAGGTCTGAAAGAAAATCCACAAGAAAACTTGGAAGAGATATTGGCAAAAGCTGTGGCGCCTATTTTGGGTTGGCAAGCTGAATATTTTATACTGGAAATAGATAAAATATTTCGTGTCAATTCCTGGATTACTAGGCAAAGAAAACTACCAAGAGATGTGGTTGTTTACTTCACAAAGAGAAAGATCAGAAATGCAATCATACAAGCCTTTTATAACAACAGATTTAAAGTGGCTGATCAAGAGGTTTTAATTTTGAAAGAAATACCACCAAGAATTTTAAGAAATAGGAAATAATTTGTTTTTCAGGCAGATGAATTTAAAAAATGACATATTCAGTTTAGATGGGAGATACCAACTGGGATAGTGGTGAATTATGTTGGTACAAGATATTGTCTTAATACAGTTCTGAAGGCACGAGATTTTTATTGTAATATACTGAAGGCAGACTCATCGACATTCCCAGAAATTAAAAGAAGAAAGGAAAAAGAAGTGCGACAGACACAATTGGAAGATACACAGTGAGATGAAGAAATTATCTCACTGATTTCAAAAGAAGCACAGCAAACTTTGGAAATTGCGTAGCCCTTGGCTCCATTAGAAGAATCAAGGGCTCAAAGAGTGACACGGGCTGCAACTAGACGAAAGGAACAACAACAACAACAACAACAGAAACAATATACTACAATTACAACTCAAGAATCTACTTATACTAAAGCAGTGGGAGGAGTGAGACCAAAGAAGCAGATGCTTGTGGATCTGCAAGATACACTCCAAAAGCTTCAAGTCGCAAAAAATGGCGACAAAGTTTCTAACATGGAATGTTAATGGTTTAAATTCACCGCAAAAGAGAAAGAAAATATTTCAGTACTTGAAACAATTTAAAAATGATGTTATATGCTTGCAGGAAACGCATATCCGTGTATCTGATCAAAAATATTTGATAAAATCTAGATTGGGTATGCAGTTTATTGCATCTGCTCCAGAAAAGAAAAAATGGTGTAGTCATTTATGTGAAGAAGAATTTAACAGCTAACTTAATTGAAGCAGATAAACAAGGAAGATATATTATAATTGAACTTTTAATAGAAGGGAAGAAAATACTTTTAATTGGATTATATGCACCTAATCATCAGCAAGGAGAATTTTATAAACTTCTACATAATAAAATAATTCAATGGAATTATAAATCGTGTATTTTAAGGGGAGACTGGAATGGAGTATTGGACACACAAAAAGATCAAAAAGGACTTTTTAAAAGCACTCCAAATCATGCTAGATTGCCTAAATCTTTTTTTGACATGAAAGACGATCTGGAACTGAGAGATGTTTGGAGAGAACGAAACGTGGAAGAAAGAGATTTTACTTTTTTTCTGACAGGCATCAATCTTTCTCCAGGATTGACTTTGTATTAACTACTAATGATTTTTTTCTAGGGTTAAGAAGATCAAGATATGTCCAAGAATCTTATCAGACCACAGTCCAGTATGGATGGAATTGGACAAGGGGAGGGGAGATAGGAGATCTTGGAGATTAAATGAAAATCTGTTTAGATATGAAGAAAATGTGGAAGAATGTAAAAAACAAATGAAAGAATTTTTTACTATAAACATGCACAAGGGCACTCCAATTGAAATGGTTTGGGATGCAACTAAAGCTTATATGAGAGGAGTTTTAATATATTTGAATAATAAATATAGACGTAGATTGGAATATAAGCGTAAAGAATTAGAGGAGGAAATAAAGATGAAAGAGAGGGCTTTTATCTTGAACTCATTGAATAAGAGGTTGAAAGAAGCAATTAATTTGTTAAGAGGGCAGTTTGATATGTTGATGGCAGATCAAGTGGCAACTAACTTACGATATGTCAAACATAATACTTTTTACAATGCTAATAAGCCAGGTATATGGTTAGCTTATTTGTTAAGGAAAAAACAAAAGTCATGTAATATAGACAAGATAGAATATAAGGGTAAAGAGGTGTTTCAACAAAATCTTATTAAAAAGGCTTTTGTTGAATTTTATTCTAAATTATATGCAAGGGATATAACTCAAGGTTTAGATATAGATAGGTATTTACAAGAAGTGAATATCCCTACACTTACACAAGAACAGAAGGAAGGTATGAATCAACCGATAACTGCTGAAGAAATTATTTTAGCAATTAAACAATTAAAAGTGGGTAAGACACCTGGAACAGATGGTTTGACAGAAACCTATTATAAAAATTTACAATTAGAGTTGGTGGAACCTTTGAAAGAATTATTTAGGACAATTCAGTCTGGAGAGGAAGCGCCACCATCATGGAGAACAGCATTTATAACGTTGATTCCAAAGGAAGATCAAGATCTTACCCAATCAAAAAATTACAGATCTATATCGCTTCTAAATACGGATTATAAGATATTTGCAAAGATCTTAGCAAATAGATTAATGAAGGTTATGCAGCAAATGATTTATAGTGATCAAACAGGATTTATAAGTGGTAGACAAATGAAAAGTAATGTGAAACATATTGTAAACCTATTAGAATATTTGGAAAGAAATAATCAAGTCCCTGCAGCATTGATTTTTTTTGGATGCTGAAAAAGCGTTTGATCAATTGAATTTGCAATTTTTATTTAAAGTTTTAGAGAAGATGGAGTTTGGTGATACGTTTTTACAACCTATTAGGGCAATATATCATAAACAAACAGCCCAAATAATAATTAATGGTAGTTTAACAGAAGCTTGCAAAATTGAAAAGGGCACAAAACAGGGATGTCCATTGTCACCATTGCTGTTTGTTTTAACATTGGAAATATTGTTTAAGATACGTGACTCAAATAAAATAAAGGAAATTAAAATTAAAGATCAAGATTATAGATTGAGAGCATTTGCAGATGACTTGGTTATTACATTAGGTCAACCGACTCAGTCGGTTATAGATTTAATGGAAATAATTTGGAAGAATGGCAGAAAGGTATTAATAAATTTATTTGGGCAGAGAAAAGACCAAGAGTAAAACTTAAGATAATACAAGATATACGTGAAAGAGGTGGTCTTAAAATGCCCAATTTTAAATTATATTATGAGGCTGCGGCTTTATTGTCAATTAGTAATTGGTTTAATTTAACAGAAGGAAGATTATTGAATATTGAGGGATGTGACTTATTATATGGTTGGCATGCATATTTATTGTATGATAAAAAGGTGAATAATATCTTTAAGACACATATATTAAGGTATGCTCTGTTGCGAGTTTGGAAAAAATACTGATATAAGTTAAATTATAAAATACCAATTTAGGCAATACCTAAACATGCAATAGAAAATATAAGTCTGGGATTTAAACAAGATGTGACTACATATAAAGATATTCTCAGACTGGAAAGGAATGTATGGCAATTAAAGCCATTTAATACTTTAAAAGAAGGGAAAATAGTACAAACTTGGTTTCAGTATGGCCAGATACAAGCTAGATGGAAAGAAAATCAGAAAAGTGGCATTTCAACAACAGATGAAAACCTGGTAAAGCAAATTAGAGATCAAAGTCAAGCACATATAAGAAGGATATACAATGCATTGATAGAAATAGATTCAGAAACGGAACTTGTTAAAGATTGTATGATAAAATGGGCCCAGAATATTCAAGAGCCAATAACGATGGATGTTTGGGGGAAAAATTTGGGTCAGAAACATAAAATTTACCCAGGCAGAAAACTTAAGGGAAAATTTTTATAAAATGTTTTATAGATGGCACTTAGATCCTAAAAATTTAGCATGTATGTATCCAAATTATCAGCCTAAATGTTGGAGACGTGGTTGTGAGGACGCAACATATTATCATATGTGGTGGACTTGTAAAAAAGTTAAAACTTTCTGGATTAAAATTTGGTGGAATATGCAGAAGATATTTAAGAAAAAGATAAGGTTTACTCCACAGTTATTTCTACTGGGTATTATTACTGATTGTACTGTTGTAGAAACTAAATTGATGTTGAATTTAATAACGGCAGCAAGACTTTTGGTTTCACAATATTGGAAGAAGGAGGAACTGCCTACTATAGAAGAGTGGACTTTAAAAGTTTCAAACTTGGTAGAAATTGCAAAAATTTCGGCATATTTGAAAGAACAATCGCAACAGAGATATATCTCAGAATGGAGAAGATGGATTGATTAATCTCAATGTACACATGTTGTACTTTGACAATAAAGGTTTATTTTTATTTATTATATTCAGAATAAATATGGGACTAAAAAATTTCACCTACCATATGAATGAATATTAGAATTATAAGATGTATTATTATTTACTTATGTTTAAGGGGAGTTAAAGTGTGATAGGATTTAAAGCGTATTTATAGTTGGTTAGCATATTTTAGCTTACGTTTGTTAGAGGCAATACCTTGTATTCAGCTCTGGGAAGTCGGGGAGGAGGGGGGAGGGGGGAGGGAGGGGTGGGGGGAGGGGGAGGGAAGGAGTATATGTTTAAAATGTACTGTAAAACATTTCAATAAAAAAAGTTTTGTTTTGTTCATTTCTTACAAATGTATATTTTAGAACCTGCTAACATGTAATATAATATAATGTAATTGTTAAATAGTGGGCTCCGGACCGCATGGCCAAGATGGACGACTCAGGACATCAGGGTTCAGCATAACAACTCTTTATTGATGTAGCACAGACTGGGCGAACAAAGGGGCAACTGTCCCACTTATATACCTAGCCAGGTATACTTGGAACCAATCCCATTATCTGGGTTTCCCACCAAAGACTACCCTAACAATCCGGACAGGGCACCCTGCCACCTGGTGGTGTCAGTGGCTTATATCTGTGTAACATCCCTTATGTACATCTCCCATACAAAAAAACCCAACAACAATGGAAAACAATAAACATACTAATGAAGAAAAACACCTGCAGTGTGGAGCTTGCTTATCACATAATAACCCTAGTCTCAAGACCTTACATAGTCCTTGAGGTATGCCGGTGGCCTATGGATTCTTGCTGACCATTTCACTGTTTGCCCCGTGTTCTGGTCAACCGGGTCTGCAATGGAGTCATCAATTGGGTCGCCACCTGGGTCCTGATTCCGAGCCCTATGCACCCCTATGTCATTGTGCTTCCCAGCCAGATGTTGCGCTGGAATCACAGTTTGTGGGTTTTCAGGGTGTCTCTTCCTCAACCGGTCAATGTGTCTTCTCACCTCACGACCCTCCTCCACCTCTACAATGTATGATATAGGCCCCGTTTTGTTGACTACCACACCCTGAATCCAGGTATGCCCCTGACCATAGTTCCAGGCCCAAACCATTTCATCTATGTGAAGTTCTCTGAAGGTGTCCATTTGTGGTTGATCCTCTTGTGCTGCCACTCTGTCAGGGTGAAGTCTGTCCAACTTAGTAATGAGTCGCCTATCAGGGAAATAAATTAATACTTCCCTATCAGAGGGCGATGAACCGTGGTTCATTTGACGCATGGCAAACATCAGGTAAAAATAAAGAAACCCGAGGCATATTCTACTGTATATAAAACTTTAATTGGAAAGCAAAGAAAGAACTTAACTGACTACATCCTCTCATCAGACAGAATACAAAGAGAAGAAGAAAAAAAAGTAAAGAGAGAAAACTTTTGTAGACATGCGCACTTAATAGAAAAAAAAACAGATTGAAACATGGCTGGACATGTGACAATCACCTTGGTTACATTGATAAGATTACTATGCAGCTGGCAGAACAACAGAGTGAGATGTGCATAGCTGACAAACACACAAAAAATACGCAGTGACATCGCCGACCCCAACGTAACTCAGCAGGACTCTTGCCTGTCGCTGTGCATGGTGTGGTATGTTGTGCCAACAGAAACTGAGCCAACCTTTGATGCCAGTCTCCACTGATGATGCACCTCAATGCATCCTTGGTAGTCCTCACCATTCGTTCTGCCATACCGTTAGACGGCGGGTGGAAAGGCGCTGATGTGACATGCCTAATCGAGTTGGCCCTGGTGAATGCCTGGAAATCAGCAGATGTGAATTGTGGGCCATTATCAGAGGCCAACACATCAGGCAACCCATGAGTGGCAAATAGTCCCCAGAGCATTTGAACTGTCTTTGCAGAGGTCATGCTAGAAACTGGGACCACTTCTAGCCATTTAGAGTGACTGTCAAGTGCTACCAGGAACAATTGTCCCTGAAAAGGACCTGCGTAGTCAATATGCAACCTAGACCAGGGGGTGTGTGTTGCTTCCCATTTGTGAATGGGAGCCTGTGGCTGTTCCTGCCTTGATCTCTGACAAGTGTAGCATCCCGCTACCTGCTCCTCTATGGCTTTGTCAAGACCAGGCCACCATAAGTAACTCCTAGCTAATGCCTTCATCCTGACAATGCCTGGATGACCCTTGTGTAGTGACTGCAAAACCCTTTCCCTCAACGTCTCCAGAATAATAACCCTACTACCGCACAACAGGCATCTTTTATGAGAAGACAACTCATGCCTCCTCATGAAATATGCCTGGAATTCTTGTCCCGGGTTCTTTTCCTGCCACCCAGACACTACCCATGTGATGACCCTGCTCAGTATCTTGTCTGCTGTGGTGCCAGCAGCATCTTTCACCTGGAGGGGGCAGTCTGGAAGATCTTGGATGAGTAGGATCTGCTCCACCGGTGTTGGGTCAGGATCAGTGCTCATTAATGGCAATCTGCTTAATGCATCTGCATGGCCCAAGTCCTTACCTGGTTTATGGACCAGTTTGCAAGCATAGGCGGATAGAAAAATGGACCACCTAAGCATTCTTGGCGATAGAATTTGTGGTGTTTGTTTATCAGTTGTGAATAACCCCAACAAGGGTTTGTGATCAGTAAAAATGGTGAACTCCCTGCCATACAGGTAATCATGGAATTTTTTGACTCCTGACACAATTGCCAGGGCTTCCTTGTCAATTTGTGCATAATTCCTTTCTTCCTTTGACAGTGTCCGGGAGTAGTATGCAATGGGCCTTTACTCCCCATTGTCCTCTATGTGACTTAATACAGCGCCCACCCCATAAGGGGATGCATCACACACGATGCAAATGGGCTTGTTTTCTATAAAATGAGTGATGGTTGAGTCACTGGATAAAAGTTGTTTGAGATTTCTAAAACTCTGTTCATGGACCTTAGTCCATTTCCCTGGAGTTTTCTTATCTAGCAGTCTGTGTAATGGTTCTGCAATTGCTGCTTTGTGAGGTAAAAACGCGTGATAGAAGTTAAGTAACCCCAGAAAAGCTTGCAATTCAGCCTTATTTGTTGGGGTTGGAGCCAACTTAATTGCTTTTACCTTAGAGTCAGTGGGGTAAATTCCTTTGGCATCAATCCTGAACCCTAAGAACTCAGTGGATGCCACACCAATACTGCACTTACTTTTTTTGAGTTTAAGCCCAGCAGAGTGAAATCTCCTTAAAACAGCTTGCAGCCTGTCAGCCAAGATCTCTTCAGATTCCCCAGCAATAAGGACATCGTCAAAATAAGGACATACACCAGGAATGCCTTTCAGAGTCCTTTCCATGACTTCTTGGAAAATTCCAGGAGCTACTGAAATACCAAACTGTAACCGGTTAACTCGGAAAGCTCCTCTATGTGTCACTATTGTCTGAGCGTCAGCTGTTTCTTTAGTAACTGTGAGCTGCTGCGCCAAGTCAAGTTTTGCAAAGCAAGCGCCACCTTGGACAGCGGAGAGTACCTGCCGGACCGTTGGGACGGGGTAAGCGTGTGGATTTAAGCCTCGGTTAACCTTGGCCTTGTAAACTGCACAAATTCTAATTTTCCCATTGGCCTTTAGCGGTGTCACAATAGGGGTTTCCCAGTCTCCCCCGTCCATGGGCTCTAACACCCCTTGTTCTACCAGCTTGTCCAGTTCGCTCTCAATCTTATGCTTGAGAGCGAATGGAACTCTCCGGGGCTTGATGAAAACCGGTGGAACAGTCGGGTTTAGTTTAAATTTGATGGAGGGGCCCGTGTACTTTCCCAGCCTGTCATCGAATATGTCTGCAAATTCATTGCAGACGGATTCAAGATGTTTGGGCTGGATGCTATTCACTCCCCCCAACTAAATGCCCAGGGCACCAAACCAATCCAGCCCCACTAGACTAGTTCTCCACCCATCTGTCATCAAGAAGTCCAAGGGACCCTGGAACTCCTTAAACCCCACAAACACGGTGGCCTTTCCCCTGATTTTAATGGGGGGGTTCTGGAAATCTGACAACTGTAATTTGGTGGGCTTTAATGGGACCCTCTGCCTGCTCCGATCGCAAATTCCTTTAAATGTCTCATAGGAAATTATCGAGACTGCGGAACCGGAGTCCAGCTCTATCGTGCAAGGTACCCCTTGCAGATGGACCTGTATTGTTATTTTTTGTTTGAGCAGCTGATGTATCTCCGTGTGAGACACGGTCTGCCTGCTCTTTCCAGGGATGGAGGGTTTGTGCCAGGGTTTGTGCCGAGGAAGAACAGTACCTTCGAGTGCGGATGCCATAGCTTGTAATTTGTTCAGGCTCTCCCAGCTTCGATTTCAGCAGACGGCTGCAATGTGCCCCGTCTTGCCACAGGAGTGACACTTCGCGGATCGGAACCTGCAGGTCACTTGCAGATGATTTCCCCCACAGCTGGCACATTTCTGGTTGGAAGAGTTGGCTCCCCTCTGTTCCTTGCAGCTGCAACTGCACGCTGTGCTTTTGCTGGCCGATGTGTATCTCCAGTGGCCTCCATCATTGTCCTGCCGCAATGGATGCTTCCTGGGTCTTTGCTGTACCACATCTATCTCTGCCTCTCCATCCGTGTTGGTGCTTCCACCGCTCGAAGCACATTTGTGATGATGGTCGCTCCTGAGCTGCTGCTAGGGTGGTGTGTGGGTTTGCCAGAGTCGTTGGCTGCTTCGTAAGCCATCACCTCGTCTAAAACCTCTCGCAGATTCATCGGCTGCTTGGCAAGGATCTTTTGTCGGCACTGCTGGTCTCTCAGTCCAAACACCAACCGGTCTCTTATTCTGTCTTCGAGATCAGGGAATTTACACAGGTGGGCAGCCTGTCTCAGCGCCATGATGAATTGCAAAGTTGGCTCACCTGGTAGCTGGCTGCACTGGATGAATTGGTACTGCCAATACATTGGGGCTCTCACCAGCATGAAATGCTCCACCAACTTCGCTTTGAGATCAGCATAAGAGACGCTTGCGACGGGCATCGGTGAGCACAGTCCCACGGCCACATCATACACATCCTGACCGCTTAGGCACAAAAGCGCCGCTGCTTTCATTTTGTCTTCTGTGATCTTGTTGATCATCAGAAACCCTTCGATCCATCCCAGATGCGCTTCCCAATGCTCTGGTTCATTGATGTTGAAACGGAATTCACTGGTCGCTCCGAACTTAGTCATGTTGTGCCGGTCCTTGAATGCTGCTTTGTTAGGAAGGTTTCAGAAAGTTACCTTTCCTGCTTCTGAGTATCTTCAGCATTAGGAAGGTTCCCTTGGGAAAGATTTGCCTTTCCTCCTTCCTTGTGACTTCAGCTTTGTTTGAAGCAGCATCCCACCTTCATCGCCAGTGTTAAATAGTGGGCTCTGGACCACATGGCCAAGATGGATGACTCAGGACATCAGGGTTCATCATAACAACTCTTTATTGATGTAGCACAGACTGGGTGAACAAAGGGGCAACTGCCCCACTTATATACCTAGCCAGGTATACTTGGAACCAATCCCATTATCTGGATTTCCTGCCAAAGACTACCCTGCCAATCTGGACAGGGCACCCTGCCACCTGGTGGTGTCAGTGGCTTATATCTGCGTAACATCCCCTATGTACATAACAGTAATGTAATGCAATGTAATGTTAGAATAATATTACAATAAAACTGTGATATGAGATGTGATACAATATGGTAACATACAGTGTTAACATATAGGAAACAAAACTTGATGACTTTACAATTGCAGGTAGACTTTTCTTGAAAATTAATTTATCATTAGCAGTAATCATAATTAGAAATACAATAAATATTTAGATAATATTGAGTATTAATTTTCCAATGAAAAATAGTTTTTTTATTTAAAAAAATATATAAAAAATATAGAACTTCTCTTTGGGGAAAAACATCTTTTTCTCATTGCTCATAAATCTATTAACCAGGTAATTTTGTACTTAGCTAGAATGACTTCATTGTGGCATATAATATATATTAATAAGATTGTATGACTTCTTTTAATGTTCTTCTTTTCTCTTCAATCCTTTCTTCACTATCATATAATCTCCATTCTGTTTTCTAATGAATTATATGAAAAGATAAGGAAATGGTCAATGGCAATGGGATTTTAGGAAAAAAAATATGTTAGTGAAAAGATTAATAATAGACTCATCATTGACATTTTTTATTTCTAATATCTAAACTGAGAAAAAGAAAGTCAAAAATAACCCTTTTTAGTGTCCATGTTAAGTTCTTTAAATTCCACAAAGCGTATGGAAAAAGGATAGGAGCTTTTCAGGCACACACATTCTTTTGCCATTTTACTCCGAAGTGCAGCATTTATAATTGTGATGTTTTTAGGTAGTAAATGCAAACATGGCTTAGCAAACTAAATTTGGTTTAACAAATTCTATTCAGAAAATCTCAAAGCTTTCTAGAGTCTCTTATTTGTTACCTTCTTCTTCCCCAACTCAAGCAGCTTCTCTCAATATGTTTATTTTGGGGAAAGAAGAAAGAGGAATAATATTTTCCTGAGCTCCATAGATTGTAGCACCATTATCAAGCTCTCTTAGTTCACATCTTCTTGATAGTCCAAAATCTATAGCTAAAAATTATTTACTAAAGGCAGAAGCACTTGTAATATGATGGCTGCATTACAACTTCAGTAAATTCAAAGAAACATCACAATGTGTATTTATGACACATTGCTTACTTCTGAGAAGATATAATTGTGCTTCTTATGTCTTAAGAAATTTATAATCTAGATTCATATTCTTGCAAGTAACTTCATAACTTTAAACTGTATTTCAGACTACTGTAAAATGTATTTTATAAATCAAAAAGGCTCTGAAGGCATACATTTTAGGATACATCCATACTATGCTATCATGCAGTAGGAAACAAAGATTGATTTGTCCACAAAAGGTTATATTTTTTATCAGGATTACATAAAAGTGATATTCTGAAGTGACATAAATTAACAAAAGGTTAAACTCAAGCACCTGGTATAAAACTAGTACCTGGTATAAAACCAGCAATTACACAGCAGTGTAGCATCTGAATGATAATAATTTACAAGAGACTTCCCGCCTAACTGAACAGACTTTCTGATCCATGATACTTTATCTTCAAAAAGAAATGCCACTATTCATAATCACAGTAAGATACTTATTAGTATCTTGGGGAAAATGTTATACACGTGGCAGGAAAAATACTAGATCAAGGAATTGTGGGAGAGAACAGTGATGGGGGAAAGGTATGCTGCATTTGATTGTGTAGATTCTTACACTAAACATTTATTTTTGTTCTTCAATTTTATTTTCTTTCTCAATATTAGCTACATATCACAAGCAATTTCACACAAAGGCATAGAGGATGGACAGTAATCAGTGTTTGCACAGAATATTGATAAATTCTGCCTTGTGAATTATTTGCAGATATTTCCTAAGCAATCTTGTTACTAAGCATAAATTCCATCTCTTCCTCTCTCACACATACACAAATATATATCCCTACATATACACCAAACTAATAATGCCACTTTTTGTGATAAGGGATAAGCTGGCCTGGTCTGACGGGATGGGGTTGGGTTTTTAAAATTAGTTTTTAACTTAATATGTATTGATTTTATGGGCATGATGTTTAATGGTTTTTAATGGTTTTTTAATTTTTGTATCTGATTTTTATTGTGTATTGCCCTGTTCACCGCCCTGAGTCCTTCGGGAGAAGGGCGGTATAGAAATCAAATTATTAAATTAAATTAAATATAAAGTGCAGAAAACAAGTAAGAAATAGTGAGCACATTGCCTTTTCTTTAAATTTCTCAACTTTTCTTTTTAAAGATTTCATCATTTCATGCAACCAAGATTTTCTTGGCTCATTTATTATTATTATTATTATTATTATTATTATTATTATTATTATTATTATTATTATTATTATTATTATTATTCATATAGATAGTTCTCAACATATGACCACAACTGAGCCCAGAATTTCTATTACTAAGCAAGACAGCTGTTAAGTGAGTTTTACCCCCATTTTACAACTTTTCTTGCTAGTTGTTATGTGAATTACTTTGTTAAGTTTGTTTAACCATGTTACTAACTTAACAACAGACAGTTGGACTTTCTTGGATTTTTTTTGAAAATGTTTGCTTCTCATCCAAGAAACTGAAGAAGCTTCTTGATGAGAAGTGAAACTTTGAATTTTGAAAAGCACTTTTGGGATAGTAACATGGCTGTTAACTGAATCTGGTTTCCCATTGACTTTGCTTGTTAGAAGATCTAAAAAAGTGATCAAATGACCCCAGGACACTGCAACCATCATAAATACTGTATGAGACAGTGGTCCAGCATCCAAATTTTGATTATGTGACTATGGGGATGATGCAACAGTCATAAATGTGAAAAACTGTCATAAGTCACTTTGTTCAGTGCCATTGTAACTTTGAATGGTCACTAAACAAATTATAATACAAGTACTATCTATATTTGCATTATAATCTGATTCTCATTGATTCTCTCTTTGTGATCAACTACTTCAACATACTTTCCTATCACTACCCTTTTTCAATTCACATTAACTCATTACCCATTAGTTATTGACCCTATTTTACTATTTTAACCTTATTTACTTCTTAAATATCATTTTCAACTTACATTTTCTATGCAATACAACACAGTCAAACTAGAGTCTTGGACTTTAAAAGAGCTAATTTCAATAAACTTAAAGAGGGCTTGGGAAGGATTCCATGGATGAGAATCCTCAAGGAAAAAATAACTCAAGAAGCTTGGAAAATTTTGAAAAGTGAGATAATAAAAGCCCAGTCTAGCACAATACCAACAAAGAGGAAAAATAACAGCTCTCAAAAGAAACCAGCAGGGCTGCATAAAGAACTCTCTGATAAATTGAAAGATAAAAAGGACAAGTATAGGAAGTGGAAAGAGGGGCACATAACTAAGTCAGAATATCAGCAAATAGCCTGAGCCTGCAAAGATGAAGTGAGGAAAGCTAAGGCTCAAAATGAACTAAGGCTTGTGACCAAGGTCAACAATAACAAAAAAAAGCTTCTTTCAACATGTAAAAAAGAAGAAAAAAGTGAAGGAAATGATTGGTCCATTAGTGGGGGAAAGTGGCAAGAAGGTGACAAGCAACAGGGAGAAAACAGAACTATTTAACTCATTTTTTGCATCTGTCTTTACACAAAGGGAAAAAACAGACCAACCTATCAAAAATAGTGCCATAAAAAACAGAATAGAAACACAAGTTAAGATAGGCAAGAAAATGGTAAGTGAGCACCTGTCCAGCCTAGATGAGTTCAAATCACCAGGACCAGATGGATTATACCCCAAGGTTCTCAAGGATCTCAGAACCACTGAACTATATTTTTCAAAGTTCCTGGAGCACTGGGGAAATACCAGAAGAATGGAAAAGAGCTGATGTAGTTCCCATCTTCAAAAAAGGAAAAAAAATGGATCCAGGAAATTACAGACCTATCAGCCTGACTTCAATACCTGGGAAGATTCTGGAAAAGATAATCAAACAACAAATCAGCAAGCACCTAAAGGCAAACAAAGTCATTACTAAAAGCCAACATGGGTTTATTAAAAACAGATCATGCCAGACAAATCTTATTGCATTCTTTGATCAAGTGACAAAATTCGTGGATCAGAGGAATGCTGTGCATATAATTTACTTGGACTTCAGTAAGGCATTTGATAAAGTAGATCACAACCTGCTACTTGATAAGACAGAAAAATGTGGGTTAGATAGCATCACCACCAGATGGATTCGTAGCTGGCTGACTGGCCGTACTCAGTATGTGGTCCTCAATGGAACTGCATCTACATGGAGGGAAGTGTGTAGTGGGATGCCCCAGGGTTCTGTTCTGGGCCCAGTGCTCTTCAACATCTTCATTAACTATTTGGACGAGGGGGTAGATGGGGAACTCATCAAATTTGCAGATGATACGAAGCTGGCAGGAATAGCCAATGCTCCAGAAGACAGACTTAAGATACAGAAGGATCTGGACAGACTTGAACACTGGGCGCTATCTAACAAAATGAAATTCAATGGTGAAAAAACTAAGGTTCTACATTTAGGCAAGAAAAACCAAATGTACAGGCATAGTATAGGAGGTACCTTGCTCAATAGTAGTAACTGTAGAGGGATCTCAGAGTCCTAGTGGATAATCACTTAAATACCAGTCAGCAGTGTGCTGCAGCTACCAAAAAAGCCAACACATTGCTAGGCTGCATTCACAGAGGGATAGAATCAAGATCATGTGAAGTACTAATACCACTTTACAATGCCTTGGTAAGGCCACACCTAGAATACTGCATCCAGTTTTGGTCACCACGATGTAAAAAAAGATGTTGAGACTCTAGAAAGAGTACAGAGAAGAGCAACAAAGATGATTAGGGGACTGGAGGCTAAAACCTATAAGGAACAGTTGCTGGAATTGGGTATGTTTAGTTTAATGAAGAGAAGGACGAGGGGGGACATGATAGCAGTGTTCCAATATCTCAGGGGCTGCCACAAAGAAGAGGGAGTCAAGCTATTTTCCAAAGTGCCTGAAGGCAGGACAAGAAGCAATGGAAAGAAACTAACCAAAGAGAGAAGCAACCTTGAACTAAGGAGAAATTTCTTGACAGAACAATTAACCAGTGGAACAACCTGCCTGGAAATTTTTAAGAAGACACTGGACATCCATTTGTCCGAAATGGTATAGGGTTTTCTACCTGAGCAGGGTGTTGGACTAGATAACCTCCAAAGTCCCCTCCAACTTTATTATTATTATTATTATGACATATCTACAGTAACCCTTACTTTAATATAATAAAAATTTCCAAAAGTGTAAACTATATTTCCTTCTTTTAGCAAACATCTAGAAATAGTAGCTGGGCTGCCTCAAAACCATCAAAGTGAGTTTCCATGGCTTAGTAATGACCTGAACCTGTATCTGTCCAATCTTCTCCAGCATCCTAATAACAGTACAATCACTATTGAGGTCCACCTGTGCAGGTTTTTTTATCCCAAATTACACATATTGACCTTGAAAATGTGCACTAAATGTATACATAATAGAATACGTCCATGTTTTCATGCAAATATGCATCATTCCTTAGAGATATTCTCTGTTAACTTATATTCACTCCCACATACATATTAATTGATATTGAGTATTCTGCCGTTTCTATGGAGTAAAGCCATCCAAGTGCAAAAAAATTCTGTAAACAGCTTTAGCTTTGCTACTTTCAATGTGTTTCATGGGATCAATGAAACACAGTATGAAAATCTCTGTAATTGTGTGACTTACAACAGAGAGCCTTATTAACTTTATAGCAAGGTCACAGAACTTCACACTTCATTTTTAAATTATGTCAGAGGAATAAAACAATTTTCTTTGTCTTTACCTCTAATATCCTGCTAAGCTAACGCAGACCTGACACAGACTTTTACTTAAATTAATGAAGCTATTATTATAATTCTCCATAGGACTATGATCACTTTTCAGTCAGGAAAAAATAGGGGCTGATAGATCCAGCTAAATAATTCTTATTATATTTTAGAATCAAAAATGAACAAAGCTTCTTTTATGAATTGCCAGCTCTAAGTAAGCCCCACATGGAATTAATTAATCTACCTGTTATTCTTCCTAGACAACTAGACAGTTAAGTTACATTTTAATCAGAAGAACTGTGACATAATTTTCAGATGGTTTTATTCCTAATTAGAAAAGGAGACAAAAGTACTGGCCGACGGCACCCTGAGGAGGCCCTCTCTGTGTGAGCGCACTGGGCAATGGGAAGTCGTCCCCGGCAGCAGACGGTCCTGCAGATATCCCGGGCCTAAGCCATGTAGGGCTTTAAAGGTAAGTACCAGCACCTTAAATCTCGCCTGGAAGACAACCGCTAGCCAATGCAGCTCATGCAGGAGGGGTGTAATATGGGAGTATCGGGATGCTCCCATCACTACCTGCGCGGCCGCATTCTGCACCATCTGGAGCCTCCGGGTGGTCTTTAAGGGCAGCCCCATGTAGAGAGCATTGCAGTAATCTATCAGAGAGGTAACGAGTGCATGGGTGACCGTACGTAGGGCATCTCGGTCCAGATAGGGGTGCAACTGGCATATTTGGTTGCTTTGGTGGAGATACCAAGTCACAAAATAGCTATTTACCATGCAGTAAATTAGGTTCAAGCATATTCTCAATTATTCCAGTAGCAGCATTGTGGGGCGAAATGCAAACTCATAAATTAATCTGAATCTAGAAGTTGATGCTTTGCTTTTCTGGTTTGTAATCAGCGGAAGTTTTTTGTATGATTGTTTTAATATTAAAAACTTGATTAAATCATTTATAAATAAATGCAATTAAAAATATTTCATAATATTTGGAATAGTCCTTAGATATCACCTAATACAATCCCTGCCTACTGCAGGAATTATTTTAATTAAAACAATATTTTAAAGCATAAAATGAGATTTGTGGACACCAGAAGTGATTGAGAATGTATTGCAAGAGCATGAAATAGTTCCACTTATTAATCATACCTTTGATAACAAAATATCTGTAGCGCTATGCCTGAATGCTCAGTGCTTTGACATACGTAATTGGTGGTCGTAACAACACTTAAGGAGGTGGTAGTTTGCCACTTTCTGAAGAAGCCATCTCTGGATCCATTTGGTCAATTTTACTTCTATCTCCAAAGTTTCTTTTTAGACAAGTTTATTTGAAAGAGATCATGCTGCAGTTTCCATGATCCCAGGAGCGAGCCAATTACCTGGATGCCTTACAGTTGAGTTCAGGTATGGAACCTAGATTGTACTGATCACGTTTGTGGTTAACTTCTGAAAGAAGCAGGATAGGAACTGTGTATTTGCCCTTATTTCCCTAACCTCTCCGTGGCTTTAAATGCCATCAATCATGGAATTGTTCTGAGCCAGTTCAGGAGTTGGGGGAGAGTGTAGTGCTAACTTTCCCCTCTGTCTAGGGCAGGGGTGTTAAACTCGCAATGTCACATACATTTATTTATTTATTTATTTATTTATTTATTTATTTATTTATTTATTTATTTTATATACCGCCCTATTCCCAAAGGACTCAGGGCGGTTTACAGGGCAAATTAAACAATACAAATAAATACAATTAAAATAGAATTAAATTAAGACTAGCCCACGATTAAAACAAATTAAAATTAAAAATTTAAAATTGAATTAAAACCCCCTCAGTCCAGGCCAGAAAGATCAAATAACCAAGTTTTCAGGTCCCGGTGAAACGAGCGAAGTTCCGGGGCAGTCTGAAGTTCCACCAGCAGTTCATTCCATAGGGCAGGCGTGCCCACAGAGAATGCCCTCCCCCTTGGAACAAAAATGGTTCACTCGAGATGCCGGTATGCACAGCCACTCAGTCTTGGCAGGATTGAGTTGAAGTCTGTTTTTCCCCATCCAAACACGAACCGCCTCCAGGCAATGGGACATCATGATGAGGGCATCACTGGGTTGGTTTGGAGTGGAAAGAAAAAGCTGGGTATCATCAGTGTACTGATGATACCCCACCCCAAAACCACAAATGATCTCACCCAGCGGCTTCATATAGATGTTGAACAGGAGGGGAGAGAGGACCGACCCCTGAGGAACTCCACAAATGAGAGGCCTCGGGGCAGATCTCTGCCCTCCCATCAACACCAACTGTGAACGACACAGGAGGTAGGAGGAGAAGCACTGTAGAACAGTGCCCCCACTCCCAGTCCCCTGAGCCGTCGCAGTAAGATACCATGGTCGATGGTATCAAAAGCCGCTGAGAGGTCTAATAGGACTAGGACAGAGGAACAACCACTGTCCCGAGCCCGCCAGAGATCATTCACCAGCGCGACCAATGCCGTCTCCATGCTGTACCTGGGCCTGAAGCCCAATTGGTACAGGTCAAGATAATCGGTTTCCTCCAGGAACAGAGGGAGCTGATGCACTACCACACTCTCAACAACCTTCACCAAAAAGTGAAGGTTGGAGACAGGATGATAGTTATTCAAAATCGCTGGATCCAGGTCAGGCTTCTTGAGAAGGGGTCTCACCACTGCCTCCTTCATGGTGGCGGGGAAAACACCCTCCCTCAAAGAAGCAGATATTACTGCCTGGAACCAGCCTCGTGTCTCCTCCCGAGCTGAATAAACCAGCCAGGAGGGGCACGGGTCCAAAAAACAGGTGGTAGAGCTCAGCCTCCTCATAATCCCGTCCACCTCATCAGGGGTCACAAAATAGAACTCAGTCCAGATAACACTCTCAAGACCGCTCGCTTCTTCCACGTCAGACTTTGCCCAGTCAGTCAAAACCGGCCCAAATCTGAGCGATTTTTTCCACCAGATGATGACTAAACTCCTCGGCCCACCCCTGTAAGGGCTCCTCGCTTGCCTCCTGATTAAGGAGGGAGCAAGTCACCCTAAACAGGGTGGCCAGGCGATTATCTGCAGACGCGATGAGGGCAGCGAAGTAATTAGAGTTCGCCATCCTCATCGCCGCGAGATAAGACCTTATAAAGGATCTTAGTCACAATTGGTCAGATTCAGACCGGCTGGATCTCCAACAGCTCTCTAGATCCTGTCTACGATGCTTCATCTCCTGGAGCTCCACAGAAAACCATGGGGCCCAGCGGGATCTGCGCTGGGACAGGGGTCAAAAGGGTACAACACGGTCGAGTGCCTCAGTAGCAGCCCTTTCCCAGGCATCCACCAAGGCTGTGAGTGAGGGAGATAGGTATAGACCCAAGCACCGTCTGGAACCGTTCCGGGTCCATTAGGTGCCTGGGGCAGAACCACCTGGTCGGTTCCGCAGCCCTTCAGGGGGGGTAGCATACCGGAAGACAAGCCATAGGAGATAATGATCGGACCATGACAGGGGGACAATAGTTGGGAAACCTCCTCCCAGATCATCAAACCACTGCCCAGATAGGAAAACCAGGTCAAGAGTGTGACCCCCTCCATGAGTTGGACCCTGAATTATCTGGGTCAGGTCTATGGCTATCATGGAGGCCATGAACTCCCAAGCTAACTCTGACAACCTGCCCAGGGAAGGAAGGTTGAAATCACCCAGAACAATAAGTCTGGGAAACTCAACCACCAACCCTGAAAGGGTGTCGAGAAGCTCGGGCAGGGCCGTTGCAACATAGCTGGGTGCCAGGTATGTCAGCAACAAGCCCAACTGAACCCCAGGGCCACACCTCAGGAGGAGAGACTCACTCCCGCCAATCTGTACGACAGTGGTCTCCCGCGGACATAAGGTCTCCCGTATAACCACAGCCACACCCCCGCCCCTACTTTGAGCCCGTGGATGATGCAGCACACAGAAACTATTCAACCCAAACTTAATATTCATGCTATAATTTAGATCCATTAAATACTCTATATCTTAGCCTGAGAGTTTAGCTTATTTATACTACCAAAACATTTCAGAGAAAATTTAAAATTCGCAAAATGTTTCAGCAACCTTCAATAACACAATCAGATTCTCAGAAATTGTTTACCCCTTAAAGCAAGCTAGGTGTATATTAACTGATCTCCATCAATTTGCAAGAACAGAATTCCTCAGTAAGTACTTGTCTTTAACATTTACTCATGGGGAACATGTGCAGCTAGAGATATTTATGAGTTGCTTTCAGCTTAAAAATAAATCACCTCTAATTCCTCTAAGCAAAATCAATCAAAAGTCTGTTTTTAAAAAAGGTTGCTTGTTTGGTCGATTCTGGTAGAAAGTAAACAGCACTTCAGCTTTTCTCTACCATTAAGGCCTAAATGGCTTAGAAAGTAAATCAATATCTCTAGGCAGCCTTCTGGCTATTGTTTAGCCAGTAGATATAGATTTTCACTGGCTTACTACATCTTCTGGGAGTAACCTCTAATCTTCAGAGAGTAATAATAAGTTCGTTATCTAGTTCAGTTCTTTGTTGTACATTAAAATGGGAGGCATCCATCAGCCATGCTTGTTGTAGTTAAGAGATGATGACCTCCCATTCTACCTATTCCATAATAAAACGGTTTCATCATATTATAGAAGGAAATGTTAGGTAAAATCTTATTTGTTGATAGTTTATTATTATTGGCCAAATATTGGGGGTGGGATAATTCTAATTCAATATAAAATTAGAACGAACTAAATCTTGATGCTGTTTGTTTCTGTTATACATACATGACACAAATTGTTCATTATTCATATAAATCTTGTTTTTATATATAAAATAACCTCTGGTTAAGTAATGATGTGAAGTAGACAGCTGTCAGAAACAATCATTGCTTGTTCAGCTTAGCAGCTAGATGTTAACTGGACCAAAGTGATCTCTCTCCCCACTCAAGACGGAGAAAAATAATGTTTATATGATTTGTTGTTGTTGTTGTTAGCTGCGAAGTCGTGTCCGACCCATCGCGACCCTATGGACAACATTCCTCCAGGCCTTCCTGTCCTCTACCATCTTCTGGAGTCCATTTAAGCTCACGCCTACTGCTTCAGTGACTCCATCCAGCCACCTCATTCTCTGTCGTCCCCTTCTTCTATTGCCCTCGATCTTTCCCAGCATTAGGCTCTTCTCCAGTGAGTCCTTCCTTCTCATTAGGTGGCCAAAGTACTTGAGTTTTAGCTTCAGGATCTGGCCTTCTAAAGAGCAGTCAGGATTGATCTCCTCTAGGACTGACCGGTTTGATCGCCTTGCGGTCCAAGGGACTCGCAGGAGTCTTCTCCAGCACCACAGTTCAAAGGCCTCAATTCTTTGGCGCTCAGCCTTTCTTATGGTCCAACTTTCACTGCCATATGTTGCAACTGGGAAGACCATAGCCTTGACTATACGCACTTTTGTTGACAGGGTGATGTCTCTGCTTTTTAGTGTGCTGTCTAGATTTGCCATGGCTTTCCTCCCCAGGAGCAAGCGTCTTTTAATTTCTTGGCTACAGTCCCCATCTGCAGTGATCTTGGAGCCCAGGAAAATAAAATCTGTCACTACCTCCATTTCTTCCCCATCTATTTGCCAGGAATTGAGAGGGCCAGATGCCATGATCTTGGTTTTCTTAATGTTAAGTTTCAACCCAAGTTTTGCACTCTCCTTCTTCACCTGCAACAAGAGGCTCTTTAGTTCTTCTTCACTTTCTGCCATTAGAGTGGTATCATCTGCGTATCTTAGGTTGTTGATATTTCTTCCGGCAATCTTAATTCCAACTTTTGATTCATCTAGCCCTGCCTTTCTCATGATGTGCTCTGCATATAAGTTAAATAGGCAGGGCGACAGTATACAGCCTTGCCGGACTCCTTTCCCAATTTTGAACCAATCAGTGGTTCCGTGTCCAGTTCTCACTGTTGCTTCTTGGCCCGCATATAGGTTTCTCAAGAGACAAATAAGATGGTCTGGTACTCCCATCTCTTTAAGAACTTGCCACAGTTTGTTATGATCCACACAATCAAAGGCTTTAGCATAGTCAATGAAGCAGAAGTAGATGTTTTTCTGGAACTCCCTAGCTTTCTCCATGATCCAGCGTATGTTGGCAATTTGATCTCTAGTTCCTCTGCCTCTTCGAAATCCTGCCTGCACTTCTGGTAGTTCTCGATCCACATACTGCTGAAGTCTAGCTTGTAGGATTTTAAGCATGACTTTACTAGCATGAGAAATGAGTGCAATGGTGCGATAGTTTGAACATTCTTTGGCACTGCCTTTCTTTGGAATTGGAATGTAAACTGATCTTTTCCAATCCTGTGGCCATTGTTGAGTTTTCCAAATTTGCTGGCAAATTGAGTGTAGCACTTTTACTGCATTGTCTTTTAAGATTTTGAATAGCTCAGCTGGAATACTGTCACTTCCACTAGCTTTGTTGTTGCTCAGCTTTTCTAAGGCCCACTTCACTTCACATTCTAGGATGTCTGGCTCGAGGTCAGTGACCACCTCATTGTGATTATCAGGGACGTTAAGCTCATTCTTGTATAGTTCTTCTGTGTAATTTTGCCACCTCTTCTTAATCTCTTCTGCCTCTGTTAGGTCCCTGCCATTTTGGTCCTTTATCATGCCCATTTTTGCATTAAACGTTCCCTTCATTTCTCCAATTTTCTTGAAAAGATCTCTGGTCCTCCCTATTCTATTATTTTCTTCTATTTCTTTGCACTGTTCATTTAAGAAGGCATTCTTATCTCTTCTAGCTATTCTCTGGAATTCTGCATTCAATTGGGTGTATCTTTCTTTTTCTCCCTTGCCTTTCGCTTCCCTCCTTTCCTCAGCTATTTGCAAAGCTTCCTCAGACAGCCATTTTGCTTTCTTGCATTTCTTTTTCTTTGGGATGGTTTTGGTTGCTACCTGTTGTACAATGTCGCGAACCTCTGTCCATAGTTCTTCAGGCACTCTGTCTATCAGATCTAATTCCTTAAATCTATTTGTCACCTCTACTGTATATTCAACAGGGATATGATTTAGTTCATACCTGAGTGGCCTAGTGCTTTTCCCTACTTTCTTCAGTTTAAGCCTAAACTTTGCAAGGAGAAGCTCATGGTCTGAGCCACAGTCAGCTCCTGGTCTTGTTTTTACTGACTGTATAGAGCTTCTCCATCTTTGGCTGCAGAGCATATAGTCAATCTGATTTCTGTGTTGACCATCTGGTGATGTCCATGTGTAGAGCCGTCTCTTGGGTTGTTGGAAAAGAGTGTTTGCTATGACCATTGTATTCTCTTGACAGAATTCTATCAGCCTGTGCCCTGCTTCATTTTGCACTCCAAGGCCAAACTTGCCTGTTATTCCAGTTATCTTTTGGCTTCCTACTTTAGCATTCCAATCCCCCATGATGATAAGAACGTTTATATGATTACATACCTTCTGTTCTTAGCCAATGATAATATTCTGTTCCATTGTAAATAAATATATATAAAAGTTAAATCAGTACCACTTGACAAATGCAGAGTGCTTCTGCTGTCAATAGTTTCCCTTTATAAAGGTTATGTAGTATTTAAAAAGCTATTAATCACTTATCATTTTGATCTTAAGAACAACAAAGAACTCTTAGGAGTTCTTTAAATTATAGCATATGGATTCTGCTTCTCAAAGCTTCCTGTAAAATTTCTGAATTTTGAAGAATGGAGCTTCAAAAGTATTAATTCTTAAAAGCTCTTGTCTCCTACACTCTTTTTTCCTCATAAAATAAAATGATTCTTTCTTTCTTTATTTCTTTCTTTCTTTCTTTCTTTCTTTCTTTCTTTCTTTATTTCTTTCTTTCTTTTTTTCTTTCTTTCTTTCTTTCTTTCTGAGGAAAGAATTGATAGTAAAGCTTGCTGAAAGTTGGGTCACAGGTGTCTCGTAGTGTAGAATGTTGAAGGTGGAGAATATAAATTGCAGAAAGCCAAGAAAATTTATAAGCTAAGGAGAATAGGACAAGAAAATACTGTTCATGATGTTATCTAGTTTGATAATGAAACGTTCAGAAACTATATTGAAACAAGCTTGGAGAGCAAACCACTGCCAAAATCTAAAACCTGAGTTATAAGTATTTTCTATTATTTCAAAATTTTGGAGTGTCTATGTATGACCCTGCCCCTGGCTGCAGGAGATGCTGATGTTTAGAGTCTCCAGAATGCCTTCCCAATTAGCCTAAGAGAAATATGAGTTTGGAGGATTGCGGCAAGCAAGAAGTGGTAAGTAATCTGTGGTGGACAAGTGATACGGCTGAGTGGAGAGCTGGTAGCAGAATGGCAACAGTGACTCTGCTTCAGTGTACTAAGGTAAAGGTAAAGGTTCCCCTGCACATGCGTGCTAGTCGTTTCCAACTCTAGGGGCCGGTGCTCATCTCCGTTTCAAAGCCGAAGAGCCAGCGCTTGTCCGAGGACGTCTCCGTGGTCATGTGGCCAGCATGACTAGACACCAAAGGCGCACGGAATGCTGTTACCTTCCCGCCGTAGTGGTCCCTATTTTTCTACTTGCATTTTTACGTGCTTTCGAACTGCTAGGTTGGCAGAAGCTGGGATGAGTAACAGGCGCTCACTCTGCTACGTGGCACTCGGGATTCGACCCGCCAAACTGCCGACCTTCTGATCGACAAGCTCAGCGTCCTAACCCACTGAGCCATGGAGACGGTAATCAATTAAAATGCATAAGAAATGCAAACAATAAAAACAGAAAGAGGTCAAATTTCACATCTCTTGTTAGAGCCACTGAAAAGGCTGATAGAATCAAATCCAGGAAAGGAAGACAGCCAGCTACACTAAAGTTTTCTCCTGAGACAGAGATTAATGGAAAATTCAAATTATATTAGATTTACTTATATGAACTTGCTAAGGATCAGATGATAGAATACATAATCAGGTTATACAACATATAGTTGGGTTACCCAACATATATACCCAGCATCTTATCCTCACCCACTTTCAGCTAAAGCAGTGGTAGTAAAGTAATGACTCTTAAGTTTAAGAATCCTGATTTTCTATCTGTTGCTTCTAGCACTGAGTAAGAAATTGTTCAAGGAGAAATATAAAACTGGAGCAAATTTAGAATACTATACAGTTAGTTCTCCCTTATTGATGGTAATTGGGACGTTGCTAAGCAATGTGCTATAAAGCATGATGTCACATGACTGCTTGTAACAGCTGTTGCCATTGTTAGGCAAATCCTGACTGGTCATAGCACCCTGCAAACATGTGATTGTCATTTGGGACCTTCTGCCATTACCATTAACTTTGTGTCAAGTTTCCTATGTATGGGCTTTTCAAGTGACTCTGAGGCATTGTTTACCTTAAAAGTTCTTTATTAGCCTAATACACCAGCAAACGTTTGCTCGAAGGAAGCTGGAATCTGAAATCTCCACCCCCTTGCACAATATATTAAAACACAATTCTCCACCTTTCTAATTTTGTCATTAATCATATTCTCCAATTAATTTAAAGAATCAGTTTCCCTTCCATTAGAAAACCCACCAAGCTCTTATCTTCTTTAATTTCAGATGGCTTTGAGGAACAATCCTCCTCTTCCCCCTCCCAACTTTAATCCAATCTCTTAAAGCAATACACAAGTTTAACATATGAAATGGCTACTTCTTCATCTCTTGTCAAGCAATAACATTCGATGTTAGCAGCGTTGACACTTTGTTTGTTGGAAGCCAGTAGTGAAGATCGTAAATGTCTATTATGTTACTGCAGGATGCTGTAACATCCTAATTGTGAGCTAGTCACCAAGTGCCTAAATCATAATCATATGGCCATGGGGATACTGAAACAGCTGCAATTACATAAACTCATTGCAAGTATTCCTCTTTTAGTGTTGTTGTAACTTTGAATGTTCACTGAATGAGTGGGTGTTAAATAAGACTACCTATATGCAATAGTTACCATGATTCAGGACCATGAGTAGCAATTTTGCAGCTAAACTAACAGTGAAATTACCCCAGCATCTATGCTATGTTGGCTTCTATATGTGGCTTACAAGTCTTTTTTTTTACAAGCCCATCATTTTAGATGTCAAATCAATGCTATATTAAGTTAGGTGATAATCTTTCCAGGATTTATTAATTCAGATACCTCCCAGTTCACTCTCCCAAGCCAAAGCCACTTTGTATGTTCAAGATTTAATGGGTGGAGAACAGGGTCCAAAATGAAAAGTCCCATTTCAATAAAATGGAACCAGTTTCTAAAATAAAATAACTTTATTTCAGAAAAAGGGGAGTTAAATTCAACACATATTCAAAGAGACTGACCACACTAGAAAATTATTTATTTTAAAAAGCATTTTGGATACTCAGAAATTAGCAATAAAACAAAGCATTCACATGTGTCAAGCTGAACAAGATTATCATCGCTGCTCTTAGGATGAATATATCTGGTAGAATACATTTTTAAAGCATTTAAGAAAAATAATTAAATGTTTTACAAGAACATATGTCTGTAAGTAAAAGAAAGCAAAGAAGTCCTTAAAGCTAACAGTGACAATCTGTTTAAAGGATTATTATCAGTCCATGCAGATATGTCCATAAGACACAAGCTTTCATTATAAAGAGAAGCAAGAGACATATGCTAAAGAATGCACCTATGTAATCTCTCCTCTCCATCAGTTAATACAAAGATAGCTTGTTTAGTAGCAGACAGAAAAAATAAAACCCCATACACCAAACTCCTGTGTCTGAAGTGGATGGCTAGAAGGTGAAACATTATCAAAATTCTTTATACTTGTTGTGATAAAGGTTGCAATCACTTTATTTTTTTCCCTTTACTATTGATCCACTTTTCTTCAATATTCCCTACATTTTTACTGTTTAGTTTTAGTTTTTACTATTGTAATTATAATCTTTAATATTTTTTAATTGAAATGAATGGCTGGATTACAAACAATATACTATTATTGCTATTATGTAATATTTTCACCTTTCCACTAACCAGAACACATAAACCCATAGCTACTTTTTTATTCATTATATTTATTATATAAATCATTTATATCATTTATTCATTATATTTAGATCTACTTCTAGTTCCCCACTCCCCACAGATACTTAGAAGTCCACTTCTCCAAGTTTTCCAATAATAATTGTCTATGCCCTTGGATATTGGATATCCTTGATCCAACTCTGGCACCTTAATCACTATATTCCAGTGGCTCTGATATAACTACTCAGAAATTAGACCCAGAGATTTCATTAATGGTTTGATTGCAGTTTATATTTAGTTTCTTGACTGTTTTTTTTAAAAAAATCCCATTTATATCCCGCCCTTCTCCGAAGACTCAGGGCGGCTTACAATCTAAGAGGCATAAATCAATGTGCTTAGCAATAGCCTTCATTCTATGTATATGCCTGCTTATTAGGGCTTTTGCCCACCCCCAAGCGGCATTTTTACAAAGTCAGCTTATTGCCCCCAACAATCTGGGTCCTCATTTTACCTACCTCGGAAGGATGGAAGGCTGAGTCAACCTTGAGCCTGGTGGAACTCGAACCTGCACTAATTGCAGACAGCTGGTGTTACTTAAGGAGGCATTAGCCTACTGCTCCACCAAGGCTCTGTTATCATCAGTGTCAACATAAATCACAATTATTTTGTTTTACAACCACATCTCTTAGCTCTGAGTTACTAAAGCTTCCACTGGTTTTATCATATCAATTCTCCTGCATAGTAACATTGCCTGTTTTGGTACTCTGAAGAGAGAAATTCAGTCTCACTCCTCTGGATCTGCTGATAAATATTTGGCAGCTGCAGCAAATTTGTTCCGATGCAGTTTCATATATCTGCTCTCAGATTAAGGGTTGCTGCTATTGTCCATAGACTTTGGATCTTATATTCTGGGCCAGCACTTCATTCAGTCTGAATGAAGGATGGGTTGTTCCAGACTTCACCTACCATTTTCTTTGAAGCAATAGCTCTCTTTGATAAATAAGATTGCTTCAGACCAAACAACCTGCATTGGTATTTGATCACTAACAGTATCTTACTTTTTACACTGAGTTTCAGAATGGGAACAAAATATACTAAATTTGAAATGCTTCATGTATAAAGTCAGCTTTAGGAATCTGGACTTACAACTGAACTTATCTTAATAAGTCACAATCAACAGGTGAGACTGCCATCAGAATCTACTACATGAAATCTACCTATTTATTTATTTTGTTAACAATCTTGATGAATATTCATATAGAATAACTGAATCCAAATAGAATAGATCAAAGATGCACTATGAAAATCCATGCTGATAGTTGAGGAAATCAATCAGTATTAAACAGAGCAGGACCAGCTATTTAAAGAAAGAAGAATAACCAGGAGATGATAATAACCTTCAACCTCTAGCAGGATTGCAACAGGATAAAGTAACGACAGGGGAAACATCCAATATTATTACAAATGGACTGCTAATCAACACATTATTGATTCTTCCTTTTTGTCAAACTCGTTTAGTGTCTTAAAAAATGATCTTAGACTAAATCTTTAGAGAAAAACAGAATCAAGTGCTATTAATTATAGAAGATAATCAATAAAATGCTGATTCACTTAAACACAAAGGCAAATCTTGATTTATAGTGATAATTATAATGATTAATATGCAGGTTTCAACAACCCTGCTGCTTTTAAGTGAGGCTAATAACCAGTACAAAAAGTTATTTTTAAGAAAATGGGCTTAGAGAAGGAACAGGAGCTGGAGCAACAGCAGTGGACACTACTCCAATTATTAATATGTGTGTTGTATGCTTTTAAGTGAATGCACAATATGTGAAACAGAGCACATCTTTTAAACCATTGATTTCAACAGGAGTGCCATGTAATTCTATGCATCTTGATTTAGAATTTTTTTATGTTCTACTTACAACCAGATACATTTGTAACACCTATATCTAATTATGCAATGAATTGTAGCCTTTCCCACTATTACTATCTCCATGAAACTCAACAGGTTAAACAATTGGTCATTCTTAATATAAAGGAATACTTTACTGCTTGTTTACTTATTCCTTTTTTTCTTCTCAGAAAATAAAATTCAAGTAAGATAAAGAAAAATAGGAAGCATAGTCAATCCCTTTGAACTATGGCATTTAATTCCACTTGGCAATAAAACTGTCCCTTGTTTATAGCAGTTAAAGCAGTTACAGCTACTTCCAGTCCTGGATTAATGCAAAAAGGTTTCAGGGCTTTTTCAGATTCAGCAATAATCATTGCTTATTTTGTCAGCAATAGAGACTTAGTATTTTATGCCAGACATACAGTCTTCACTTCAAATAGTGATCAATCAAATATTTTCAATAATAAATTTTCTGTGTACATTTAGCTGCAAAATATATAGTGAATGCAGATTTTCTAATTCTCTTTTTTAATTGCCCTCTGACATACCATCTTGTACTTTCATTTTACTTTATTTTAAATAGCTGAAGTGTCTACATTGCTCTGTTTGAAAAATCTATTATCCATTCAAATTTGGAGCCTGGGTTCTGTGCATCTGTTTGTTGTTGTTTGATGCTTTTGAGTCAGTCATAACTCCTGGTGACTGCCTGGATGATTCCCTGCAGTTTTCTTTGCAAGATTTTCAGAAATTGACTGATCCAAAGTCATCAGGTTGGCTTCATACCTTTAAGGCAGAACTAGAACTCTACTTGGGGCCTTAAACAATACATCAAACTGGCCCTCAGTCTGCTGTAGCAATATATAGCAAACAATTACAATGGGAGTTAAGTCATGTAAATATGCTTACATTATTGTTAAACAGAAACCAGGATTTACTTTAGACTGTGAATCATACAGTCATCTCAGAACTTTTTACATTTACTAGAAGGATTTTTTTAAGGTTTAAGAAAACATTTTCTACCCTAATTTAGAGGAGATGTCGAAGAATGAATCTTGATTCTTTCCTATGCAAACTATGTGTTCTACCATTAAGCTATGGCCCTTTCCAGAAATTTTTTCATTAATCACAAGAATTTTCTAACTGAAGATATTAGATATTAAGGATTGATCCTGTTTTACACTAACTAACCAATTTATTGCATCAAAGTGGAGGACACAGATATTTTGATGATTAAAAAAGCAGGCTTGAGGATTACTTAATTAGTATAGGGAAGGGAGAGAATAAATTACAGTTAACAAGATTGTAATTCTTAGAAATACATAACTGGATTCATACAACTTATTCATAAATTCCCACTCATACTGTTGGATGAGACAATTATATAATATTACATTTGTACAGTGAGTTCCTTTATTTATTTGTTTCATAGGTAGTTATGGCAACAATACTTTGTTTTCCTAGGGAAATCCATTAAGTAGACATATATTTAAAAGTATGTTGAAATTACAATACTGGCTTGCTTTCAGTGCCTTTCATCTACGAAGATTATAAACTGACTAGATAGATAGATAGATAGATAGATAGATAGATAGATGATAGATAGATAGATAGATAGATAGATAGATAGATAGATAGATAGATAGATAGATAGATGATATAGATATAGATAGATATAGATATATAGACAATTATTTGAACAGCACACAATTAACATACATTTGCACAGTGCAGACAACAGGTCCTGAACTGAAGACCTTGCTATCATCAAAAGCTTTCACAATGTTTGTATTTAAATGACATGGCACTTATTCTGACAATCTGTCATATTCTTAGCGACTTCAAAAAAAGGAGCAGTATTCATCTTTTCTATCAAAAGCTTTATGGTGCAGAACTGTTCATCTTAATGTCATGTCAATCTAACAGGCATTTTGCTTGCCTGTCATTGTTTTTAAGGCTATCAGCAGATATATAAATCTGTAAGTTTTTATCTGTGATCATTTAACATATACTGAGATTTCTGATAATAAGAAGCAGTTTTTTTAAAAAAAAAAACTTTAAATAATGATACAGATCCTGGACACATTCCAGGGACATTTATATCTTGTGGTAAAATTTCAGTTGCAGAGATTTAAGGATGTTTTTAAAAACTTTCCTGTCAAAGGACAAGCAAGCAATTGTTTTTATGATTTTGCCATCCTCCAAGATAATTACTATATGCCTGGTTTTTCATGCATTTTGCACTTTGATGATCAATTTAAATGTAAACAATATTATTCATTGTCTATACTTGCAACTTTTCTCTTCCCCTTGTTCATAACAATATTATGTGGTTGAACCCATTTCGCTATTAGGGAGATCATAGGCAAATAGCTGCCATGTAGAATTCAGTTTAATAGCAGAGGTGGCTTCGTAATGTGGCAACCATTCATCCACCTTTGAGGTAAGGCAGCATAGTGCTCTCTCAATGTTATGAACTAAGGTTCCCACAATAACTTGGCATCTAAATGGAGGTTAAATGCAAAATATCTGACAGGTATTATGCTACTTCTCCCAAATGATAACTGTGTTGTTGTACATGAATTATATCTACATTAATCTAGGTCATAGTGAAAATTGATGCAACAGATTACAGGTGAGCAAATATGCCTCATCAATCCGTTTTTTGCAGTGCCTAAACCTGGTGCAATTACAGTTTCCTTTCTGAGAAGGACAGAATAAGCAAAACTGATAATATAATACCTAAATGAAGTGTAATATAATTTAAAATGGAAGCTTCCCATCAACTACTTATCCATTTTAATACTGCTCTTTCTCCCATCCATAATAAGTTTTTCCCCCTTACTCCTGTACTATGTTGATAGGTTATGACAAAAAGGGTACTACTATTCAAGGAAGTCTAATAAAACTTTTTTTTCCAGTTTCAGCTGTACATTTCTAGTTGGCTGGAAAGCCTTGAAATTTTAAACATTTCATTTTAAAATCGGTTCAAGGATTGGATCAAATAATAATTACTTTATTTCCTCTCCTCTTCAAAGAATTATTACTACACATTTTATGGTTTAAAAGAAATGGAAGAATCTCCATTCAGCTGAGCCCTTTTTTCTTGTGTGTCCTTCCTTCTTGGACACAGCCACACTCTTATTTTTGTAACAATATGAGAAGTGGTTACCCCTGAATTCTTCTTCTTTTTAACTTTGCAGTCTAGCCCAGCTTGATTTCTTAACTTTGGCAGCTTGAAGATGTGTAAACCTTAGTTCAAAGAATTTGCCAAGGTTGAGAAACACTGAGCTAGTCTATATTCCTAGTATCTTCCAGTAGTCTAGAAGCAGTAATTAAACCTGAATTCAGATGTTGCTATCTTTTAATTATTTTGGAAGATTCTCTATTACTGTATAATTAACAGAGTTAGTTGTAAAAGTCATCAAAGGAAGAAGCGGATTCCAAGAAAATAATTCTGATATTAGCAAAAAGTCTGAAATAGTAGAGGGAGGCTGCATTCTAACAAACATGTTTTTTTAAGGATATCAGAAAAATCGTAACTTTATATGAAAATTTATAAGTCTTGTTTTCTTATGTTAAAACTCTGTTAATAGCACTTAATACTTAGGTAATACTTTAAGATGATTTAAACCATAGCAGACATCTGGCATTAAATCATTATGAAATAGGGCATGATGGTAGCTAACATTTGCTAATGGAAATTCATCACTGCACCAAATGAATTAAATAACACATCAGCTGTATTTATTTCATTAATTCTAAAAGATCTAAAACATAATAAGAAATAGCTCAATACAATTTTTCTCAGTGTTCTGGAATTATTACATATAGAGGACCTGTTTGGTGGTAAAATTAATGAGCAACTTCCAGACTCCAAAATGCTGATGGATCTAGAATGATCCATAATACATAACATTCAAACTCTGTATCAGAGAAAAAAATAGACAGTATATGGTCTAAAAAGGTGCTATAAACCAATAAACTAATGTACCCCCGCCCCTCCTCCAATGAAGTTGCTAAAACATAGCAACATCCTGGATAGTTCTGGCTATTGAAACTGATGGAAAACCTTGCAATGATACAAAGCACATAGTTGAAAGGAATTCCATTCCTCTTGGCTGCTATAGTCATGTGAAGTTTCCCAAAATTCAGGATTGTAAAATTAACATCTTAGGGGGCTTACAATGCCAGCTAGGATGAACAGAAGGCTTGGTTTCCCTGCATACACTATTCTGTCTGGTTTAGATATAAATTAGTTCACCCTTTTCCAGCTGAAAGAAACATTAATCTTTGCATTTTGCATATATTAGGAATGTTTGTTGTGGTATATTCTTTCTTTATGATTGGATAAGATATAGTTAGCTACTAGGAATACAAAAACACTTATTCACTTGAAATACTTCTGAGAGAAAGCTGTGTGATTTTATTTAGCACTAAATGCTTCTTGCTTCAGCATGATTGCCACTTACTTTCCGTTAAATGAAAAAAGTGCTTTGGAACAGTAGTATATGATAGAAATATTTAATTCCATTCCATGGATGAACAAATACTGTTGTATTTTACAATATACATTGCTATGACTGATTTGTCACATTTTTAGCAGAAAAAAAGACTTTATTTTAAATTTATTTTAAACAGCAGAATAAACATTTTAATAAATAAAATAAAATGACACCTATAGTTACACACATTTTCATATTTGCAATTGCAGAAAGAGATTTACATAGAGACAAAGAGGACATTTAACCCAATGCCATGAAACTAGACATATTTTGTTTAATACAACTACAGAACATATAATGAAGTATTTATAGTCATAATAAAGAATGAATGAGTCCCTATAAATGCACACTATGACTGGATGTATTATTTACAAATGTTACATTTTGCATCATCTTGACATTTGACAGATTCTAAGGGTTATGTCAGCTATGCTTCAGTGGGTAATAAAATACACTTACTCCTGAACCATTGAAATATATATATATATATTCCATTCTATTGTGCTGTGCCATGCCTATAGTATAGAATATTCATCATCAATCTCTTTGGAGACAATGATGAATGGATTTAGTTCAGAGAATCATTTTATAGACTTTATCTATAAAAAAAATTTCCAATGAATTTACCCAATTTATTTTAAAAACTTTTGTTTGACAACAAATAATTTTCCCATGCATTCTATTTCTGTATTATACAAACAGTAGAAAATAGATCCATTTCCAATTGTTCAGATATAGGGTTGGATTTAATCACTGACTAATTAAAGTAAAATAAGAATTTAAAATAAGATATTAAAAATGAATATAAAGTAATGTGATGAAATGTAATGATTATGAGCAAAAGATATTTATTGTAATGACTTTAGCATAACAATATTGAAAAGTAAAAATTGGGCACTGTTTGCAGGTCACAAAAGAACATAATACTGATTAACAATGGTGAAGGATAAAATGTAATTCTTATGTTTCCTTAAGAAATCTATGACTGAATTCATGTATAACAACGTTACATTCATACAAGATGACACCAAATAGCTTTGTGTTATTTATTACCTGATTGGTCATGGTGAGAGAGAGTGCTAGGCCAGTCACACAGCTATCATATCTAAAGGAGGCCTAGTCTCCTGGTTTCTAGGAAAGCACCTAAACCACTATGCCAATCGGACTCTGAAGAAAGCAAATTAGAATTAAGAGTGGCAGATTGTGTAGGACTGCATATTTTAATTTCATTTTTTAGAATGCAGAAACCAGTAATAGCACTGAAAAGGAAAGAAGAAAAATTGACAAATGTAATAGCTGCAAGTGGACACAACATTTAAACTACACAGTTTATTCAAAGTAAGATGAATGAGTTTTTACTTCTGTTTTCAAAAATATTTATATTTTTGTACATAACCAACTCATAATCTGTAATTGTAGTTTATTTGAACAAACTGTACTTTAAAGAAATCTCAAGTTGTAATTTTAGATAAAAAATAAAAGTTGGAAGCTGATTATATAAAGGTATATCTACATGCACCCGAACACACACACACACACACACACACACACACACACACACACACAGAGAGAGAGAGAGAGAGAGAGAGAGAGAGAGAGAGAGAGAGAGAGAGATCCTACTCTTTTATTGCATATGTACTTTTTCATATTGCTATTTGAAAACGAAAAGAGTAAGAGAAAAGAGTTTTCCAACAGTAATTATGGCAAAATGTTATGTCTGAAGTTAGTCTAGCTCTTTGATGATGAAATGGAAGAACTGAATGAATTCAAGATTAAAATCTTGTAAGTAAAAATGGACAAATAGGTTACAATCGTTTAAGGATTTCCTGCCTGAACAGGGGGCTGGACTACAAGACCTCCAAGGTCCCTTCCAACTCTGTTGTTGTTGTTGTTGTTGTTGTTAAAAAAAAATCACACGAAATCTCAATTTTTTTTCACTAGAAAATTGTAATTAATTTGATAAATGTGATTTCATAGGTAATCTTTGTTTGTCTAACTTTATTATGTTAATTGGACATCTCCTAAATATGTTTTCCAAAGAGGTAGTTATCTTAATTTTCAACCTAAAAGAGTGTCTTTGAAAAGATAATCCAGAATTTTATTTTAACCTATGTTTCTTAAATATTACACCACTGTTCTATCATTCAAATTCAACAAAACTTTAATTGAGAAATATTCCAAAACAAAACATTATTTTAAGGTATAAAAATAATCCATTACATATTATATAAAGTATCACATGTTAAATACTTCCACATGAGTAGATTTAGGATTTTATTCACAAAACTGCGATTATGCCCCAAATTATAAGAGAACTATAGCTCTGCAAATATTCTAAATTCTTTAAAAAATTATATAGCAGTATGGAGTGGCAATCAGTGGGATAACTATATAGGGTAGAGGAAATGTATTTTTCTTCTCTAATTATGATCCATCCGAGGACGCCTCCGTGGTCATGTCGGCCACATGACTAGATGCCAAAGGCGCACAGAACGCTGTTACCTTCCCACCGGATTGGTCCCTATTTTTCTACTTGCATTTTTACATGCTTTCGAACTGCTAGGTTGGCAGAAGCTGGGACGAGTAACAGGCGCTCACTCTGTTACGCAGCACTCGGGATTTGACCCGCCAAACTGCCGACCTTCTGATCGACAAGCTCAGCGTCCTAACCCACTGAGCCACCGCGTCCCTAATGGGAATATAGCAGTGTCTTAACAGAAAAGAAAGAATGGACCTTTTCCATTAAATTGAAAATAGGTTGAGGAAATCCACAATTCTGGGTATTTCAATATTAGTATATTTCTTAGTGGAACTCTTTCAACCTCTGCCTCATTTTAATAGACACTATACCAACAAAGGAATACCCATAGGACCATCACTCTCAGAGCAAAAGGCAGAGTCATTGGTTCTCACACATAACAACCCAAAGTATGCATGATGATGATAGAATATAATAGAATAAAACAGAACAGAACAGAAGAGAATAGAATAGGTTTCATTAGTTTCTATTAGTTTTATTAGTTTCTATCCATTGCTTCTTGTCCTGCCTGCTGGTACTTTGGAGAATAGCTTGACTCCCTCTTCTTTGTGGCAGCCCCTGAGATATTGGAACACTGCTATCATGTCACCCCTGGCCCTTCTCTTCATTAAACTAGACATACCCAATTCTAGCAACTGTTCCTTATATGTTTTAGCCTCCAGTCCCCTAATCATCTTAGTTGCTCTTCTACAGGTATATACTCTTTCTAGAGTCTCAATATCTTATTACATCATGGTGATCAAAACTGAATTCAGTATTCCATGTGTGGCCTTACCAAGGCATTGTAAAGTGGTATTAACACTTCATGTGATCTTGATTCTATCCCTCTGTTAATGCAGGCTAGCACTGTGTTGGCTGTTTTTGGCAGCTGCAGCACACTGCTGGCTCATATTTAAGTGATTGTCCACTAGGAGTCCGAGATCCCTCTCACAGTTACTACTTTTGAGCAAGGTATCACCTACTATACCTGTACATTTGGTTTTTCTTGCCTAAATGTAGAACCTTCTTTTTTCACCACTTAATTTCATTTTCTTAGACAGCGCCCAATGTTCAAGTCTGTCAAGATCCATCTGTACCTTAAGCCTGTCTTCTAGAGTGTTGGCTTTTCCTGCCAGCTTGGTGTTACCTGAAAATTTGATGAGTTCCCATCTATCCCCTTGTCCAAATTATTGGGGCAAAACAGAACTCTGGGCACCCCACTACACACTTCCTTCCATATAGATGAAGTTCCATTGAGGATCTCCTGTATAACTATCATTTTTATTATAATAAAAAAGGAACAACTATAGAATGAAACAATTAAAATCTTCAAAGGAATGAATTTCAGGAGAGAAGAAGAAAACAGCACAGTACGTTTCCTATATTTCGGCAGATGAAATGGTGGCAAATTAGAAACCCACATCTATCAAAAAACAATTCACATTAAATCAAGTGCTCCATTACCAAAATAACAATCCAACTTTCCACAAGAGGAGCTGTGTAAGAACATTTTTCAGACAAGTACAAACCCACTGCAACAAACCAGAACAGTGGGGGGAAGTAGACTGTTTGTGTGTGTGTGTGTGTGTGTGTGTTGTGTGTGTGTGTGTAAAATGTCACTATAACCCACTACAGCAGAATCAACACAACTATAAAAAAGATAATACTGCTATACATCAAAAATATCTCAAAAACAATCAACAGGCTATTAAAACCACACAGCATCATCATATCACACAAACCAACTAAAGTCTTGCAAAACATTTTAAGTAAACAAAAAAAAACATGTAATCCAAGAGAAAAAAATAGGAGTAACCTATAATATAAAATGTAAGAAGTATAAAAGCCATGTACGCAGGACAGACAGGCAGAGGACTAACAGAACACATCCATGAACATCAGTTAGCAGTCAGAAGTCACAATGGAAAAATATTTAACAACACATTGATACTCTCAGCTGGGAAACTGTGAACATCCTAGTCCAAGCTAAATCTAAAAATATTAGAGAATTTCTGGAAGCTTGGCTTTTCAGAAATTCATCAATGGACACATAAAAATAAACCATATTTACACACCATTCAAAAAAGACAATAAAAAGTTAAGAAGGACTACAAAAAGACTAGAACAAATTCTCTCCAGCAGCCAACACACAGATAAGGAGGAATTAACACCAAGCAAACTATCAAGCAGAAAAAAATACCATAATTAAGGAACTACCAGGATAAAATATTCAAAACTACAGAGTAAGGTATTATATATAAACAGGGAGCTGATGATGTTACCTAGCTAGGTAATGAAACATCTTGAAGCATACAACCAAACTCAGGGACCATCAAAGACTTCACAGTTCAACTCTGAATTCCTTCTATTAGAAACTTAAATATCTTCCAGAAATGGTACCAGAATCTTAAAATCATAATTTAGAAGCTTGATTCATGTTACTAATGAAGAACAAAAAATAATCATTAATTAATAATGCAAACAACATCTAAAATGAGCTTGTTCCCCCTTATAACCTTAGTTAATTCATGCTACTTCAAATTGCAGATCAGACTTGTCCACAATATGCCTCTACAGAGGACATTAAGAATACAGGGATCAAACAGCATGCCTTGTTATCAGTGTGCATGTTGTCACAGCTTCTCAGCAAATTGTGACTAAGATGAATTAGTAGGTCAAAAGAGGAAAGCTCTTCATTTTTTTAGAGATCTAGAAAACAAGTGACATTTGAAGAGGAGCTTAAGCTTAGTGGGATGGCAACTCAGTGATTTGGTTTCTCTTACTCATCCCATTGTTCTCCCCAAAAAACTATTGGATGGATGGATGGATGGATGGATGGATGGATGGATGGATGGACGGACGGACAGATGGACAGACAGACAGACAGACAGACAGACAGATCTTTTTGCTAGCCCACTAGATGTTTATATGACTCACAGCCATTATAAAGCTCACATAATGACTGGATAAAGCCACAAAGAAATGTGCTATGAATCTTGCTTCTTAGAACTGCAGAGTTTGGGCCAAAGGTGAAATTTCAATGAATTACACTTATAAGTGCCCATGAATTATAGATGACAGAATAGCTAGATGCATTATTTTATCTCATATTATGACCATGGAATTGGATAGTTAGAAGAATTTTCTCTTTGGCAGCTTTATGAAAATGTTGGCAGCTTAAATAGGTTGGACCAGACTAGATCTATCTTAAAGAAACAGATAATTAAGTTTATTCTGTCTCCTAATCATGTAACACTGCTTTTTGCCTTTTCAAAAGGTTAGTAAAAAGCTCAGTCAGAATAAATGTAATGATTTAATACAGCTTCTAATCATTATTTTGTCTGAATATAAATAATTTCATTAAAATTTCTACTGTTTTTTTTCTGCCTACAACATATTTTATTTCTCTAAAAAGACCATGGATAAACTGGCAGTGATAGACAATATTTTACTTTACAAACAGGATTTATTCATTGAAAAGGATTTATCATTACTATTTCTGCTTTAGTGCTAAATATCCTTGGTAGCTATATTATGTTTTGTTTTGTTTTTAAAATGCATTCCTTACTAAAGACTATTAGGAACTGGTGGGCAAAAAAGAATTTTTCAGAAAAGTTGATAACAATTAAAAAATTGGTTATGCCCAACAGCTTAGACGAACAATCACAATTCAACTGACATTTGAATATCATTACAAAAAGGTCAAACAGGTTAATTATGGCATATAGTTTGGCTTCTTCACATATACATGGAATACAAAAAAGATATCTAAAATATAAGCCTTGGTGGAGCAGTGGGCTAATGCCTCCTTAAGTAACACCAGCTGCCTGCAATTAGTGCAGGTTCGCATCCCACCAGGCTCAAGGTTGACTCAGCCTTCCATCCTTCCGAGGTAGGTAAAATGAGGACCCAGATTGTTGGGGGCAATTAAGCTGACTTTGTAATAATGCCGCTTGGGGTGTGTGTGAAAGCCCTAATAAGCAGGCATATACATAGAATGAAGGCTACTGCTAAGCTTGTAAGCCGCCCTGAGTCTTCGGAGAAGGGCGGGATATAAATGGGATTAAAATAAAAAAATAATAATAATAATCTTCATTCCAAATTAAAAAACACAGGATTTAGATTTCAGTACAGTTAATAATATAGAACTGCATGAATAAAATACCATTGCTTAATTTTTAGATATACCATTCATATACAAAAATGAAGAGTTTTTTAAAGTCATCTTGTTGCCATTCTCTATGAGTACTTGAGGCTGCAGTGGAAGCAAACAATATCAGAATGAATCAAATTAAGCTCAATAAAATACACTGAAGATATATGCTAACACAAATTGCTGAAGGTAACATCAACCATAGAAAATTCAATCAAGATATGTGTGGCATCATACCAGATCAAGTCAGAACAAGATATGTAACATCATAGTATGCAAAATCAAGACAAAACTCTCCCTTGCAAAGGGCAAATAAAATAGGGCAAATTTAAGCAGGGGGTGTTGAGTGCATATTTATCATTTTAGGATAAAGGAACAGAGACTATGTTGTCTCTGCTGGGAGTGAAAGCCAAATCAAATCCTGACAACATTAACCTAAGTTTACAGTGTCAGAATTTTGCAAACAAAAGTTAAAGAAAGACTCATCTTCTAGGAAGACAAAAATATCCTTTAAATCAGAGGTCTTCCTCTGAGATGATAATATCCTTCAAATAGACCATGAGTTGGTTGTATCTTCTCATTACGTATAAGGCAATGACCAGCCTTCTTTAGAAGAAATAGGTTTGAGATTTGCCATCAACAAAACTAATATGGACTGAGAAGTCTGATGTGTGCTGAAAAGCCTGAAGGGCATGGAACACTTCTTCCAACATCTCTTGAACTATGATGGAAATTTTTGCTAAAATTTTATACCTTATTAATAATTGTGATTTACCAATAAGTAGTAATGCATTTCATAGAATCATAGGGCTAGAAGGGACCTTGGGGGTATTTTAGTTCAATCTCCTGGCCAAGGCAGGAGTTTTTATGTCATGCCAGACAAATGGTTGTAAGATAAGATAAGATAACCTTTACTGTCATTTTTTTTTTACTGTGGGCCCAATGGCACACATCAAAAATGAAATTTAGTTGCCCACTCTCAAAGTGAAACACATACATGACACACATCTAATCATACTATATGCAACATATGTATAGACCCACACCCCTACATACATAACAAATAAATATTAAATACTGTCCATCTTGAATATATAACTATTGTGTAGTGGGTTCTGGAACGTATGGAATATTGACCACCTGAGCATCCTAGGGGATAATATTTGTGGGGTTTGCCTGTCTGTTGTGAATAGACCTAGCAGTGGCTTGTGGTCTGTGAATATTGTGAACTGCCTGCCATACAGGTAGTCATGAAATTTTTTAACTCCAGCCACAATTGCCAGGGCTTCCTTATCGATTTGGGCATAATTCCTTTCGGCCGCTGACAGTGTCCTGGAGTAGTAAGCAATGGGTTTTTGTTTCCCATTCTCTTCTAAGGGACTCAATACTGCACCCACTCCATAGGGGGACGCATCACATGCGATACAGATGGGCTTACTGTCTATGAAATGTGTGACCGTGGAATTACTAGACAACAAATCCTTTAATGATTGAAAGCTTTGTTCGTGGACCTTGGTCCAATTCCACATAGCTTTCTTGTCTAAAAGCTTGTGTCTCAGCAACCGATGCTTTGTGTGGTAGGAATGCATGATAAAAATTAAGCAGCCCAAGAAAAGCTTGCAGCTCAGCCTTGTTCTTGGGAGTTGGAGCCATTTTTATTGCCCTTACCTTGGAGTCAGCAGGATGAATTCCTTTGGCATCAATCCTGAACCCAAGAAATTCAGTTGATGTCAGGCTGTTTTCCTTACACCAGTTCACCAAACCCTCAACCTCCTTGCGGTAAGCTTCCACCTTGTCATCATGAATAAGGCCCACTACTGTTGTATCATCTGCGAACTTCACAATGTAGTTGGTGGCAAACCTAGCACAAAAGTCATGGGTGAACAGAGTGAACAGCAGCGGACCTAGGACGCAGCCCTGAGGAGAACCTGTGCTGAAGAAAATGGTATTAGAAGTATTTGTTCCAACTCGCACATATTGGGGCCTGTTGGTAAGAAAATCAAGGATCCAATTACACAAAGGAGTATTTAAGCCTAAAAGGCCCAGTTTATCTACTAGATGCTGGGGAATGATTGTGTTAAACGCCGAACTGAAGTCGACAAACAACAAACGCACATGAGTGTTTCTTTCCTCTAAGTCAGGGGTGTCAAACTCAATTTCATTGAGGGCCGCATCAGCATTGCACTTGCCCTCAGGGGGCCAGGTGGGTATGGCCTGGGTGGGCGTGGCCTACTGGGTGGGCGTGGCTAGAGTGCATATGGCCTACTAGATGGGCATGGCCAGCTCTACATCGTTCGCATCAAGGGTGCCTATGGGGGCCTGGGCAGGAGTCGGACAGATCTGAGGGTCTCTGGCAGAAGGAGGGTCTCTGGGCTAGGGCCAAGGCAATGGGGGCCGTTCCCTCACTGTTTCCAGGATGGCTTTGCGGGCCACATGAAACCACTTCGAGGGCCGCATCCAGCCCCCGGGCCTTGTGTTTGACATGTCTGCTCTAAGTGCTTCAAGCTCAGATGGAGAATGGAAGAAATAGCATCCTCCATAGAGTGATTTGGTCAGTAGGCAAACTGATGCGGGTCAAATGCTGGCGGAAGGCTGGATACAATAATGTCCTTTATCAGCTTCTCAAAGCATTTCATAATGGTGGGTGTCAGTGCAACTGGGTGGTAATCATTGAGGCCTGTAATTGTGGACTTTTTGGCACTGGCAAGATGATGGCTGTCTTAAAGCATGATTGGACCACTGCCTGCTGCAATGAGAGATTGAAAATATCTGTGAGAACACAAGCCAGCTCATCTGCGTATTCCCTAAGGACACATTTAGGGATGTTATCTGGGCCTGCTGCTTTCCAAATGTTAACTTTCTGCAGTGTTTTCTGGACAGAGGTGACATCAAAGCTTAGCAATTGCTTGTCAGGATGGGGCACAGCTTTCCTAGCAGGAGTGCTATTTGATGCTTCAAATCTACCAAAAAATGTATTCAGTTCGTTTAGGAAGTCTGGGTCATCGTTGCATCTTGATGGAGTCACCTTGTAATCTGTAATGGCCTGGATCCCTTGCCACATTCACCTGGTGTTTGTTGGGTCCTGAAAAAAGTTCTGAATTTTCTGGCAATGGGCTTGCTTTGCACTTTTATGGCATTTTTCAGATTTTCTCTGGCTGTTCTAAGTGCCAGCATGTCACCAGATTTAAAAGCCACATTCCGTGCTTTTAGCAACTTGCAGACTTCATAAGACGTGTTAGTCTCTGATAACGGTCCACAATTTACTTCCATGGAATTCCAGGTGTTTACGAAGACAAATGGAATTAGACACGTCACGGCCGCCCCATTCCACCCGGGATGGCAGAGTGCATGGTACACACAACCAAAGATGCTCTGAAACGCATCATCCAAGGGGACTGGAAGCAAAGGTTAGCACAATTCTTACTCCATCAACACACCACACCCTGTACATCCACAGGCAAGAGCCCAGTGGAACTGCGTTGGGGCAGAAGACTCATAACAAAGCTAGACAGACTCCACCCTGACAGAATCTATTGGTTAGCGCCCACCTGGACAGGTATAAGAGGACCCAGGTAACCCCCAGTTCCCCAGTCGTTGTTATTCCAACCTGCCATCCAATAAAGATTCTGTTGCAGCCATTGCCTACGCGTCTCATTGCTCCGCGACCTAACACAGATGATCTCTCACCTTCCGTTCAGCCACAGGCATTTCTGTCATTGATTTTATCCTCCATAGTAATCCAAACTCTCCCGAACAGTTTTCTCCACCATTTCTTCCATGCTATTTCTTCATCTCCAATATGAACTGACATTCATATGAAAGTTTAGCAGCCCAACTCTGCTTAGTTGTCCCTATTTCTAAAAAGTGGTTCAGTCCAGATCGTCCATTTCCCTCCCTAACCCCCACACTTTTGAGAGCTGAAGCATCCACAGCCAAGCAAGGCACCACCATTTTCTTGAAAACCTCCAACAATGGAGCCTAAAGTTTGAATCATGGCAATTGGACTAATCAAGTTTGTCAAAGGTTGCCATGATTCAACCTTCAGATACCTTTGACATGGATGATTGAGTCTTCATTGACATTCTCCAGCAATGGAGCAACCACAACCCTGGGAGGCAAACTGTTCCACTGATTAATTGTTCTCACTGTCAGGGTTTCCCAAAAAGTATTTTCTATAAAGAAAATTTCATTTTCTGGGAAACCAATTTTATGTGCTATTCAAATTTTATAAATGCTTGGAACTGAAAACTATACTTTGAAGGGTTCTACATCTATCTACTTCAAACTGAAAGAAAATCTGCTGAAATTATCAAGTTCATTGAATGTGTCACTAAGTTAATATTGACTCTTGGAACTACATAGTTTCCAAACTGAACTTTCAAGCCTTGCAATAATATACCATTCACCACTTTAATTGAGTCTATCTACCTTGCTAATGATTATCCTCTTCCAATTTTTTCCAAAATCAGAGCCTTCTCCAGAGACATCTTCACAGAAGAACCTGTTTATGTGTACCTTGAATGAGAAATGTGAGTTGATTTATTCAATAATCCATTTCTTCATTTTTTGCCTATCTATGGTATCCTCCGGAGTCTTCTACAACACCAAAGTTCAAAATATTCTTTCATTCACACCTCTTCAAACTCCAATTTTTGCTTTCATAGAGTAACATCCGTTGGTTGCATGATTCTGATCTTTGTAGGTATAAATCTAATATCTTTTCCAGGGCCTTTATTGCTACTCTATCAAACACTAACCTGCATCATATTTCTTGACAACTGATTTTTGTTGTTGGTGGTAGTTGATCCTAGAAGACAGAAGTTATATATCTCTTCAATATCTTCACTGTTAGTTCTAAGGCTGTTTTTTGTACTTGTCATTAGTTTAGTCTATTTAAATCTTGGTCTCATTTTTTTCACTGTACTCCTTTACTTTTATTATTTCACCTATCATTGTAGTGTCATTAACCTAGTACTGTTGTTGATGTTTCTTCCTCCAATTTTAAAATCATATTCATTTTCTTTCAATCCAGTTTCCCTCAATATGAATTCCACTTTTGTGTGAGTGTTTGTAGGGGAGCCTTCAAGTCAATATTGTCTCCTGGGAACTGAATGGACTAGTCTCTGCAGTTTTCTTGGAAAGTCTTTTGGAAGTATGGATGGGCCTTGACTTACAATTACGATTGAGCCCAAAATTTCTATTGCTAATTTCATGATCTTTGTATGAGATGTTCTGGAATTCCCATTTTCTAAGCATATTTGTTTGGAATGAGTAACACAATTGAAGGCCTTTTTATAATCAATAAGCACATGCTCTTTTTGTATTCTTTGACTTTTTCAGAGTGAATCAGCATTGAAGTCCTATGTTCCTCAGATATTTCTAAAATCATCTTGGATGTCTGGCATCGCTATGTATGCCTCTAAACAGTGTTGGGTGCTTTTTTATTTGCATGGAAAGTTAAAAACATTGTACAACAGTTTACACACTCTGATAAGTTTCCTTTCTTTGGTACTGGTATGCATATTGATATATTCCAATCATGTGGGTACAAGTTGATCTCCAGATTTGTTGGCATAGCTTCCTTAAAATCTTGATATATTCTCCTTCTGCTGCTTGCCATACTTCTATGGATTGTGTAGTTGTTATAGGCTTGAGACTTGATAAATGACATAGTGCTGATCTAACTTACTCTTTTAGTGGTTCTTGTAAGTTTTCTTGTTTTTTCAAGTCTGTTTCTATTTCTAAACTCTTTACAAATATAGAACTGTTTTTTGTCTCTTCTAAACAGCTCACTGAAAATCTTTATTAAGTTACTTCCTAAGTTTGTCTTTCTTCTTTCACTTCTCCCTTCTTCTTAAAAGAGTTTGTTCTGACATCCAGTTTTTACCTTCTGTTTCTTGGTCTTTGGCAGTCTCTTTTCATATTCATCTTTCATAACTTCTTTGATGTCATTCTACAGTTGCTCTGGTTCCCAGTGAATAACATTTAGGGCTTCAAAGCAATTTCTAATGTTTTCCTTGAAAATTAAATATGCTCAAAATTTTGTTATGGAAACTAGTTGGCTTTCTTCTTCCAATTTGGAAATGAGCTGTTCCTGAGGTCTTCTACAATCAGTCCTTGGTTACATCTTTGCTGTTATAATTAGAAACATAGAAAACTGATAGCAGAAAAAGACCTAGAGGTCCATCAAGTCTGCCCTTTGAGTTATTTTAAAACATTTTTTTATTCTTTTTGGTTGTTGTTATTGTTGTTGGATGGACCTGTGCTTATCACAAGCATGTTTAAACTCAGTTACTGATGACTGGCCCAATTGGGTCGAAATTTCCACTAGTCTTTTTGTGAAGTAATAGTTTCTAATATTATTTTTGAACTTCCCTCTTGTCTGTCTGAGGTTATGCCTCTGCTTTCTTGATTTTTGCTTAATATTGAAAATACTGTGTTCTAGAAACTTATTATATTTAAATGTTTCAATCATGCTCCCACTTTTTCTTCTGTCCACCAGGCTTTCCATATTCAGTGTCAAGGATGAAACTGGCAGCTATGTGTCTCTGCGTTTCAACTTGCCTTTAGAGTAAAAGGGGGGAGATGTTACTTTCAAGTGGGTTAGATGGAGAAATGAAAGTTGTATGATTTGACTGAAGATTGTGAGAGCCTGAAACCTTTTCAAGGACACCACAACAGGTGACAGACAGTTGAAGCGAACAGTTCCCATAACAAAGAGAACTTGTTTATATGTACTACATAAGACAGGGGTGTCAAACTCCATTTCATTGAGGGCCACATCAGCATTGTGGTTGCCCTTGGGGGGCTGGGTGGGTGTGGCCAGGGTGGGTATGGCCTATTGGGTGGGCGTGGCTAGAGTGGGTGTGGCCTACTGGGTGGGCATTGCCAGCTCTATATTATTCATGTCAAGGGTGCCTGTGGGGGCCTGGGCAGGAGTGGGACAGATCTGAGGGTCTCTTGCAGAAGGAGATAGGACCGGGGCAAGTGCCAAGGCATGGTCCACTGGAGGAGCCTCACTGTTCCTCTCAGGCCATGGTGGTGGTGGTGGGGGCTGGATGGTGGCACGGAGGTCAAATGCCCAGCCCAGCCCTCAAGGACCCACGGCACTAAGCCCAGCCCCACTTTCCCAAGGGGGGTGCCCAGCTGCATTTACCTCCTCCTCAAGGCTGCTGCTGATGTGCTTGCTCTCCTTAGCCAGGTTGCTCATGATGGGTATGAGGGCAAAGTCAAGAGGGAAGCCCACTCCCTCTCCATATGAGGAGACCTGGCTTTGTATCCAAAGCTTCCTTAGCAATAGGATGGGAGACCCTCCATGATAGCCCAGGAGGAGGGGGCAAGGTGATGGTGAGAGGGCAGCAGGGAAGGACTAAGGCAGGACTTCCCTCAGACCCTCCCTCTCCCTCCTTCCTTCCTTCCTTCCTTCCTTCCTTCCTTCCTTCCTTCCTTCCTTCCTTCCTTCCTTCCTTCCTTCCAAGAGTGGTGGGAAAATATTTGAGATGAGGGAGGGAGAAAAACAGGCAAGAAACGGAGCTGGGGAAGTGTCATCCTTCATGAGGAATGAAGAAATGCACCATCGCCTGGAAGTGGCCAGCACATGGCCCTCGCCTACTTCACATATCCGGCTTGGTGGGCTCTTAGGGAGGGGATGCCATGAACAGCATGAGAGTCGATGTTACCTGCGCAATGCTGCCCAGTCCCCAGTCTGCCCAATTTTGGCAGGCAGCGGGGTGCTCTCCACACAGTGCCGAGAGGCTGAGCCAGGTGGCATGAATCTGAAGAGAAGCGCAACACTGCCCAGGCCCTAGCCTGCCTGAAGTAGGCAGGGCCATGTGCTGGCCACTTCCAGGCGATGGTGCATTTCTTCATTCCTCACAAACGGTGATACCTCCCCAGTGTGCGCCCAGGGGGCAATGCTGATGCGGCAGGGGCTGGTCCCTCACTGTTTCCAGATGGCCTTGTGGACCTAAGACTGAATGTATTTCAGCATAGATGGCCACCACAAAATTGTACATTGGCCCCCGGTCAGCCTGGGCCAGGGCCAAGGCAGCGGGGACCATTCCCTCACTGTTTCCAGGATGGCTTTGTGGGCCACATGAAACCACTTTGCGGGCTGGATCTGGCCCCTGGGCCTTGTGTTTGACATGTCTGACATAAGATGTCAAGGATTTGGCTGGGAAAATTATTGTTTAAGTCTATGATTTGATGTTGGAACCTCAGAGTTAGTTTTGCTTTTTTTTATCCCATTTATATCCTGCCCTTCTCCGAAGACTCAGGGCAGCTTACAATCTAAGCACAAATCAATGACATTGATTTGTGCTTAGATTGACATTACCATACCATATATTCAATAAATAGTGAGATTTTCAGAAACAGAATGAACCTGGAGTTTTATTTAGATTCTAGAGCTGGATGTTGACATTCAGTTCCTCCAATCTCTCCTAATATGTTTTGTTCTTCAGACATTACACCATCATCTCTGGACTTACTCAGTCTTATCTTTTTTTAAAATGAGGTCTCCAGAACCAAACACAGTATAAAAAATGGGATCTGACTAAAGCCCTATTTAGAGGGAGTAAACTTTTTTTTCCTGCTGGTGATCTCTTTAGTGATGAATCCCAGAACTTTGTTTGCCTTCACAGCTTCCTGGCCACTCTATGTGTACACCTAAATCCTTTTCTTCTGTTGTTCTGTTTAACACTGTACCATCCAATACTGTACCCTGCCAGAGGATTTTTTTTTCTTTAGGTCCCTGATCTTTAGAAACATTGAACTGCAATTTCCAGAAATTTTCCAACAATGCCAAATTGTTTTCCATGTTAAAATAACCCTAGGAACATCAACTCTATTACACACCTGTGTGTCATCAACAAACACATTGAATAAAAGAAGGCCTAGAACTGAGCCACTTGTGACTGATCTAGACGTCACTATTGCACAATCACTTACTGGGATCTATCCAAGTCACCTTCCTATCCACTGAACATCCAGTGGTCAAGTCCTAGCCTATGAAAGTTTCTTATGAGCTCATTATATGGAACTGTATCAGATACTTTGCTAAAATCCATATAGAGGCTACTGTATGTCCACAGTATTCCCCTTGTCCCAAAAAAATGTGACATAGTTAAAAAAGTAGGTCAGATTAGTTTGACATGATCTAGCCTCTCTAAAGTCATCCTGCTTTCTGGAGGGAGTCCATTAACTTCACTTCTACAGATGTTAAGTGCACTAGCCTATCATTTCCAGCTTTTTTCCTAGCCTGCTTTTTGTGGATGGCTACAATATTAGCTGTTTGCCATTTCTGAGTAACTTCACCTGTTAGAAGAGAATGATTAAATGAATCATTTAATAGTCCAGTAAGCATACCTAGCCTTTTCATGGATTACTGCCTTGTCGTGGCGAAGGGGCTTGCATAATTCAATGAAGTGATGAGCTATGCCGTGCAGGGCCACCCAAGATGGACAGGTCATAGCAGAGAGTTCTGACAAAATGTGATCTGCTGGAGAAGGAAATGGCAACCCACTCCAGTATCTTTGCCATGAAAATGCCATGGACAGTACCAAAAGGCGAAAAGATATGACACTGGAAGATGAGCCCCTCAGGTCAGAAGGAGTCCATGCTACTGGGGAAAAGCAGAGGGCTAGTAGTAGTAGCACCAGAAAGAATGAAGTGACTGGGCCAAAGCCGAAAGGACACCCAGCTGTGGATGTATCTGGTGGTGAAAGGAAAGTCCGATGCTGTAAAGATTTTTTTCTCCATAGGAACCTGGAATGTAGGGCAAGCTTACATGAATCAAGGAAAGCTGGACGTGGTTAAACAAGAGATGACAAGACTGAACATCGACATCTTAGGAATCAGCGAACTAAAATGGACAAGAATGGGTGAATTTAATTCAGATGCCCATCAGGTATACTACTGCAGGCAAGAATCCCTCAGAAGAAATGGAGTAGCCTTCATAGTCAATAAAAGAGTAGGAAAAGCAATACTGGGATACAATCCCCAAAATGACAGAATGATCTCAGTTTGAATCCAAGGCAAACCATTAAATATCACTGTTAGGAATTGTTGTGCAGAGGTCTCCTTGTGCTACCTGGACTGAGGGATTTTAAATTTTAAATTATATTAATTAAATCAAATTAAATTAAATTAAATTAATTTTAAAATTTTAAATTTTACTGTTATTATTAATTGTGGGCTTGTACTAATTTAATTTCATTTTATTCTCTTTTTTGTACTGTTTTAACTGCCCTGTGAACCGCCTGAGTCCTTCGGGAATAGGGCGGTATATAAATTCAACTAATAAATAAATAAATAAATTGTCTTCCCAGTTGCAATGTATGGCAGTGAAAGTTGGACCATAAGAAAGGCTGAGTGCCAAACAATTGAGGCCTTTGAATTATGGTGCTGGAGAGACTCCTGCGATTCTCTTGGATTGCAAGGCAATCAAACCGGTCAGTCCTAGATGAGATCAACCCTGACTGCTCTTTAGAAGGCCATATCCTGAAGTTGAAACTCAAATACTTTGGCCACCTAGTGAGAAGGAAGAATTCACTGGAGAAGAGTCTTATGCTGGGAAAGGTTGAGGGCAAGAAAAGAAGGGGACGACAAACAATGAGGTGGCTTGATGGAGTCTCTGAAGCAGTAGGTGTGAGCCTAAATGGACTCCAGAAGATGGTAGAGGACAGGAAGGCCTGGAGGAACATTGTCCATGGGGTCGTGATGGGTCAGACATGACTTCGCAACTAACAACATTAACAAAACATACCTAGACATTCCCTCAGAACTCTGGAATGAATACTGTTCGGACATTGCTTTATTAAGCAGGCTAGGTCATCTGCCATCCCCCACTTCTATAAACTCTAAAAAAAAAAACTACACTGGTAGAACTAGTATGATCCCCCAACCTGTTTTAGTTACTAGTATTTACTTCTGAGAAGTAAATTGTTTAGATGCTTTGCTATAGAAGTATTTGTTTAGATGCTTTGCTATAGCCAGCTTTCCCTTAATATATGAATTGTTTACATTTTTGATTCTGGCAATTGCAGTTTTTTTCTTCTTTTGTCGTTAATGTATCTAAAAAAAATTATCTCTCTTTTAATAGATTTAGCCATTTCTTCCTCTTTTTGTGCTTTAGCAACACTAATAACTTGTTTGGCTTCCTTCTGCAGGTTCTTGTATATCTTTCTATCAGCTACATTTCTGTTATTCTTATATTTGACTTATAACAATTCACTTAGTGACCATTACAGCCCTGAAAAAGTGACATGACCATTTTTCACACTTATGACCATTGATCATTCCCATGGGCACATGTTTTACATTCAGATGCTTGACAACTGACTCATATTTATGATGGTTGCAGTGACCTGGGGTCATGTGATCACCTTTTGCAACCTTCGGACAAGCAAAGTCAATGGAGAAATCAGATTCACTTAATAACTATGTTACTAATTTAATAACTGCAGTGATTCACTTTAAAAATCTAGCAAGAAAAGTTATAAAACAGAGCAAAACTCACTTAACAAATTTCTTACTTAAAAACATAAATTTTGGTTGCTCAGTTGTGGTCATATGTTGAGGACTACCTGTATTTCCTATAAACCATTTTTTTCTCGTTTACTATGCTACGTATTTCTGCTGTGAACCAGAATCAGTCTCTTTTGCTTTTAGTAAAGTGTCTCACATAGAAATGAGTTGCTTCCAAATAGCAGATTTTATCAGCATCCACTGAGCACAGATTTCTGTCACTATGCCATCCTTCAAGTTTATGTTTTAGATACTCCGCCCATTGTGGTAAAACCTGTCCGCTTGAAGCCTAAAACTTTAGATTTAGTGTATGTTGTATCAGTTTAGTTCTTCTGTCAAATGAAAGGTAATCACTGAAAACTAAGTTTTCTTCCACCTCAACTTCAGGTACCCTATCCCCATTTGTCAAAACTAAGTGTACAACATGGTCTCCTCTTGTTAGGCATTTTACTAACTGTTTTAGAGATGCACCATTTAATGCACCTATTTTATTCATATTTATTTATTTATTTATAAAATTTATTGGCTGCCCATCTTACCATCAGGTAACTCTGGGTGGCTTATATATAAGCTAAAACATAAAAAGTTAAAAACAAACCTTAAGACCAAAGACACATGGGAAGGATTACGATGGAGTGGGGTGGAGGTGGAATATGTTATTACTCAATCAATCACCTTCATTTTGCTGTTCCCCCACTGGGGCCCCAAGCCAACTTGCAAAGCCATGTCTTTAGCCACTTATGAAAAGATAGCAGTGTTGGGGCCAACCTCACATCATGGAGCAAGATGTTCTAGAGGGCAGGAGCAACAGGAGAGAAGGCCCTCTCCCTGGACCCTGCCAGGCAGAATAATCAGGCTGACAGGACCCGCAGCATGCTTTATCTGCCAGCACAAGTAGTACGGGCCAATCCCAATGGGGTCAGGTGGTCCCTTCATGAATGTTATTATAATCTCCTATATGTCCTAAGCCCCTGTGTATGACACCAGTTCTGATGATTGAGCCCTCTTTAGTTTGTAATCAAACCCGGACGGTTTCAAGTAGATTATGTGTTTTCTGAGTTAGTGTTGCTTTTATGCCCTCTGTGACATAAATGGCAACTCCACCTTCCCTCCCTTTTCTATTCTGTTTTTTCTGTATAGCATGTAGCCTGGTATACTTACATCCCAATCATTGGGATGGGGACAAAAATGTTTTGTATCAATTAACTCTATATTCCCTTTTTCAGTTTAAATACTTCTCCAGAAAACCCCTGAATACTTCTCCTGAAAACTCCTGTGTAGTTCAATCTCTTTCTGTGATGTATGCAAGCCATTTCTTTTATACAGCTTTACATCAGACCAACTGCAAACATCATGACTAACATAACCCAAACCTTCAGCTTTACACCACTCTTTTAGCCACACGTTGAACTCTGCTATACACTGAATCATCACAAACATTTGAACCTGAATTGAGCTCTTCTATCTTTTTTTTTAGCAATAATATAGTCAGTTTCATTTCTATATTCACCATCAGCTAATGTCCATTTATACAGGTGCAGTTTTGATTGTTTGAAGACAGTGTTAATTATGAAGAAATCATTGGAGTGCAGATATCGTTAAGTTGGCCTTCTCCTTCATTTCGGTTTCCTAAACTCTAGAATCCAACTAGGTTTTCCTCATTAATGTTTGCAACTTTATCATTCCAGTCTCCAACTATACGTGCATCTTGCTTCAATATTCTTTCATCTGTAATTTGAATTTGATCATAAAATTAATAAAACTCTTTTTTCTGTTGCATGAGTGGTAAGATGGTAAACTTCAATAATTGCCATATTAAAGGGTTGTTCATTGATATTATTCAATCATCAGTGCATGTAAACAATTTTTGTTCTTGTTGAACTGTTTATAACTTTGAAAGCACCAGATTCCCTTTATTTTTAATGTGATATTCTGACTTAAAATGTTCAATACTAGTTCATCTCAATTTGCTGATGTCTAATCTGCCAATGCGTAGTTGATTCATTTCATATTTCACTCTATTAAAACTTTCCTTTTGAGGTTTTTACATTCACGTTCCCATTGTAAATCTTTGTATGTTCAATTTTTTTTGCTGCAGAGCATCAACAGCAAATGTATATCATAGAGCCTTTAATCTAGTCATGTAATAAATACCCTTAGTACTTTGAAAGATACTCAGCTGTTTCTCAGTGGCATGTTGAGTGCCACCTGATTTGAGGGGCTCTTGATCTGGCAATATTTCTTCAATCATTTTGTATTTTCTATCGATATGGTTTTCTTGATAAAATGCAGAAATAATTTACCAGTGCCTTCTATTGCACACTATGAAAATACTCTTGTTTCACTTGTTATATTATACTTCCAGATCTTCCTATAATCGCTGCCACACAATATAGGTTCATGCTTATTTTAGCAGGGCAATTGGGATTGCTTTCACACCTTGTGTGACCCTATTGGGATGACATATCCTTGGCATATAATATCAAGGGTTTTTTCTATCATTCTTCCCAGGAACAACCTCCTACCCATCACAATCGTAGCAATATTCACTTGTTTAAACATCAACCATGGCAAATTTATTTTTGAAAAAAAGAGAAAACAAAAATATGCAAATAAATACTTACTAATTATAAAAGTAAAAATAGGCTGATTTTGAACTGCTCTTATGATTGTTATTTTATACATTAACTATTTGTAATATAGCTTGATAAACTAATTCCATTGATACAACATGCAGTGATTCATTAGCAATCTCTTTAAGTGTTGTTTAAAAATAGAAAATTGGTCACATATATATTGGCATAAAACTTCAGATTTGCAGTGACATGCAAAATAAGTATGAATTCACTTCTGCAAGATAATTTTATGTGATTTTTTAAAAGAAAAGTTTAAATAGAACAACCAATAATGGCAGCAAAAGAAATTAAACAAGATGAATGAGCATTGCTTTATTTTTAGTGTTCTGCCAATTTAACTGCAGTTCTTAAACTTATCATTTAATCACTTCTTATATGCCTTTTAAAGAGTGTTAAATACTTAGGGATGGCACAACACATAATTAGGGCTTTTTGTCTAAAAGTGAAAAAGAATGATTTTTAAACATTAGTTTTAATTATAAGAAATCTGACATGCAAAAAAAAAACCAAATGTAGTAAGCATCTAGACAAGTGGTCTGATTACACCATCCTAATTTGCAAACCTAATTTTCACCTTTTTATAGAATAAAGGTACAAATTTAAAATCAAATTGATACATTTTACAGTGGCATTATATGTATCAAATAATATTTTTTTTTGAAAATAAAGATGTTAAGGTTCTTTATATTAAGACCAGTCTTCTGGTCCCAATGTTTTTAAAGGCTGTACATTGCTATATCTTAAAACCAAGAGTTTAGCTTTCTGAATTTTGCTTTTGAATGCACCTTGCTAATTAACTCTTTATCTGAGATAAAGGGTATGACTAACTGATGAGAACATAAATGAGTTCGAAATGATCATCTTAGCCTCCCAAATTCTTTATTAGCAATTTGAATAATTTGCACAAATAATGAGCTGTCATAAGTTGACTAGTTCCTGTGGATAAGCCCTGAGCCGGGCCAAAACAGGAATGAAAGAGTTAATTAGCAAGGTCCATTCAAAAAGCCTTGACAAATACTTAAACATACATTTGCCTTGCCTTCCAGCTAATATAAGAGAGACAGAACCTGTGGCTCAGGAGGTTAAAACACTGCCTGATATACAATCAGCCCGGGTTCGAATCTCAGATAAAGGGTATGACTAACTGATGAGAACATAAATGAGTTCGAAATGATCATCTTAGCCTCCCAAATTCTTTATTAGCAATTTGAATAATTTGCATATATATATATATATATATATATATATATATATATATATATATATATATATATATATATATATATATATATATGTTAAATGTTTGTTAAGTATTTAGAATACACTTGCTTAGTCCCAAGCACGGGACAAATCTTATTTCCTGTTTCAGCCTAGCCCAAGGCCATCTACAGGCAATAGCCACAACAGTGGCAGCTCATATTTGTGTAAATTTTTTGGCTGTCTCCCTTTATTCTTTGTTAGCAAGCCAAAAAAATTTACACACACATATATATAGGTATATATATATAACCCTTGCTTAGGTATACTTAGATTAGCCAATTTACAGTGTAATATGGTAATTAAAAGGGACGCAGTGGCTCAGTGGGTTTGGATGCTGAGCTTGTCGATCAGAAGGTCGTCAGTTTGGCGGGTCGAATCCTGAGTGCCGCATAGCAGAGTGAGCGCCTGTTACTCATCCCAGCTTCTGCCAACCTAGCAGTTCGAAAGCACGTAAAAATGCAAGTAGAAAAATAGGGACCACTATGGTGGGAAGGTAACAGTGTTCCGTGCACCTTTGGTGTCTAGTCATGCCGGCCACATGACCACAGAGACGTCCTCGAACAAGTGCTGGCTCTTTGGCTTTGAAACGGAGATGAGCACCGGCCCTTAGAGTTCGAAACGACTAGCATGCATGTGTGGGGGAACCTTTATGGTAATTATGGCATCAGGCTAGAAACCCAGAGCTATGAGTTCTATTCCTGTCTTAGGCACAAAGCCAACTGGATGACCCTTAGATCAGTCACTATCTCTCAGTCCTAAGAAGGAAGCAATGGCAAACCACTCTGAACTCTTGTTTCTAGGAATCAACAGTAACTGAAAGGCACAACAATAACAAAAAGGTATGCTCAACATTACTACAATAATTTTGGCTACAAACAGGGTTAAATGCATTCCCTTAATTACAGCAATGCTAAAGGCATTGCTTTACACAAGAAATATAATTCATGGTACATAACGCATTTCTCCAAATTTATTTATTTGTTTATTTGTTTGTTTATTATCATTCATCTCACAAGTGCCTTTGGGTTATACTGTATGTACAAGAAAGTTAAATACAGTTAATAAATACTAAAACGATCAATATTCTAGTTATTATTTTAAAAATTTAAAAACTAAAAAAGCAGGACTATTAGACAACCTTCAAAAAATCAAAAGTGATGAAAGAAGTCTCACTTTGAGGGGAAAAAATATTCCATAGAACAGATGCCATAGCAGAAAGGTTCTATCAACTAGGGCCTGCCAAATGTAGCTCCCCAGCTGATAGAATCTGTAGCATGCCCTCCTGTATCTGGTGGGATGGGCAACTAGAATTGGGAAGAGGTTTGTCAGCTGGACCAACCCAATACTATGTAAGTCCTTACAGGTTAATGCAAGTTGCCAATTTGTTTCTGGGTCCTGTTCAAGGTTTTGAATAGGATTGGTTTTGATCTTGAGCTATCTCCCAGCCACACCTATTGGCATGATTTCTCTTCCCACTCAACCAATCTTCTTCTTTGGCTCTCACCCACAGACACACAATGAAATCAGAGGCATCTAGTCACAAATGGAAATGTTTTGGATAGTTTTCTCATTCCTCTCTAGGGCTTACAGAGAAAAAAGACAAGATGGGCTCCACAGTGAAGAAAGGTCCATAGCAGATTCCCACTGTGCTATCATCTTCCCACTCCTAGCCTAGACACTGCCAGTACCCCAAAGCTGTAGACTTCTAGTTGGTCTTTTTCAATAAAAAATGTTATATAATCTAGGAGCATAAATGGGTCAGAAACAGAAAATGTGAAAAGAAAAAAATATATAAACCTGCTGTGGCCAGAGCTGTAACTAACTGCAGGCTCATGGGCAAAGCAGCTGTGAACAATGCCAGGTCCATGGAAGCAGCCTATGGACAAATGAAGTTGGTACAGAAATGTTGCAGTCCATAGTCTATCTATTGACCCACTTCTCTAATGTCCAAATTTTCTAGAGCTGCTGACACAGGCCCTTAGGTATGGCAAATATGCCAGGTCCAAAGGCATGGTTCATACTCCAAACCACTCCTTCATCCATCCTCCAGGCTGCTTTTTCAGCTGCCAAACCTCCTAGTGCAGTTGGCACTTAGTTCTTAGGTGAAATAATGCTCCTCCAACTTGTTTTCCAATCTACTTTGGCCTACTCATACTGCTTTGAAGTCTCTTTATGCACCCATAAGTGTGAAAATGTAGCAAAGCATTCCCATCTTCTAGCCTGCTCCTTCTGCTTCACAGGCCCATAGGCATGGCCCAGCCACTCTAGCTCCTCCAAATCCTTGGCTCTGAACAATCAAGGAGATTCAAATCCAGGTAAGTGCCTGTCAAATAACAATCTAATCATACTGGACATAACACTAAAGAAAGATCTGGTCATGGCTCCAGTACTCCACCATCAGTGACAATTTTTCTCTTTATTTTCTTATTAAGTATATGAAGCCATTATAGGAAAAAAATTGATATTATCCAATATTGAAATATTGCTCATCAAATCTCAGGCATTTTATACTATATTGTTTCCCATCTGTCTTCCAAGAACTATAATGACTATACATCTGTTCTATATAACTGGTAAGGATATAGAGAGTACCGTATTTTCCGGCGTATAAGACGACTGGGCATATAAGACGACCCCCTACATTTCCTGTTAAATTATAGGGTTTGGGCTATACTCACCATATAAGACTACCCCTCTTCCAACGCACACCAAATAAAAATTAAAAAACATCAGATTTGATTTTAATATGGTAATTTTAATTCAAAGGCTTATGACATGCAGGTACTTAGTAGGAAAACTGTCACTTATAAACATAAGGCTGTTTGTCATCAAACATGTAAACATAAAACAGTGCAAGTGGATTAAACTTAATAATAATAATAATAATAATAATAATAATAATAATAATAATAATAATAATAATAATAATAATAATAATAATAATAAGAAGAAGAAGAAGAAGAAGAAGAAGAAGAAGAAGAAGAAGAAGAAGAAGAAGAAGAAGAAGAAGAAGAAGAAGAAGAAGAAGAAGAAGAAGAAGAAGAAGAAGAAGAAGAAGTTGGAAGGGACCTTGGAGGTCATCTAGTCCAACCCCCTGCTAAGGCAGGAAACCCTATATCATTTCAGACACTTATAAACATAAGGCTGTTTGTCATCAAACATGTAAACATAAAACAGTGCAAGTGGATTAAACTTAATAATAATAATAATAATAAGATTTAAAGCAGCTGGTTTCTGAGGCTCTTGAAGTGGTACTGAATCAGCCAGCATCTGAAATAAGAGAAGGTATGTATAAAGTGTTTCGTGTGAACTCATGGATTGCTAGACAGAGAAAGTTGCCTAGAGATGTGGTGGTTTACTTTGCTAAAAGAGAAATTAGAGATGAAGTTATACAAGCTGCCTATGATGCTAAAGTTGTGATTGCTGATCAAGAAGTCTTGGTTTTAAAAGAAATTCCTCCAAAGATTTTAAGGAGAAGGAAGGACTTTACATTTCTTGTGCAAGAGCTCAAGCAACGAGATATAAGGTTCAGATGGGAGATTCCAGAGGGGCTGATGGTGATGCATGAAGGTAAAAGGTATCGGCTGATTACTGTGAAGCAAGCGCGTGACTTCTACAATAACGTTTTAAAAGCAACCCCATTAACACTTCTGGAAGCTGCAAAGGGATCTGGAGAAGGAGAACATCAGGAGGTTGAAATAGAGGAAAACGGTGCTGGAGGAGATCAAGCTATAACTTCTTTGGATGATCCTAGAGAGCAAAGGGTAACGCGTGCTGCTTTAAAACGAGCAAAGAAAATAAAAGAACAAGACCAGCAAAAGTTTTTGGAACTTTCACAACGTACTTACAGCCAAGCAGTGGGAGGAGCACGGCCTAAAGAAGATAGTCCTGTCAAAGCAGTGCTCCAAGAGCTTTGGGAGGATATGCATGGCAACTAAATTTTTAACTTGGAACGTTAATGGACTAAATTCACCACAGAAGAGGAAGAAAGTTTTTCAATATTTAAAACAATTCAAGATAGATGTTATATGTTTGCAAGAAACGCATATTAGAGTTTTGGATCAAAAGTATTTATCGAATTCAAGGTTGGGTACGCAATTTGTCGCTTCTGCAATGAATAAGAAAAATGGAGTGGTTGTTTATGTTAAAAGTGCCTTAACAGCAGACTTAATTGAAGCAGATAAGCTTGGAAGATACGTTATGAAAGAGCTGCTGTTAGAAGGTAAAAAGACGCTTTTAGTTGGACTATATGCACCTAATCAACAACAAGCTGACTTTTTTAGTTTGCTTCACACAAAGCTTACCCAGTTGGATTATAAATCTTTTATTTTTATGGGGGATTGGAATGGTGTTTTGGATGTACAGATGGACAAGGCTGGAGCTTTTAAGCGCATTCCAAGTCATGCTAGACTGCCTAAATCTTTTTTTTTAAATGAAGGATGACTTGGAATTGCGAGATATTTGGCGTGAGAGACACTTGCAGGAAAAGGATTACACTTTTTATTCTGATAGACATCAATCTTTTTCGAGGATTGATTTTATTTTGTTGACTAATGATTTTTTTTTTGAGGACTAAAAAGGTGAAGATTTGCGCAAGAACTATCTCTGATCATAGTCCAGTTTGGTTAGAGATTGATAAGGAGAAAAGGGATAGGCGCTCGTGGCGCATCAATGAGAATTTGTTTAGAAATCAGAGAAATGTGGAGGAATGCAAACAGCGGATGAAGGATTTTTTTTAAATTAATATGAACAAGGGTACCTCTATGGATATGGTCTGGGATGCTAGCAAGGCCTACATGAGAGGGGTGTTGATATATATGAATAATAAACATAGACGTGCGTGAGGATGTGAAGACTAAGGAGGCTATTAAACTGTTAAGAGGACAATTTGATAAATTAATGGCTGACCAAGTGGCAACCAATCTGCGGTTTGCCAGGCATAATACTTTTTGTAACGCTAATAAACCAGGTAGATGGTTAGCTTATAGATTGAGGAAAAAACAAAGGGCTTCTAATATAGATAAGAGTGAGCATAAAGGAAGGGTTGTGTTTCAACAGGATCTTATCAAGGACGCTTTTGTGGATTTTTATTCTAAACTATATGCTAAGGAGAAAATTAATGAAAAAGACATTGATATATATTTGGAGAATGCTAGCATCCCGGTTCTTACGCAAGTACAAAAAGAGGGGATTAATCAATTGATTACAGAAGAAGAAATTTTTACAGCAATTAAGGAACTGAAGGTGGATAAAGCACCAGGTACGGATGGTTTGACTGCGGCCTATTACAAAAATTTACAATTAGAGATGATAAAACCGTTAAAGGAACTGTTCCAGACAATCCAGAGGGGGGGAAAGGTGCCACCGTCTTGGAGAACAGCTTTTATTTCCTTGATTCCGAAGGAAGACCAAGATGCTACTCAAGTTAAAAATTACAGACCGATATCGCTTTTAAATACAGATTACAAGATATTTGCTAAGGTTTTGGCTAATAGACTGATGAGGGTTCTGCAACAGGTGATTCATGGGGACCAAACAGGATTTATTAGTGGTAGGCAAATGAAAAATAATGTGAGGCATATAGTTGATGTGTTAGAGTTTTTGGAAAGGAACAACCAGATCTCTGCGGCGCTAATTTTTTTAGATGCTGAAAAAGCTTTTGATCAATTGAATTGGCAATTTTTGTTGAAAGTTTTAGATAAAATGGATTTTGGGGAAAATTTTGTGCAACCGATCAGGGCATTATATCAAAAACAAACTGCCCGAATTATAGTTAATAATAGTTTGACAGAAGCATGTAATATTGAGAAGGGCACAAGGCAAGGGTGTCCGTTATCGCCCTTGTTATTTGTGTTAACATTAGAGATATTATTGACTAAAATACGGAATTCGGAAAAAATTAAGGGGATACAAATTAGAGATCAGGATTATAGATTGAGAGCATTCGCAGATGATCTGGTTGTTACAGTGACTCAGCCAGAGAACTCTGTTGTGGACCAGATGGAGATAATAACACAATATGGGAAGGTTTCTGGATTTAAAGTTAATACACAGAAAACCAAAATTTTGGCCAGAAATATGACAGTATCGCAAAAGGCTCTTTTAGAAGGATTAACTGGATTTGAGATTGCTAAAAGGGTCAAATATTTGGGGGTGTTTTTGTCACCCTCTAATACAAAGCTATATAAAAATAACTATGAAAAACTATGGGGTAAAATTCAAAAAGAAATGGAGAGTTGGGGAAAATTGCAATTGTCTTTGTTGGGACGGATTGCAGCAGTGAAAATGAATGTCCTGCCTAAATTTTTATTTTTATTTCAAATGATACCGATTCTTAAGAAAGATTCTAATTTGGAGGAATGGCAGCGAGGTATCAATAAATTTGTGTGGGCAGGGAAAAAGCCACGAGTTAAACTTAAGATTATGCAGGATACTCGTGAGAGAGGTGGGCTTAAAATGCCCAATTTTAAATTATATTATGAAGCTGCTGCATTAGTAGGAATAAGTGATTGGATTAATTTGACACAAGAGAGATTATTAAATCTTGAGGGCCATGACTTGTTGTTTGGCTGGCATGCATATTTGTTGTATGATAAGAAGGTAGACAATGTGTTTAGAGTGCATATTTTAAGACAGGCATTGCTGAGAGTCTGGAAGAAGTATAGACATAAGTTAGATTGCAAGATACCACTATGGGCAATTCCAAAACACGCAATAGAAAATATACATGCTGGTTTCAAACATGATGTGACTACGTACAAGGAGATCCTAAGTTTGGAAAGAAATGTCTGGTGTTTGAAATCATATAGCCTCTTGCGAGAAGAGAAGGTTGTTCAAAACTGGTTTCAATATACTCAGTTACGGGCCAGGTGGAAAGAAGACCAGAAAAATGGTTTTACAATGACTGATGAAAATTTGATAAAGCAAATTAGAAATCAGGGACCCGCACATATTAAACGGATATATCTTGCGCTGATAGAGATTGATTCGGAAACAGAACTTGTTAAGGATTGTATGATAAAATGGGCCCAAAACATCCAGGAAGTTATCACAATGGACACGTGGGAAAAGATTTGGGTGAGGAACGTAAAATTCACACAAGCTCAAAATCTAAGAGAGAACTTTTACAAAATGTTTTATAGATGGCATCTAGATCCTAAAAAGCTTGCAAGTATGTATCCGAATTATCAGCCTAAATGTTGGAGGTGCGGTGATGAAGACGCAACATATTTTCACATATGGTGGACTTGTAAAAAGGTTAAGGCTTTTTGGATAAAAGTCTGGTGGAACATGCAGAAGATTTTTAAACAGAGGATAAAGTTTTGTCCGCAACTTTTTTTGTTGGGAATAATTACAGATGCCACAGTTGTGGACACTAAGTTGATGTTGAATTTTATTACGGCAGCAAGACTTTTGATAGGTCAGTATTGGAAGAAAGAGGAACTGCCGACCATAGAAGAGTGGACTTTAAAGGTTTCCGACCTGGCAGAAATGGCGAAGATTTCGGCCTATTTGAAAGATCACTCACAAGAACGCTATATTATGGAATGGAGAAAATGGATTGAGTTTATCCAGAACAAGTATAGGGTTAAGAAGTTTTATGTAGCATTTGAATGAGTCTTCTTTCTTTTTTTCTTTTTTTCTTTTAGTTTTTTTATATATATATTCAATATTACTAAGGTTTGTTTTATCCTATATAAGCTAGAGAGTGATGGATTTTAGAGTTTATAGTTGTTAGTATATGGTTGTTTATGATTGTTTTTTTTATATACCTTGTATTTAGCTCTGGGAAGTCGGGGGGGAGGGGGGGAGGGGGGAGAGGTAGGGGGGGAGGGAGAAGGGAGGGGGAGGGGGGTTTAAAGGAAAATTGTATGTTAAAACTTTTCAATAAAATAATAATAATAATAATAATAATAATAATAATAAGAAGAAGAAGAAGAAGAAGAAGAAGAAGAAGAAGAACAAGAACAAGAACAAGAAGAACAAGAACAAGAAGAACAAGAAGAACAAGAAGAACAAGAAGAAGAAGAAGAAGTTGGAAGGGACCTTGGAGGTCATCTACTCCAACCCCCTGCTAAGGCAGGAAACCCTATACCATTTCAGACAAATGGCTGTCCAGTCTCTTCTTAAAAACTTCCAGTGTTGGAGCATTCACCACTTCTGGAGGCAGGTTGTTCCACTGGTTAATTGTTCTAACTGTCAGGAAGTTTTTCCTTAGTTCTAGGTTGCTTCTCTCCTTGACTAGTTTCCATCCATTGCTTCTTGTCCTGCTTTCAGGTGCTTTGGAGAATAGCTTGGCTCCCTCTTCTTTGTGGCAGCCCCTGAGATATTGAATCACTGCTATCATGTCACCCCTCACCCTTTTCTTCGTTAAACTACACATACCCAATTTCAGCAACCGTTTCCTATTTTCCTAATTCACTTTTTCACTTTTCCTAATTCACTCTAAAGCTTTCCCTGCGCAGAGCCTTAAGTAACACCAGCTGCCTGCAATTAGTGCAGTTTCTCATCCCACCAGGCTCAAGGTTGAGTCAGCCTTCCATCCTTCCGAGGTAGGTAAAATGAGGACTCAGATTGTTGGGAGCAATAAGCTGACTTTTTAATAATGCTGCTTGTGGGGGGGGGGTGAAAGCTCTAATAAGCAGGCATATACATAGAATGAAGGTTATTGCTAAGCACATTGATTTGTGTTTTAAATTGTAAGCCACTCTGAGTCTTCGGAGAAGGGCGGGATATAAATGGGATTAAAAAAAAAAGACCAAATGGGAGATCCGCTCTAGGTTTTCCAGCCAGCCCGTCCAGTTCCTGAGTCAAATGTGTCCTTAGAGCTAAGCAGCTGCTCTGGTATTCCCCACCTGCCTTTCAAGTTGCTCTTGCATTCCCCACCTGCCTACTGCTGCTCTTCAACTTTAGAAGGAAAGACGCCCAGACCCCAGCCTGTAAAAAATCACAGACTGCAGCTTCTACTCCAATTGGTCCCGCTTTCCCTGCGCAGACTAAATGGAAGATCCGCTCCAGGTTTTCCAGCCAGCCCTGTCCCTAAAGTTTCAGCACCCGGCGTATAAGACGACCCCTGACTTTTGAGAAGATTTTCATGGGTTAAAAAGTCGACTTATACGCCGGAAACTACGGTAGGCCCTTGACAAAAGCCTTGTTTAACCTCCAAACAAAATGCAGTGAAAGCTCTGTCTGAAAGAATTTCCCTCAAAGCTTAATTGCTAACAATTCCAATATTAAAGTCTATATATTTTTGAAATTTAATATGAATTCCAGGAAGCTCAATGAATGATCTTAGAATCTACCAATGTGACACTTCAAATAATTTTATTTATTTCTCTTTGTCTACCTTTCTACATCAAATAACATGAGAATTAAAGTCAAACTATTTAAAATCATAATAAGCTAAAAAGTTTTTTTATCAATTTGAACAAATGAAAAATCAGGATTTTCTATTACAATGTAGTATTTTATTCCTGTTACATAAAACTGTGCAAACTTAATTTTCAAACTTTTAATGTTTCCTCTTGAAGGAAAAATATAAACAATTGTGATTCTCATTTGTTCAATACTGCATATGAAACTTTCCAATACATGCATAACATGTAAAATACATCCAATTTGTAAAATCAAAACTTAGTTCAGATTCAGATGTTATTTATAGAGGCATACAAGATGGTGCATGCCTCATGAAAACACATTTTGAAGGATGTTTTTGCTAGTTACATTTTTGTACTTTTAAATGTGAAGATTAATGCCACATCTTACAATAAGAAGTAGAATATATAAAACTCAGGAATTTCACAGAAAATGAAACATGTTTTGTTAGAGCCAATTATTTTGCAAAGTATGTGGACATATTAAAAAAAAGTGGTACTTATCCAAAGTATAACTATCATCACTTCGTAAAGTATATTTCTTAAATATTTCACTGTATGAACTTGGAAAACTGAAAATTTCTATTTACTTAGAATGAGAAAAAGTCAAGGAAAAACCCTGCTGTTGATTCTAAAGTTTTTGAATTATTATATCTTTTTGTAGCTCTCTCTTAGCTAATCATCTGGTTCCTTCATTATTGCCCATGGCAGCCCTTTATTGTTTGGCAGCAAAGATTTGAGTCTTATCTGGTTGTGAATTTGTGATCAAAGATGCCAAAATTAAAATCTTTGTGGTGGACCTACATGTAATTAGAACCAAATAGGAAGTACGGTCCTTTGTGTTCCATTAATTTAAAATAATGTAAGGCTGCTCATCTTGGTTTCTTCACTCATCTTTTTCCTCAAACTATTTCTAAATCTAATTATCCTTTCCTTTTTGATAATTGTCCTTTACCAATGAAACTCAAAAGACTCCTTTAGTCTTAGTCGTCTATGATCTATATCATTATTTATACAATGTTTTCCCTATGGTTGTTAGTAGAAACACAATTCCCAACTCTTATCTCTCTTTTTTCTTTTTAATTTTATTAGAGCAACCTTATCCAGTGATATATTGGAATTAGAACTCCAAACATTTAGTCATGCTGATTGGGACTGACACAGGACACATGCATCATGTTTTGGAATTGTGTCTTAGGAAAACAATGATGATCTCTTACTAATGATGTACGGCAACCATGGAGATAACCTTGAAGAACAACATGCTGAAGAACATGCTTTGCACTGAGAACTAGGGAACATATAAGGAAGAGATGCAGACTGGCTCCCTGGAATATAAAAAGGAAAGAAGAGTTGCAAAATTCTGTTACAATAGCCTATCTCAATAAGAATACTAAGTCTTCTTCTGAAGTCTGAGGATGACCACCTCAGGAAACAAAGGGCTGACACTGAAATTCTGTCTGCTAAAATCCACTCTGGTACAAAATTCTGTACAGTGAGGTTAATTTTCTTAATCCTAAAAAGCATACATAAAGGAACTTTTCAAAGTTTATGTTATCTTAAATTGTCAAAGATATTGTGTTCTAGGAAAAAGAACTATGCTAAAATAGAGGCTTTAAATTTCAAACAATATGCCTGATTTAATAGCACTTTCTTGCTACATTAAACAGCCCATCAGTTTTTATTTTACTCTATTAAATACTAAACCATGGGCATTAAGTAGGTATTGATTTAACCTTATAACAAAAGCTGACATTCTGGCTCAACTGCAATTTTGTCTTTATTAATTCTTGTGAGGTTAAAGTCTATTAAAAGAATTAGAGGAATATGTAAAGGAAGAATTAAGAATGCAAATGGCATAGAAATGTATGTATTAACATGAACTTTGGTGTTAGAGGAGATTCTGAGAATACTGGGGACCGCCATGAAAATAAATGGATCATCAAACAAATCAAACCAGAATTTTCATTTGAGACACATGACTAGGCTTAAATTATCTTAATTCAGACAAATTATGCAGAGATCTATCTGTCTAGAGAAGGCTGTGATGCTGAGAAAGATGGGGGGAAATAGAGAAAAGATGACCAGCAATAAGTTGGTGGGACTCAGTTACAATGATGATGGGTGGATGGTTGGGAAACTAGATAAGGGACAGATTGTCATGATGAAAATCAATGTGGTTGCTAAGAACTAACAACGATCTGACAGCATATAACCAATTAATCAATTTCCTCTATTGATTAAATCAAATGAAACTGCCTTCAGAAATCTATCAACAATGCAAACAACAATCAAACTGTCAATTGCCTAGCCCACTAACCCAATAAGATAAAATTAATTGGTTAATCTATAAGCTTTAGTGGGGAAAATGCCACTAAAGCACCCCACTTTGAATTGAAATTTAGTTTCTCTGGAAGAAAGCCTTGTGAGATGTTCTGCTTCAGTTGCTCAAACACATTGTTGTTTCATTTCAAGCTACAAAACAACTTCAATTGAAAGTTGTGCTTCAGCACCATGAGAATAGAATAGAATAGAATAGAATAGAATAGAATAGAATAGAATAGAATAGAATAGAATAGAATAGAATAGAATAGAATAGAATAGAATAGAATAGAATAGAATAACTTCCGGTAGCGCTGCCGCGCCGAATGGCAGTGTTCCAAAGCTGCCCGATCCTGGGAAGCTTCAAAGCGCCCGGAGGCAGCGAAAATCAGCTGTTCCGTGGCGCTGGATCTTCTTCCTCGGGAGAAGAGGGAGAGGCGAGCCTACCTGGGTAGAGGTAGAGCTCCCCTGTGATTCTCCCAAGTAGTTTGGGGATAACAGAGTGAGCCCCCTCGGAGCCCAGGCTTTCTCCGCTCTCAGGACGTTTTCGCTCCAAAAGGAGCGGAACCAGACGCGACAACTGCACCTGCTGCTTAGATGGGACTGTGAGTATTTTGTTCTTTGAGAAGCAGGCAGAGAAAAGCAGGAAGCTCTGAATTTTTAAGTTGGATTATAACTTTAACTCAGCTTCATTATCTTCTTCAAGTTCCAAGTTTGAAATGGAGTAAAAATGGTGCTGGAATGTTTCTTTCCTGTGTGAAGTGAAAACTGTTATATTTTGCTATAATGCAAGAGATACAATTTGCAACTGACTTTACCCAGTATCGGATTTTGATGATTTGGAAGTCTGTTATCGAAGGTTAAGAACTTTGCGAGAATTTTTATTTATTTTTATTTATTTATTTTTATTCCATTTATATCCTGCCCTTCTCCGAAGACTCAGGGCGGCTTACAAGCTTAGCAGTAGCCTTCATTCTATGTATATGCCTGCTTATTAGGGCTTTCACACACACCCCAAGCGGCATTATTACAAAGTCAGCTTAATTGCCCCCAACAATCTGGGTCCTCATTTTACCTACCTCGGAAGGATGGAAGGCTGAGTCAACCTTGAGCCTGGTGGGATGCGAACCTGCACTAATTGCAGGCAGCTGGTGTTACTTAAGGAGGCATTAGCCCACTGCTCCACCAAGGCTCTTATTTTATTTTTTCTTCCCTTTTCTTCCCTTTTTCTTCTTTCTTTTTTCCCTGAACTTTGAAAGAGGAAATCGAAACTTAAGAGATGGCTGCTAGACGTGGGGAGGGCCTCCCCCCCACCTCCTGCATTTACACTGACAGATATTCAGCGAGTTGTGATGCAGTTAACACAAGTTTTGCAGCAGGAACTAAAGGAAACAAGGGAAGAATTTGTTAACCAAAATAATCAGATGAGGGAAGATATAGTGCTTGCACTTCAGGGTCTGGCTGTACATATAGAACGCCTGGATGTTCATGTGGATTCAGCTATGGAGTATGTGGAGAATTTGGAAAATAAAATCATTGATGCTGAACAGAAGATTGACAGAGCAGAGGCTAAGATTGACAGAACAGAAGACGAGCTTACTATATTAGAATATAAGAATATGGAGTTTGCTTTGCGTATCAGAGGCCTCAAAGAGAATCCTAAAGAAGACTTGGAATGGGAAGTGGCACGAGCAGCGGCTCCTGTTTTGAAATGTGAACCTGAAGAATTACTTAAGGAAATGGATAAGACATTTAGGGTTAACTCCTGGATTGCTAGACAAAAAAAATTACCTAGAGATGTAGTAATTTATTTTTCCAGGAGATTGACCAGAAATTCTATTATCCAGGCTTTTTATCGGGAAAAATTTCAAATTGCAGGCCAAGATATTATGATTTTAAAGGAGATACCTCCAAAAATTCTTAGAAAATGGAAAGATTTTGCCTTTCTGTCTGATGAGCTTAAGAAGCGACAAATCCAGTTCAGATGGGAAATACCTATTGGAATTGTGGTAAATTATGCAGGGACCAGATACAGATTGGATACAATTTTAAAAGCAAAAGATTTTTATACTAAGGTCTTGAAAGCAGGCTTATCACCATCTCCTCGAATCAAAAGAATAGAAGTAAGACAAGAAGACAAACAATTGAGTGAAGGGGCAATGTCATTGCCTCTTGAGGAGATGTGGCAGGCGGAGTCTACGAAGCAGAGTTTGGCATTAAAGAAAGACCCAAAAGAACAGAGGATGACAAGAGCTGCATATAAGCGTATGGAAAAAGAGCAAAAACAAAAGTCTCTAACTGGTCCAGTTACGCAAGATGTGGCTGTCTCAGAGCTTGTGGGGGGAATACGTCCGAAGAGAGCAATAGCTGATCTTTAGGTCATGTTCCAAAGGCTCATGGTCATCAGAGATGGTGAAGTTTCTGACAAATTCACCACAGAAAAGAAAGAAAGTCTGAAACAATATAAAAATGATGTTGTTTGTTTACAAGAGACACATATTGTATTAAGTTCTTTTTACATCAGAGACTAATTGAACTGGATTATAAATTTGTTATTATGATGGGGGACTGGAATGGAGTTTTGGTGCCATTTGAAGACAAGAAGGAATCCTCTAAAAACTTTTTTAATTTGAAATTGCCTAAAGCTTTTTTTGATTTGAAGGAAGATCTGGAATTATGGCGGTAAAGGAATATGAGAGACAGACTTGTTCTTACAGAAAATATATGAAAGAATCTTTTGTTATAAATATGTATAGGTACCTTGATAGAAAAGGTTTGGGATGCTAGTCTTATTTTGAATCCATTGGATAATGGGGTATTATTGTAGATTGTGATCTGGAATTATGGCGTGAAAGGAATATGAGAGATAGACTTGTTCTTACAGAAAACATATGAAAGAATTTTGTTACAAATATGCATAGGTACCTTGATAGAAAAGGTTTGGGATGCTAGTCTTATTTTGAATCCATTGGATAATGGGGTATTATTGTAGATTGTGATGTTAAAGAAACTAATTTGAATATAAAAAGGATAGTTTGTTTATTATAGAAGAATGGGTGTCTAAAGTTTAGAATCTTGCAGAGATGTCTAAGATTTTTTGTGTATTTGAAGGATCATTCACAGGAAAGATATATTTCAGTTTGGAGGAGATGGATAGATTATATTTAGAACAAATATGGGACTAAAAAGTTCCATTTAGCTTATGAGTAGATTTTAGTGGGATATTGTTATTGGTACTTTGATTGTAGTTATGTTAAAGGGGAGTTAAAGCACATTATGAATTTGGTTAATTGTATACTTGCATAATTTTTATTTAGCATATGATTATTATAACCATAATCCTGTATTTAGCTCTGGGAAGTGGGGGGAAGTGGGTGGTTTTGGGGTGGGGGGATTTGGGGGTAAAACTTTGTTTTTGTAAAACTTTTCAATAAAAAAGAATAGAATAGAATAGAATAGAATAGAATAGAATAGAATAGAATAGAATAGAATAGAATAGAATAGAATAGAATAGAATAGAATAATAACTTTATTGTCACTTTGAATGTACACTAATCGGCATACATTAAAATGAAATTTCATTGCATTCAGGTCTGAAAGTTTCACTACCTCCGATATATACTACATAAATATAACAAAAATAAATAAATAAATACAGAATTATGCATATATCCACATATATTATATGACACAGAGAAACAACAGTATAGTTTGGGTTATGGCGAGAAAAATGAATCTTGCAAGTTTACCAGACAGATGGCATAGGGAACAAAGCTATTACAGAATCAGGTAGTCCTGCTAGAAATAGTTTGAAATCTCCTCCCAAAGGGAAGCAACAGAAACAGACCATAAAGTGGAAGTATGGGGTCCCTAACGATGCTTTGAGCTATAAGCACATAGCACTTATAAGCACCATCTTGAATACCAGGAAGTGAGCTTCCTATGATCTTCTCAGCTGTCCTTTCCATTCTCTGTATGGACTTTCTATCTGAGGCACTGCTGTCACCAAACCAGACAGTGATGCAGTTTGTTAAAATGCTTTCAATGGTGCCTCTGTAAAACGTGGCCAGGACCAAAGAAGAAAGATGTGCGCTCCTCATCCAATGTAGGAAATGCAGGCACTGGTTTGCACGCTTCACTAAGGATAATGTGTGGAGAGACCAATTCAGATTGTTAGTTATCTACACCCCCAGATACTTAATACTGTTGATCACCTCTACAGCTGCATTCTTGATATTGAGTAGAGTAGGAGTATGTCGGCTCTTTCTGAAATCCACTGTGATCTCTTTTGTTTTATCAACATTTAGAATTAGGTTACTTTTATTGCACAGTTCACCAAAGCTTTCACCTCTTCCCTATAAGCATCTTCACTGTCATCCTGGATAAACCCACCACTGCTGTGTCATCTGCATACTTCACAATATGATTCATAGTCATGGGTCATCAGGGTGAACAGTAGCGAACTCAGAACACAGCCCTGTGGGAAAACTGTACTCAAGGAGATGGAATTGGAAACTTTCTTTCCAACTTACACAACCTGGGGCCTATTAATAAGGAAATCAAGTATCCAATTACATAAATGAGTATTAAAACCTAATAGGCCCAGTTTGTTCATCAGGTGCTAAGGGATGATTGTGTTGAATGCTGAACTAAAATTCACAAACAGCATTCTTCCCCTCCAGGTGCACCAAGCTAAGATGAGGCACACAGGAAAGTGCATCTTCTACAGATCAGTTCTTCCAATAGGCAAACTGTAATGAGTCAAATGTAGGGGGAAGGCATGAAACCATGTAGTCCTTTACCAATCTCTCAAAACACTTCATCATAATTGAAATGTGTGCAACTGGATGGTAATCATTAAGGCATGTGATTTTAGTTTTGGGGGGCACTGGTACAATGATTGCAGTCTTAAAACATGATGGAATCATGGCCTGATGCAACGAGAGATTGAAGATGTCTGTGAAAACAGTAGCTATCTGGTTAGCACATTCCTTAAGTACTCAGCCAGGGATATTATCAGGACCCACAGATTTCCAAGTGTTGACTTTCCGCAGGACCTTCTGAACAGCAATTGTATCAGATGTGAGCACCTGCTCATCAGGAAGGGGAACAGCCTTCCTTGCTGGTATAGAAATTAAATTATTATTATTATTATTATTATTATTATTATTATTATTATTATTATTATTATTATTATTATTATTATTATTATTATTATTATTATTATTATTATTATTATTATTATTATTATTATTATTATTATTATTATTATTATTATTTGTGGCCTCAAACTGTCCAAAAAACATATTTAGCTTGTTTAGTCTGTGTCACCCTTAAATGCCAGGGAAGCTGCCTTATAATCAGTAATTACCTGAATATCTTGTCACATACGTTTCAGGTCCATAGGATCTTGAAAGAAATTCTGCACTTTCTGATGATAGGCCACTTTGCTGATTTTATTGTTGTTGTTAGCTGCGAAGTCGTGTCCGACCCATCGCGACCCTATGGACATTCCTCCAGGCCTTCCTGTCCTCTACCATCTTCTGGAGTCCATTTAAGCTCACGCCTACTGCTTCAGTGACTCCATCCAGCCACCTCATTCTCTGTCGTCCCCTTCTTCTATTGCCCTCAATCTTTACCAGCATTAGGCTCTTCTCCAGTGAGTCCTTCCTTCTCATTAGGTGGCCAAAGTACTTGAGTTTTAGCTTCAGGATCTGGCCTTCTAAAGAGCAGTCAGGATTGATCTCCTCTAGGACTGACCGGTTTGATCGCCTTGCGGTCCAAGGGACTCGCAGGAGTCTTCTCCAGCACCACAGTTCAAAGGCCTCAATTCTTTGGTGCTCAGCCTTTCTTATGGTCCAACTTTCACTGCCATACATTGCAACTGGGAAGACCATAGCCTTGACTATACGCACTTTTGTTGACAGGGTGATGTCTCTGCTTTTTAGTGTGCTGTCTAGATTTGCCATGGCTTTCCTCCCCAGGAGCAAGCGTCTTTTAATTTCTTGGCTACAGTCCCCATCTGCAGTGATCTTGGAGCCCAGGAAAATAAAATCTGTCACTACCTCCATTTCTTCCCCATCTATTTGCCAGGAATTGAGAGGGCCAGATGCCATGATCTTGGTTTTCTTAATGTTAAGTTTCAACCCAAGTTTTGCACTCTCCTTCTTCACCTGCAACAAGAGGCTCTTTAGTTCTTCTTCACTTTCTGCAATTAGAGTGGTATCATCTGCGTATCTTAGGTTGTTGATATTTCTTCCGGCAATCTTAATTCCAACTTTTGATTCATCTAGCCCTGCCTTTCTCATGATGTGCTCTGCATATAAGTTAAATAGGCAGGGCGACAGTATACAGCCTTGCCGGACTCCTTTCCCGATTTTGAACCAATCAGTGGTTCCGTGTCCAGTTCTCACTGTTGCTTCTTGGCCCGCATATAGGTTTCTCAACAGACAAATAAGATGGTCTGGTACTCCCATCTCTTTAAGAACTTGCCACAGTTTGTTATGATCCACACAATCAAAGGCTTTAGCATAGTCAATGAAGCAGAAGTAGATGTTTTTCTGGAACTCCCTAGCTTTCTCCATGATCCAGCGTATGTTGGCAATTTGATCTCTAGTTCCTCTGCCTCTTCGAAATCCTGCCTGTACTTCTGGTAGTTCTCGATCCACATACTGCTGAAGTCTAGCTTGTAGGATTTTAACCATGACTTTACTAGCATGAGAAATGAGTGCAATGGTGCGATAGTTTGAACATAATTTGGCACTGCCTTTCTTTGGAATTGGAATGTAAACTGATCTTTTCCAATCCTGTGGCCATTGTTGAGTTTTCCAAATTTGCTGGCAAATTGAGTGTAGCACTTTTACTGCATTGTCTTTTAAGATTTTGAATAGCTCAGCTGGAATACTGTCACTTCCACTAGCTTTGTTGTTGCTCAGCTTTTCTAAGGCCCACTTCACTTCACATTCTAGGATGTCTGGCTTGAGGTCAGTGACCACCTCATTGTGATTATCAGGGACGTTAAGCTCATTCTTGTATAGTTCTTCTGTGTAATTTTGCCACCTCTTCTTAATCTCTTCTGCCTCTGTTAGGTCCCTGCCATTTTGGTCCTTTATCATGCCCATTTTTGCATTAAACGTTCCCTTCATTTCTCCAATTTTCTTGAAAAGATCTCTGGTCCTCCCTATTCTATTGTTTTCTTCTATTTCTTTGCACTGTTCATTTAAGAAGGCATTCTTATCTCTTCTAGCTATTCTCTGGAATTCTGCATTCAATTGGGTGTATCTTTCTTTTTCTCCCTTGCCTTTTGCTTCCCTCCTTTCCTCAGCTATTTGCAAAGCTTCCTCAGACAGCCATTTTGCTTTCTTGCATTTCTTTTTCTTTGGGATGGTTTTGGTTGCTACCTGTTGTACAATGTCGTGAACCTCTGTCCATAGTTCTTCAGGCACTCTGTCTATCAGATCTAATTCCTTAAATCTATTTGTCACCTCTACTGTATATTCAACAGGGATATGATTTAATTCATACCTGAGTGGCCTAGTGCTTTTCTCTACTTTCTTCAGTTTAAGCCTAAACTTTGCAAGGAGAAGCTCATGGTCTGAGCCACAGTCAGCTCCTGGTCTTGTTTTTACTGACTGTATAGAGCTTCTCCATCTTTGGCTGCAGAGCATATAGTCAATCTGATTTCTGTGTTGACCATCTGGTGATGTCCATGTGTAGAGCCGTCTCTTGGGTTGTTGGAAAAGAGTGTTTGCTATGACCATCGTATTCTCTTGACAGAATTCTATCAGCCTGTGCCCTGCTTCATTTTGCACTCCAAGGCCAAACTTGCCTGTTATTCCAGTTATCTTTTGGCTTCCTACTTTAGCATTCCAATCCCCCATGATGATAAGAACATCATTTTTTGGTTTTAGTTCTATAAGGTGCTGTAGTGCTTCATAGAACTGGTCAATTTCATCCTCTTCAGCACTGGTGGTTGGGGCATAGACTTCGACTACTGTGATATTGAATGGTTTGCCTTGGATTCGAACAGAGATCATTCTGTCATTTTGAGGATTGTATCCCAGTATTGCTTTTCCTACTCTTTTATTGACTATGAAGGCTACTCCATTTCTTCTGAAGGATTCTTGCCCACAGTAGTATACCTGATGGTCATCTGAATTAAATTCACCCATTCCTGTCCATTTTAGTTTGCTGATACCTAAGATGTCAATGTTCAGTCTTGTCATCTCTTGTTTGACCACGTCCAGTTTTCCTTGATTCATGGATCTTACATTCCAGGTTCCTATGGAGAAAAAATCTTTACAGCATCGGACTTTCCTTTCACCACCAGACACATCCACAGCTGAGCGTCCTTTCGGCTTTGGCCCAGTCGCTTCATTCTTTCTGGCGATACTAGTACTAGCCCTCTGCTCTTCCCCAGTAGCATATTGGACGCCTTCCGACCTGAGGGGCTCATCTTCCAGCGTCATATTGTTTTGACTTTTGGTACTGTCCATAGGGTTTTCATGGCAAAGATACTGGAGTGGGTTGCCATTTCCTTCTCCAGTGGATCACGTTTTGTCAGAACTCTCTGCTCTGACCTGTCCGTCTTGGGTGGCCCTGCACGGCATAGCTCATAGCTTCATTGAATTACGCAAGCCCCTTCGCCACGACAAGGCAGTAATCCATGAAGGGGTGATTTTATAGCATGCCTCAACTCAGCTTTTGCTATTCTAAGTGCTTCCACACCACCTGATTTGAAAACTATGTTTCTCACCTTCAGCATTGTGCAGATCTTCTGTGACATCCAAGTTCTCATTTGCTCATCTGATAATAGACTTAAGAAGACTGACATCCTCCATACATTTTTGGATATTACACACAGTAGAAGCATACTCATTCACATCAATATGTTGTCCATTTGTTTCAGTTTCTTTAAATATGTTCCAATTTGTGCATCCAAACCAGTCTTGTTTTTCTTGCAATTATTTTGAGTGGACATGCAGGTAGTGATAACATCTACTTAGCTCTCTTTCCTCTATGTGGGTAACTTGGATGAATTAAGCTTGAATTAGAATACCGATATAACTGAGAAACAACTCTGTGGATATTAGATTCCCTAGATCAGAGGTAGGCAACCTTGGCTCTTTCATGACTGGTGGACTTCAACTCCCAGAATTTCTAAGCCAGCATGGCTGGCTCAAGAATTCTGGGAGTTGAAGTCCACCAGTCATAAAAGAGCCAAGATTGCCTACTCCTGCCCTAGATGAATTAATAATTTACTGTCTTTTCCAAAAATTTCTAAAGAGTAGGTGACAATATTCAAACTAGCACTTCATTCTCAACATACAGGATTATATTGATTTTCCTTAGAAATGTAATGAAGATTTTTGTCAAATATTTCTCTCTCATTCATTAAATATTGAGGAATAATAATGCTAGTACAAAAAAGGGTAAGTAATCACGCTTGTTCTTAGAATCACATTTTTGGTACTTTCTTTTGATAGCGACCTCTTCATTAATGCCATCACTCATCTCTAAGAGCTCTAGTTTGCAAAAAGATGCTAAAAATATAAAACATTACAATGAATCCTAATATAAGCTGAGAAATCTTATGTAATCTTCCCACAAAAAGTTTAACTATTTTGTAAACAATATGTTTTTCTAAATCAGACATGTCAAACTCGTGATGTCACGTGACATCACACAACATATTGGAGCTTTTTTCCCATTGCCGACAATGGGGTGTGCACACTTTTGTGATGATGCATCCAGCCCATGGGCCAGCAGTTTAGCACCCCTGTTCTAAATGAATGTCTGAAACTAAATGATTTCATTGTTAATTATAAAGCTATATTCTTTGACCAGAACTCTAAAGCAAAGTTCTAATTATCCCAATTAGAAATAAAGGAAAGCTGTGTATATGTTTAATTCAATAGAACATGTTCTTAAATGTAAGTATGTATAATGTCTATATCAGGCACTTTGAAATTTCTTTCATTAGTTCAGAGTGTCTCCTATTATAGGTTAAAAAATATGTTATAGAAGTTTTCTATCCTTTCACTCAGTCAGCAATGTTCCTCACATTATGCTGAGCCATCCTTTAGGACCCCTCCTGTTTATATTTCATGAATATAAATTCAACTTAATCCAATAACATTTATTACTCTGAAGTAAATATAGTTTATAAATTTGAGACATTAATAGAATAAAATAGAACAGAACAGAATAGAATACAACTCCAAGATCCCTCTCATAGTTACTACTATTGAAATAGGTACCAATTATACCTGTGCATTTGGTTTTCTTGCCTAAATGTAGAACCTTACTTTTTTCACCATTGAATTTCATTTTGTTAGATAGCACCCAATATTCAAATCTGTCAAGATCCTTCTGTATCTTAAGCTTATCTTCTGGAGTGTTGGCTATTCCTCCAGCCTGATGTTGTCTGCAGATTTGATGAGTTCCCCATCTATTCCCTTATCCAAATCATTGATGAAGATGTTGAAGAGTGTTGGGCCTAAAACAGAGCCTTGGGGTGACCCCACTGCATACTTCTTTCCATGTAGATGCAATTCCATTGAGCACTACATGCTGAATGTGGTTGGTCAGCCACTTATGAATCCATGTGGTGGTGATGCTGTCTAACCAACATTTTTCTATCTTATCAAGTAGTAGGTTGTGCTCTATTTTATCAAATGCCTTACTGAAAGCCAACTAAATTATATGTACAGCATTCCTCTGGTCCACTAATTTTGTCAATTTATTAAAGAATGAAATAAGATTTGCCTGGCATGATCTCTTTTTGACAAACCCAATTTATTTATTTTTACTTTTGTTGCAACCTTAGTTCATTTTGAGGCTTAACTTTCCTTGCTTCATCTTTACAGGCTCAGGCTAATTGCTGATATTCTGCCTTAGTTAACTGCCCCTCTTTCCACTTTTTATACTTGTCCTTGAGAACTGTTATTTTTCTTCTTCATTGATATTGTGCTAGCCTGGGCTTTTATAATCTCACTTTTCAAAGTTTCCCAAGCTTCTGAGTTGTTTCTTTCTTGAGGATTCTCCTCCATAGAGTTTTTCCCAACTTAGACAGTTTCTCTGTCTAAGTTTATTTAAACTAGCTCTAGTTTGACCATATTCTATTGCTTGTGCTTGCATGATGTTGAATTCTAATATAGCATGATCACCCTTCCCCCTAAGCTTCAATACTGTCTATCATTTTATTTCTGTTAGTGACAATTAAGTCCAATATGGCTGATCCCATAGTTTCCTTCTCTACTTTTTGGGAGATGAAGTTGTCTGCTAGGTTTGTCAGGAATCTGTTTGATCTTCCACTTGGTGCAGAGTTTGTTTCCCAGTTGATGCTAGGGTAGTTAAAGTTCCCCATTACTATGTGATGTGCTTCCTACATACCTTAGTTAACTAACTAGCAACAAGTTCATTTATTTCCTTGGTTTAGTTGGGTGGCCTATAGTATACCCCTATGACAATGTCATTTTTCCCCTTTTTTATATTAACCTAAATGCATTCAAGATAGTTTTCATCATTATTGTGCTCTATTTCTGTAGTGATGTACTCATTTGTTATACAATACAACTACTCTTTTGTTTGGTCTGTTTCTTTTAAATAATTTAAATCCCTCTAGCTGTATATTCCATTTGTGTGTTTCATCCCACCAAGTTTCTATAATGGCAACAATCTATATAGTCCTACTCTCAGAATAAGAGTTGCAACTAAATCCTACTGTAATGGAAATTCATTTCTATTTTGTTCTGTGATTCAGTTGTGTTTTCTTTCTGTGAAAAAAAAGTATAACAAAGGTAGGAAATAATACACAGAACTCTTCCTAGGCAGTAGATTACTATATCTCATTAGCATTCAGCAATTTTATATTGGAAAAACATTAGCAACTCAGATCATAAGTACATGGAGAGCTCGAGCAGGCTCCACAAGTCCTCACACTTGTCAAGGATGACGTTATGTCAATTTTTGTATCTTGAATATTTATTTGTGGCCATAGTAGTATAGAAGCAATAGAACACTGAACAGTTCAGTACCATAAATTATTTTATAAGAGCTTAGAGACTGAGACTTGCATTGAAAGACTGCGGTCTTCATAAAACCATAACCATAAATCCCTGTCATATAGTTTCCCAAACTGAAGAGTAAAATGGAAATGAGTTTAATTTTGCAAACAATCTAATGCAAAGGCATGAAAAACAACCTGACTGAATAATGCAACTTCTAAAAATGCAAACTATGATAGAATCAAAACAAAGCTTTTATTTGCATAAATATGATACATGTTTAAAAAAGCATAAGCAAATCAAATGGATTATCATACAAGCAGAGCATTTCAAACTTATTTTTAAAAGTAATGGATAAGCTATCATTTCTTGAAGCTTCTTGGGGTCAACATGTTGCGTAGAAGTCAGAATACCATAGTGAAGAGATAGAGAAACCTGCTCCCATGACTAAAGAAAAAGCAGAGACGTTAATTAAATTGTTCTTTGGATTAAATTCTGAGCCGTAAAAAATCATGATACTTTACATCTAGGGCAAGTATTTACAAGCTATTGAAATGTTCAAGCTCAGAAAGTATTATTTGTTACAGCAAGAAAAACATGGAGGAGCAGACAGATGGGTTGTGACGTGCCATGATACAATCATTCAACACAACACGTAAGCATATTGTAACTGAGAATAGTTAATAATACAAAATAAGATATTTTGGTTTAATCAGTTTTTCCTAATAAAGAGGTGCCAGAAGAACTTTTAAATGGTTACATGGTTACTGTATTTTTATGTGTTTTTATATTTTGTTATACTGTAGCCTGCCTAGAATCCAAAGGTTGAGATTGGCAGCTATATAAATTTTATAAATGAATAAATGTCATTCAAAAGATAATGATGATTCATTCAAATTTGTGAAAATGATAATATTATTAATACTTAAACTCCATGCTTTTTTTCTAAAAAAAAAAAAAGGTGCCAGAACTCGGAGGTACTGTCACTGGGAGTGATGCTGGTGTCTTGCTATGGCGTCACCACCCGTCCTTTGCACCCGCACCCCTGCAGCTTGGAGCCCCATGCCATGGGGATTCCCTTCCCCGCAGTTGCCACGCTGCGGCCCATGCTGACCCCCCACCCGGAACTGCTCTGAACCCCGACCCAGAGCTGTGTTCCTCATGGCAGTGGTCTCCAGCACCAAACAGCCTCTTTCCAACCACATCCAGAAAAATTTGTAACAAACATTGGAATTCTCAAGGCCATGTTTGGTATTTCCCAGCAATCTGTTACTGGAAGGAAAAAGCAATCCCTGCGGTGTTACTGATCCCAAAGAAGCATTTGCATGTATGCAGGTATCCTCAGGGTGCCATAGTTATGGATGAGAAATATTGGTTGCAAAGTTGGCATTTCTGGATATAATACAGATATTTTGGACTTATTTTTGTTTCTTTGCATGTATGATATTTTTAAAAAGGCATATGGTACTGATTACACTTATGCACATATTTATTTATTATTGGGACTTATATGCCGCCCTATCTCCTGAAGGACTCAGATGTTACATATGTAACATCTTTTGCTAGGATACATGACCATTTCTTGTCCAGAATGTGAAAAGTGAAAGATTGTGACTAAACAAAATTTTAATGTACATATAATTCCACCAGAAATTATTTTAGCCTTTTTAATAAATGTTGTTATTGATGTTAAGCTCACCATGGAAAACATCATATATTGTTATGTATATACTAGGTTAATTATTTAAAGACTGAAATGCAACATAACTAGATTCTAAATAATCTATTTTTCAAAATACACAACAGTCAAAACAGTAAAAGTAAAGTCCAAATTAAGAATATTTCATTCTTAAGAATTGTTTAATTTAAAGTGGTTTAGTTGTAATAGAGTATGTACAAAAGATACTATCTTTTCTAGCATCAGCTAAATTAGACATATTACATTGAGAAAAATGTTTCTCATTTCTTTCCTGTTACCTTTATTGATTTCATTGCAGAGATGATGACATAGGAAATAGATTATTTTGTTATCTAATTTTACCTTCCAAAAGACAGAAGCAGATGAAAAATGTGAGGTTCTTTCCTGTTGGCTTTTTTGAATTAGCTGTTTTAGATTCTAAAAGTTTAGTTCCTAAAGAAGTAACCTTGTAAATAATTTTAATGTCCTACTCTAGTGCAGGGTAGGCAACCTTGGCTCTTTTATGACTCAAGGACTTCAACTACCAGAATTCCTGAGCCAGCATGGCTCAGCTTGGAAACCTCTCTCTTTTCCCTCAGCGTGGCTGGCTCAGGATTTCTGGAGTTGAAGTCCACGAGTCATGAAAAAGAGCCAAGATTGCCTACTCCTAAAGCCAATAGAGGGAGCTTTTTTTTTTTTTTTGCAAAAGAAAAGGTGCCGGAACGCCATTCTGAGCGTTCTATGAGAAAAAAAGCCCTGCTTAAACTTGTTTATCTAAATTCTTACAAAAAATATTAAACCCAACTATTCCATGAGACAGAGCTTGAGTAATCATATCCTGTTATCTCACAAGCTAGCCTTCTCTGACCAGCAAATCAAATTAAATTTATTACGGTACATACTTGCAAAATTGAAAATTGTATTCATATTACAAAGCCCACATTTCCAAAACAAAACTCAGTAACTAAGAAAGTATTCATACTGTAAATATGCAAAGATTTATTAAGGTCAGAACATAAATAAAGTGACAGGAGTCATATTAGTGAGTCATAATGAAAGGCACTTTGATAATATGTATTTATTTTGTAATAAAATTACAATTTTCTTTATCTGTCACATAGATCATTGCTACTTCAAAATAATTCATGTTAAAAAAGGAAAAAAATGGCTCTTACCTGCTATTGAACTTTTCTGGATGTTTTTCTCGCATAATGTGAAATCTGTGAGCAATTGAGGCATCCTAAAAGAAATTTTACAAATAAAATATTATTGTGGATGCATTGCAAAATACAAAATATTTTTAACAAAGCTATAAACTAAATATGGAAAATACTCCCTGGTCATTATTTATTATTTTGAGATTCTGTGTGTTGTTTTTATATTGTGGTTTTATTTGATTGTTGTATGCCACCATGAGTCACTTCTAGTGAGATAAGGTAAAGGTAAAGGTTCCCCCGCACATGCATGCTAGTCGTTTCTGACTCTAGGGGCCAGTGCTCATCTCCGTTTCAAAGCCGAAGAGCCAGCGCTTGTCCGAGGACGTCTCCGTGGTCATGTGGCCGCCATGACTAGACGCCAAAGGCGCACGGAACACTGTTACCTTCCCACCGTAGTGGTCCCTATTTTTCTACTTGCATTTTTACGTGCTTTCGAACTGCTAGGTTGGCAGAAGCTGGGACGAGTAACAGGCGCTCACTCTGCTACGCGGCACTCGTGATTCGACCCGCCAAACTGCTGACCTTCTGATCAACAAGCTCAGTGTCCTAACCCACTGAGCCACTGCGTCCCTTTCTAGTGAGATGGATGGATATAAATATGATAAATAGACAAATATTTTTTCTATGTAGCTCTTAAAATAAATATTGGTAAATTATTGTACAATGTCATTAAAATATAATATGTAATATTTAAATATAAAAAACCACATTCAGAACTTATATAAAATGGCAAAACAAAGAAAAGAATGACAAGACATAAATATATGAAAGGAGCCAGGAAGAAAGAGAATATGATTTATTAAATATCTTCACCTCAGTTTGATTCAACATGCAAAAAATTATTTAGAACTGAATTAGTGTTGCACATGCAATGTTCATATCTCTTTACTCTACTTTCGGTTTGCATGAGAGGCAATTCTCTCTTTCCATGTTTATTTCCTCTTCCATTATCTTGGTTTTTTAAAGTTCTTTTGCTAGCTTTCCTGCCAACTATCACATGTACAAACAACCAAGAATGTGGACAATGCCTTCCAGAAGCAAACAACATATAGTATATGAAGTCAGAGTACTGAGAAACTTTGTCTCTCAATAGAAGACAAGGTAATTAAATTCTGGTTACCTGGCCCTTCCAAGAATTTCCTGACTATCTGGCTGGCAACTTTTTCCTTCAAATGTTAGAGAAAGATAGAGAATCTATCTATCTTGATTCTCAAGAGAGAATCAAGTCTTTAATCTCTTGATCTATTATCACTCAACAGAGAAAAATTAAATAAAGGAAATGAAATAAGAGAAAATTGGGACAAAGTGATAAAACTTGGACTTTTTTTTAAAAAAACCCTAAACTTGAACATAATCATATCATCATCATCTTCTTCATCCTCCTCCTCCTCCTTCTCCTCATCATCCTCATCATCCTAACCATTGTCTGTCCACTGCAGGATGAAGGCCTGTTCTGCATGTTTCCAATCTATACAGTCCTGAGCTTTATTTTGCCAATTGGGCCCACAATACTTGCTGATGTCGTCAATCCATCTTGTTTTAAGTCTCTTTCATAGATGTTTTTTATCAAGTGGGATCCATTCTATGACTGCCTTGGTCCCCCTGCCATCAGTTCTTCTTGCTATGTGACTAGAGCATTTCCATTTCAATTCTTTTACTCTCTTGTTTTGTTTGTTCTCTAATCCATGTGCTAGTCTTTCTACCTTGTCTTGTAATGCTGAGCATGTATGTTTTCATGGCTCTTTGCGCCACTCATAGCTTTTGTGTTGATAGTTATAAGTATATATTTGATTAAAAATGAGAAAGTTTAGTTTACTCCAAAAAATGCTAAGTTGGTTCCAAAGGCAAGAGATACTCATAGGGAAAGGAATTCAAAGAGGAGGGAGTATTATAATTGTGCTTATTAGAAAGCCTAGGAAATTAACAGTACAGGTAGTCCTCCAATTAAGACCACAGCTGGGCCCAAAATCTCATTCATTGAGTGAAGCAGTTATTAAGTGAGATACACAGGACCACTTTGCTCAATGACATAATCCTGTCTACCCAACTGCAATCATAGTGGAGTGCTAAAGAGAGAGTTGGGGCTTCTCACTACACTGGGAGTCTTGGGGTCTTTTCCCACCAAGGAGAACAATTGCAACATCAAAGGCATTCACTAGCACTTTTGCCAGATTGAAGGATTAGAATGCTGGCCTTTGCTGGTATTTCTCCCTCCCCTTCAGAGTTTTTCAAATCTTTTTTTTTCCTCCCTCTTTTCTAATTATATTATGTTCCAATCTTTCATTGTCTTTAAAGATTTTTTTTTCAGTTGAACAGTTGAAAGGGCTTTTGTTTAGCCATTCTCCCTTGTTCATCTACCCCCCCCTTTAAATTATTCTTTTGATTGATACAATTTACATCCTGTATTTCCTTCAGAACTCAGTGCAGCACCAAGAAGATCTCATTTCATTTTATCCCTAAAGCTGAAACCCTGAAAGAGGCACTGGCATGACTGGTTCAAAATAAAAATCACCCATGTTTAGCATGTTTTCATGCTAAGAATCATCTTGAACTAGGTATTTTCAGTCTTCATTCAATAATTTAATTACTACAAAATATGTCTTCTGTGTCTTGCCCTTCTAAATAGTATTTTCTTTTGTACCTATGACATGAATGATTATGAACCTGAGGAAGACAGGGATAGTCAGATTACATTGACACTGCATTAGGCATGCTTATTGAATAAAAAATGTTTTGAGTGAGTTCTTTAAAAATAACGGTATAAAACAACAACATACCAACACAGCAATACTGATTTCTTTGCTTCAACCCATAATGAAATACCTTTGCACTATGTTTCAATCTGCTCTTATAAAAAGCAAGGGGTGTATGTGTGTGTGTGTGTGTGTGTGTGATTTCATTGAATTTTTATGTTGCTCCTATTTTCTGATGCATATTCCAGGATCAAGAACAAGTTTGAATCAAACTTGAATCAAAGATAATACCCACATAGTATAGGTAACCCCTGAGTTACAGGTGTTCCCTTAGCAAAGTTTCAAAGTTATGTGATAAGCGCCCCTTAGTGTTTACAAAAAAGTCATGGAATTACAAATGTTGCCGCACCATGGCAGCCATTCATCCTTATAAATGACCACAGTGGCACTGCAACATTCACCCTGGCTATTCCCTCCCTCCCCTCTGCCCCGAGTCTCCCTAGGCACTAGGCCTATGGATACTCACTTTATAAAAATTGAGAGATCCTTCGCTTTCTTGGCTGCTCCAGGCCTTCAGTGCATTCACAGAGAATGAAGGCCTAAAGTAACAAAAATCATAAGTGACATGAGATCCCACGCTACTGATCTCATGTGATCTCACAATAGTTTAGACCTCTGTTCTCTGCACCAGAAAATGGAATGGAAGCCGTGGCAGGCTTCTGCGTGCCTCTGGAGGCCTGATCTTTGTGTTGGAGATCTTTTCCAGGTCACTGCTACCCAGAAAGGAGGCCAGCAGAGGCTTCCACGTGCCTCCAGAGGTCTGATCTGGCTGTCCTAGGCCTTTTCCAGGCTGCTGCCACCTGGAAAGGAGGCCAAGGACAGAGGTCACATGCTTCCAGAGGCCCATTCTGAGCCTTGGAGGCCTCCTCCAGGCCTCCGAGGCCCAGAATGGAGGCCATGGGTGGTAGCCATGTGCTTCAGGAAGCCCATTTTGAGCCTCAGAGGCCTCCCTCTGCTCTTGCTGGGAGCAGCAAAAGAGAGTAGGCTGGAAAGGATTTTGATCTTTACAAGGTAAGTGACCCAGCGTGGCAGGATTGGGTGGGGGAGAAATTGTGGGGACCCCAGGGGAGGGACCATGAGATATCTCAGTGGGGAGGGACTTGGGTGGTCTGAAGCCAGTGGCCTGTTCCATCACTTGGCTGCCATGGCCTTCCCCATCCTGAGATACCTCATGTTCACTTAATCAACCATGCATTTGCCCATGCATTAAGTTAATAAATGCGTAGGTAAAAGCTGGGAGCGAATCACATTTCAATGTATGAGATTCACTCCTACAAATCCTCAAAATATGAATGGAATGGGCAGGCTCTCATTGCATTCATAACTCGAGGACTACCTTTATGGTTAATTTCACTTTTTAAAGGGGGATACAGGAAGACAAGAAAGCTGTTAATATTTTTTTTTAATTTATATTACATAAATTATATAAATATCATCCTCTATAAGGATGATAATTGTCCACTTCTTTGAAATTAATAATGTTTCATTTGGAAATAGTTTTAGTAAATTCTTACTTGCTTTTCTTTTGTAATTTATGGTCCTTTGATGTTGGTAAATTGTTTTTCAGTTAGAATAACAATTCAGAATGAAAAGAATTCCGGGGAAGTCTTTGATTTTAATCATTTCACCCTTGTACTTATATACATTTAAACACTTAAAACATGGCTGGAAGGAAACCAAATATTATGTGGAAGTGGTTTCCCATTTGTTTAACACTAGCAAATGTTAATTGTCGATATGAAGAAAAGTAATTTAGGTGATTCATTTCTAAAGTGTTGATTTGGTTATTGTATTTGTCAAAAGAAAGCAGCCACAATTTATGGCTGATACATAAATGGACAAGTGATCTGGGAAAGCAGCTGAAACAAATACTGTACTTAAGCTGTGAAAATATCTGTCCTTTGCAAAAAGAATTAGCATCTCAAAATATGATTTGCATGTATCCTGCTAGTGAAATATTTTTATGAATATCTGTTTTGACTAAATAATTAAGTTATACAAAATACTTCCCAATGACAATTTAATATTCAAATGAGAAATAATTGTTTATCTTTTCATAGTGGAAAATTCCCAAATAAAAATAGTTAAGCAGGCAGATTCTATTATGTAATACAAAAGCATTAAGCCAGCTGTTACTGTTTAAATATATACAAACATAAACATCACCTGAATTTTTAAAATGATATAAAATAAAATATAAAATATAAAATAATATATGATTTTAATACATCAACAATAAACTATAACTTCAATTACATTATAACCATTTTATTTTTTCTAATTGTCTAGCATGATATAATCATTAGTGAAAGATTGTCAAATAATACTAATAAAGATTACAGTTTTAATTATTACAAATTATTGTGCTATAAACACAAATAATGTTAATAACAATGATAACTTGGATCAGGATATTTATAAGGAGTGATTAAAACTGAATGATGATGGCCACAGTGGTATATTCATATGTCCACTCCTTTTTATTTGCAAAATATATATTCAAAGAAAAATTATGAGCAACTCTCAAGAAAATGGGATGACATTCAGCTGATGAATATCTTGATTTTTTTACAGATTATTGTCAATTTACAACTGTTCATTTAACAATGGTTCAAAGTTATGACAGCTTTGTAAAAAGTGACTTATGAATCTATCTTCAAAGTTACAACTGTTGTACCACCCCTGTGATCACATGATTGCAATCTGGGCACTTAGCAATCAACTTGCATTGTTGCACCATCATGCAATCATGTGATTGCAGCTTGCAAACTTTCTAACTAGATTCCGGAAACCAAAGTCAGTTGGGAAGTCAGATTTGCTTAATAAGTACATGATTCACTTAATAACCATGTTACTAATCATAGTAATTCACTTAGTGACTATGATAAAAATGATTATGAGAATGGGTCCAATCACATGATGACTCACTTAATGACCACATAGGTTAGTGCCAAAATTCCAGTCCCAGTGGTTGTAAATCGAGGGCTACTCATACTCTGCAGACACTGTTAATGGGGATACTTTTGATATGTTATTTAACTCTGATCAATGTAGCCCATAATTACATAGTGTCTGGAGAATAGATGTCAAATTCACACCTCAACACTATTTTCATTATCTATTAGGCAAAAGGAACCAGAATAACCCTGGGAGCTGATCAGATAAGTATGTTTATTGCTGTTATAAGAAACTTGCCATACTAACTGCACTCGCTAGAAAACAACTAGATACGTACTCCAAAGTTTAGGGGAGGTCTTTTTTCTGGCTCTCCCTCCCTCCCAGAGATTCCTGCCTAGCTAGTTTTTTTCAACACCACTCCTCATTTCAGCTCAGATGATTCTACCACATCATCACAACTGAAAGAAAACAATTGTTTGGGCAATTTAAAATTCCAGTTGTTTTTCTCACAAGAACTCCAATAGATAGTTCACAAATATTATCAGTTTTTAGAAAGGCTCCCAATTAAATACACATATGCATTACTTTCAAACATGTCTTTGAATACAATAGACACAGTCTTCTATGTTGGCTGCTGATGTAATTTGGGCAATGTGTTACATAACACGAAGACGAAATTCTGCTGAAACTCCACATTAGTGAATTCAATACCTCTCTTTTAACCCTCTAATCTGAAATAGTAATCTTCAAAATTATCAATAGAAATAGATTTTAAGTAGATTTCATACCAGGGAAGATTATGGGTTGATATAATGACTATGAGAGTAACCTTGAGAAACAGGAGGAAAAGCTACATCCCAGACAACAATCTGATACTCAAAACCAGATATTTCAAATCTGATATTTCAAAACTAGAAATTTCAGAAAATGTTCCCAAATTGACACTCTGGAATATAAAGGTAAGGAGCAGGCAAGTGATTTTATATTGCAAGATTCTGTTACTATAACTTACAGTAAAAAATAGTTTTAGTATTCTTGTTTTTAGTTTCCTTTTCTGAACTGCATTAAAGGGCTAAATTCTTTCAATTTGTACAAGTCAGACCGTTTCATAAGTTCATAAACAAGAAGCCTCCTGCTTTTCTTTTGTCACTTTCCTTGCTGATAACTAGACTCTGGAACTAGACTCTGCAGCTTTAACACTAAGATGATGGGAATTTCCATTTTTATTATCAGGAACACATTGAGAATATTAAAAATGTCCTCTTTCTTTGATGATAATTACAATTATTCTATGATTACTCTTAACACTATGGGGAGTTACAACTATATATGTATTGTTGATGTATGTATGTGTAAGTGAGAGACAGAAGTTATTTAATTAGGCATTTGGCTGGACAGAAAAGGACTTTATGGTCTGTGCTATCCTACAGTTGTTCCACCTGCCCACCTACACAGGGTGTTTGTGAGTATTTTTCTAAGCCAGGAATGAGCATCCTGCAACACTGGGCCTAATTTCTTCACTTAAAAATCATAGAGAATAGGGTTGAAGAAAAGAAGATAATCCAGCTATGTTCTACAAGATGTCTTGTCATTGTACAGGCAGAGATTATGCTTTGAAATTATCAGTAATGATCAGTCCAACTCTGTTAGATACTGTACAAATAGAAGTACACATGATTAGCAGACATCCCAGAATATTTTATAGGAAACCTGCCATTATTATTTTGATTGGGGAAAAGCTGAATGCAATGCTTGCTTAATCTACAGGTAATTGAAGTATTGTGAGGACAAATTCAATGGCAATACATCCCAAATTTATTATAAGATCCCTTAAATTTTAAACTCTAGGAAAATAGCTTGATTATAACCATTTTATTATGATAGACTAAACTGAAAATTAGCAATAGGATTTTTAATAAGCTCCCATTTCTGTATTTTTGAAAGTCAAATGAAATCTGTTGAGCAATTTAAAGTTACAATTTCAGCATTTGAAACCTACACAGAGTAATTCAAACAAATGTTATGACATTTAAGATAATGAAACTCTTCACTAATGCCAGAGTGTCCAACTTCACGTATTAGAAGTCAACAGATGTCCAAGTACTGAAATGCCAAAAGAAAGTTAGTGCCTATTTTGATTAATACGCCGAATCAGTCCATGATGTCTTTTTAAAACTGGCATGCATTACTTTCAAACATTTATTCATAATCCATTCTAGGAAACATAGCTAGACAAAGTGTTCCCAAGACAAAAGGAAAACAATGAAGTACTGCATAACCCTTTTTGCAATGTGAGCTGCATATTATTGATAGACCATTCATTACAATCAGCAAATGATTAATTGCAAATTTGTTACTAAATTGACCATCGAAAACAAAAAGATGAGAAAAAGAAAATAACAAAATTCAGTGTACTGACAAAGAGGGAAAAACTATTCTGAGTTTTGTAATGAATTAAATCCTAATCAATATTCCTGTTGACTACACTGTAGTGTAATTACTTCCTTAAATAGCATAGGTACCCATCATTGTGGACATTTAAATTAATTTTTAAGCTAAACATATTTTTCCAACTACTGAATAAGCATTTTCAACTCCCAGCTTTCACAATTCAGTGTTCTGCTTATTATCAACTGTATAAGATGTACATTTTCCCCTTCTAATATCATTCAACTGAATAAGTAAAATATATCTTCTACTATTAAAATCCAAATCTTAAAGAGATATAATTATTTTAACGTAATTGCTGAGTGTAGGTTTGGTTATAAGGATGCTGATGAAATAAACTGTATTGATGCTATCTGCCATGTTATTTTTCTCCTTTCCACTTCATGGGAATTATTTATTAAAATTTAAATAGCAAAGTAATGAAGAAAATATTCCATAAAATAATAAAAGATATCCCAAATTAATGTTCTTTTAGAATGGAACTACATATTTAACAGCAGTAATTACTATGGTGGAAGATGGAAAAGATGTTTAGATTAGATTTATGCTTAGCTTTTCTTCTATTATTTTCATGATATCCTCCTGTTGATTAGCAAAATCATGTCAGAATGCCTAATTATAAAAGAACTCACACTATATGCACATGAGAAGCTGTATATGGGAAAGGCAAGGCTAAATGCCTTCTCTTCTCCTATTCTTCTTTAAGCAAAATTAGAAATATAATTTTAGCTGCAAAAATCTAACTCTGTCCTAATAGGAAACAATTTAGTTTATACATAGAGTTAGTTTCCCCTAAACACACATTAACCATTAATTTAAACTTCTTTCTCTTTTTACTGGTAAAGCCTTTAATTAATACCACTAATAGCACTAATTACCATAGGAGGGTTTACTGAATAGCCTACAAGTGGCCAAGTGTACACATCACACAAGCCTAGTGTCTTTAGCCAGTGAGGTAGAACAGGAATGGCAGTAAAACATAAGAAAATAATTCTAAATTAAAACCACCCTTAATCCATATACCATTCAATTTTTTTGCAAAAGTAATGAAAGCAGATATACAATTATTCATTTCTCATGTTCTGCAGAAATAAAAAGGCAAAAGAGATAACATAAGCATAAAATATATCATTTTACCCTCCCAAAGAAGCTAAAGTAATTTAGCAAACTTTAAATAAAAGCACAAGAAAAAGAAATGAATTCATGATCTTCAGAAGTTATTAATCAATTTCATTAGCCAAATTTCATCAGCCCACATACAGACCAGAATAAAATGCTGCAGTAGCAACCACAGCCAAAGTTATGAATTTCCTCCTTGTAGAAGACACCCTTAAGAATGTAGGAACTCCTTTTTACCACCGGCTGCGAGACAATTCTTCCTCAATCCTGAGTCACTGCGACACCCAGCCTTGCACAGAGGTTTGCTGAGGTCTGGAAATATGGCAGACATTGACAATAAAGAACAGGCTGAACTTGACCAGCAAGATATGGAAGATGTTGAAAAAGAAGAAGAAGAAGAAGAATCTGGTGAGGATGCTAACAGTAAAGCATGCCAACTAACTGTACAAATGATGCAGAATCCTCAGATTCTTGCAGCCCTCCAGGAAAGGCTTGATGGCTTGGTGGGAACGCCTATAGCACAAGTCGGCAACCCGTGGCTCCGGAGCCGCATGCGGCTCTTTGAGCTGTCTCCTGCGGCTCCCAGTCTCCTGGTGCGCGCACACCTCTCCGAACGGGTGGAGGTGCGCGCACAGCTCTCCAAACCTTCAAGGCGGCGCTCTGCCCAGAGAAGCGGAAACTGCTCAGAGAAGCCACGATTTCCCCTCCAGAGGAAGAAGGCGCCGGATGCGGTTGGCCCTGCGGGGAAGGGGGAGTGGCGGCGGGGCAACAGAAAAGCCGCAGAAATGGCAGGAGAGATGCTGACCAAAGGCCGCCTCTCTCGCCCCCTGCGCCCGGGCCAGGGGCCAGGCTGGGCACGCAAGGCATTGTTCCCCTCCCGCAGGGCAGCTGCGGAGCAGACAAAGAAGGGAGGGACGTGCTCCCTCCTTCTGCCCCCCTCCGGAAAAGCGGGTGGGGGGCGGGCTTCCTGGCCGGGCTTCTTTGGGATGCTGGCGCCTGAACAAAGGGTGGGAGCCAGCCAAGGTGGGCTGCAGCAACTCGCTTCTCTGCCCCCCCTCCAGGCAAGCGGGGCTTCGTCCCCCACCTCTCCGGACCTGCCCACGGAGCTCCGACCCTCCCACTTTTAAAAGCCGCTGTTCTTAGGAGAAAAGCCCCCGTCGCCCCCTCCCCCCTGCGCGCGCCGGCCTGGCCCCGTTTGACGAACGCGGCAGGTCTCCGGACGGGACGGCGCGCACCTCTCCAAAGGGGAGACCCGTCACCGCGCAGGTGCCTCCCATTTTGCGCATGCACAAAATTTTTTTGCGCATGCACATGAGTGGACGCACGCACGCGCACTTTTTGCGGCTACCACTTTTTTGTTTGTGTGACGGAACCGGTTCTGAGTGGCTCTTTTCCTTTTTCCGGTTGCCGACCCCTGGCCTATAGGATATATAGAAAGCTTGCCTAAAGAGATGAGTAAATGCACTCAAGAATCTTCAAGTTAAATGTGCACAGACAGAAGCAAAGTTTTATGAAGAAGTTCATGAATTGGAAAGGAAATGTGCTACTCTTTATCAGCCCTTATTTGACAAGAGAAGTGAAATAATCAATGCAGTTTAAGAACCTACTGAAGAAGAATGTGAGTGGAAAACAGACACAGAAGAAGAAATTTCAGAGGAAATGAAAGAGAAGGCCAAGCTTGAAGAGGAGAAAAAAGATCAAGAAAAAGATGATCCTAAAGGAATTCCTGAATTTTGGCTGACGGTATTCAAGAATGTCGATGTCAGTGATATGGTTCAGGAACATGATGAACCTATCCTGAAGCATTTAAAAGATATTAAAGTGAAGTTTTCAGAAGCTGGAGAACCTATGACTTTTACTTTAGAATTCCACTTTGAACCTAATGAATTTTTCACAAATAAAGTAGTAGCAAAAACATACAGAATGAGGTCAGAACCTGATGATTCTGATCCTTTCTCCTTCGATGAACCAGAAATTATGGGTTGCATAGGGTGCCAAATAGACTGGGAAAAGGGGGAAAATGTTACTTTGAAAACTATAAAGAAGAAACAAAAGCACAAGGGGCGTGGAACAGTTAGAACAGTGACAAAGACAGTTTCCAACGATTCCTTCTTCAGTTTTTTTCACTCCTCCAGAAGTTCCTGAAAGTGGAGACTTGGATGCTGATGCTGAAGCAATTCTTGCAGCTGATTTTGAAATTGGCCATTTTCTACGGGAGCGCATAGTTCCACGATCAGTATTGTATTTTACAGGAGAAGCCATTGAAGATGATGATGATGATGATTATGATGAAGAAGGTGAGGAAGCTGATGATGAGGAAGGGGAGGAAGAAGCAGATGAAGAAAATGATCCAGATTATGATCCAAAGAAGGATTAAAACCCAGCAGAATGCAAGCAGCAGTGAAACAGTGTGTATGTGGCCTTGAGGATTATCTGCACTGTAATAGCCTAAATACAACTATTAGTTACTTACAGCCTTATGTTTTGTATCTTGGTAGAATTAAGTAAACATTTTGTTAAAACAAACTGACAGAACCGGTTTAAAATGTACTTTTAAAATAGTACTTTTCTGCCGATATGTAGAATGCAGTAAATCCTAAAGCATGAATTGTTAATTCATTGCTATATATAGTTTGGTTCTAGTGAAGTCTGTTGTCATGTAGCTATTAGACTGCAGCTGTGAAGATATCAGAACTCTTGACGGAGACCACTATTTGTTTAGAAAAGATCCTTTCCCAGAGAACCAACCAAAGTATTTTTGGCCCAGTAGTTTAAATGGGTTTAAGTCTGCTTGCACTGGCTGTGCCTTCATTACTTTGTCATAAAAATAGCAGTGACTTGTACTAATTAGGAAATGACATATGTTTCAAATTTCATAACTTCCATATAAACTGTTAATTTCCATCAAGACCACATATTCATAATTGTCTGCTTGTTTATGCTCTAGGTTTTTGTATTTTGTGATGGTGACCTACAAAAAATCTCTGAAAACATCATGTTAAGGTTGTTTATCACTGGGATGTGGAAAAAACCTAGTATTTTCAGAAGGAAAAAAATGTAGGCACTCCAAACCCAGTGGTAACTTTTGAGTCACCAATATATATAGGCTATCTGGGAAGGAGTTTGAATTAATCAACTCTTCTGAGCTTATGTATTTTTTTCTTCCAATAACTTTATCTTATCTATATATGCATAATAAGGGGCTCAGGTTTCCTGGGAAAGTAACAGATATTCCTAGTTAGACTTTAAACTGTCTCATTTTATCAAGATTTGCAGATTCTCCTTGGGAAAATGTAGATTCTACTCTCTGAGACACTAGAAAATCTTGAAAGAAATATTAAACTATTTGGCAATCTTTGAAATATTGTCAAGACAAATTGTAACATGTCTGAAATGAACAACTGATATATAATATACACAATTAGGGAAGCAAGCTATTCCTATGCTAAGAGTCTGATTCTGGCACAAAAACAATGAACTTAGAAAAATATCTTGACAGATATAGTATTGACACTGCATTCTAAAAAAAATAAGATTCTTTTATAGCTATAATATGTAAACCAACAAACTGACAAGCTATGTATATTGAGTAGCCTCTCTGGATACCAGCTGGCTTGGCTGCATGTTTTTTTCTAATGATAATGAAATCACACAGCTGCAAATACAATCAAGAGTTCAGATCATCTCTGGCTGAATAGATTGCTAGTGACTGGTTTCTTATCAGGGACCATTGAGAAGGTCTTCAGAAAAACTATAGGATTTGATAGGTTTACATGGTTACAGCAAAGTGCCTTTAAAAATGAGCTTAGGAAAAAAACACCTTTTTTGCTTATCAGTGTTACTTTGTGCTAATCAACTCACAGAAAATCCTAACAAGTAGCCCAAAAAAGAAGAAGAAAAGGAGTAGAAAAAAACTTTTATTCACTTGATTGAGACAGCACATATCAATTCCCTGAAGAATACTGCTATTCAATTTTTTTTTATAAATACGGAGTCTGGGGAAAGAGGGAGCCACACACACTTCTACCCCTTTCTTTTAAAGTTCAGCATGTGAATGTGGTATTGTTGAAAAATGGCACTCCTGGCCTGGATGAATGCAACTGTCACAAAATAGCTAGGTTTAAAAAAACCGGAGTAATAATATAAAGTTGAATATAAACATTCAACTGATGTTGTTTCGCTGACAGAAGGCTCTTGGCTTCACAGCTTCTTGCTTTATCTGGACAGGATAAGTAATGATTTTTCTGTCTTCTGTGCTTTGGAATGTTGGGAGACTCTGCCACAAAATGTGGGACAGAGGGAAATAAATGTTGGCTGAAATCCATTTTTTTACAGTTGACACAAAACAACTAATTTACATACAACAATAGATGAAATATAGTTTTACTATTCAATTTAAAAGGCAGATTGTACATTTTAATAAACACACTGGTTTACTCATTATTCAAAGAAAAGCATATTTGATATTTATCTAAGATTGTAGACACAGTGTTGTGTTATGATTCTATAGATGGGCTCTAAGAATTCTTGGAATTTATTAACCATACATCAACCCATGTATGAGATGCATTTGTGATAAATAATAATGAATACTGTCAGAGTTAAATACAAATGTATGTGTGTATAAGTGTGTGTGTGTGTGTGTGTTTTGTTTGTGTGTGTATCTCTGTATGAGGAGGATACAGACCAGTCTTAATGGTGGAAGAGAATTTGTATATATTGTACATATTACATACCTTTTTCTGATATTGTTTTCATGATACTTTACCCAATTCTTCTTTGAAAGTGACTATTTAAATTAGAAACTCTTTAAAGAGCAACAGTAGTTATATTTCCTCTAATAGTGAAAAATATATTTTCCCCAGAACCCAGATGTGAAAAAACCACATAAATAATACACTGATTTAACAGAGATATTCACACTAATATTTAATATTCACATTTCAATTAATTGCTTATACAAGAAAGTGATAATACAGTTATTTATCTGGCATTGTGAAAATAATGTGGCCATGTCACTTTAGATTTGGATTTCTCCTTCAGATCTCAGATCTTTCAGGTTGAAAGTAAACCAGCACTAAAGTGACAGTGCAAATATCTAACAAATTAATTCAAATTTGAGCAGAAGTAATTACTGTTACAAAGTCATGCAAAAAAACAACAACCCCTCAGCTTTTTCTTCATATCATATATTGGTCTTCTATCCAATAAGCCATTTATGATAATTCCCTATTTTATTATGCTGAGGGATCTAGAATCTACAAAGTTATTAACAGCTTATAGGACATATCCTAAATTAGCAAGAAGAGGTGGAGAGGAGAGAAGAAAGGCATTTTCCTTCTTAATAGGCAGCAGCATGTGGGCTGCTATGCCTGGCCTTGGAAGCTAACTTTCTGTTTGTTTATATACCACCTTCATTATTATTATTATTATTATTATTATTATTATTATTATTATTATTATTATTATTATTATTATTATTATTATTATTATTATTATAAATAATTCAATGCAACAAACATACTTAAGATTCCTTCCTCTTTCTATTTTTCCCACACAAACAACCCTATGAGGTAGGTTGGGCCTAGCCCTAGAAGATTGACTGACCCAAAGTTAGCCAGCTGGCTTTCATGCTTAAGCTAAGTCTAGAATTCACAATCTCCTGCTTTCTAGCCTGGTATCTTGACTGCCAAAATGCCACCACCACCATCATAAAGATGTTGCTCCTCTTTATCTGTATCAGAAAATCCCAGGACTGTAGACCAGCCTGGAAAGTTTAAAAAAAACATTCAGAAGTGACAATGACAAACTATATTCACACTGCTGCAAAGAAATGTGCATTGATATTTCTATGGAGTTTCAAAATATTAACATCAGTGCAAAGGAGATTTTACTAATTCAACTCTTATGACTTTTCTTTTTGGGGGAAAAAAACAGACATTTCCATACCAAAATTATATTTGCCCTGTGATGCAGGGCTTTTTTTTTTGTCAGAATGGAGTTCTGGCATCTTTTTTTCGATAGATTTTCCAGAGTTGCGTTCTTTTCCGATTGTTTCCCTTCCTATCCTCGTTTGTTTTTGAAAATGCCCCACTGGCGGTATGGTGCAAAGAGGGGCCCCTGTGGCACTGTCTGCCTCCTCTAGGAGGAGCCATGAGGTGCCGGAGTACCACAGCCAGAGCATGGCTTGATTGGCTGGGTCGGACCATGTGGTGTGGAAACCGATGGTGGCAGTGGGAGACACATAAACATGGAGGCCATCTTTCATGAGAGGGTGAGTGAGCTTTTTGCCTTCCCTTACAGAAGGTGGGGTGTGAGGTTAAAAAGAGGTAAAGTGAGAGGATAGAGAGGCAGCTGGAGTGGAAGCTTGCCCGACAGCGAAATTTTGCTGTTCCAGTTCCTTGGGTAGTTCAAAGGCTGGGATGTCTACGAAAATCTCTTTTTAGTCTTTTATACTTTATATTCAAACTGCAGAGGGGAAGAATAAGAATAAAGCCAATGTCTTGTGATTCGGAGGTATTATTATTAATAATATATATTAATTATGTATTGGTCAGATGTAAAGATAGACCTACAATAGGAGGTTTAATCAGATCTATTTATTAAATTGGGTTTAATTTAAAGGCAAATTAAAAGTAATCTGTTCACTGACAAAGTTTCAACTTTAATTTGTTTCAAGTCAATATCCATATTAAACTCCAAATGTAAATTTTTCCACCTTGTTTGACAACTTCTTAAAAATAATTCAATCTTTTACAAGCAACCAAATTTTGTTTTATTGGGCCAATTTTATTCCACATAGAAAGCTGACATTTCCATTCATTAAACTAAATATGCCAATGGTAAAGATTAATCAAATGCCTTCTTGTAATTTAAAGCCACACAGTGCATGGTAATATTAATAATATTAACTTACCTTGAACAAAATCCTAGTGTTTTAGATACACTAAAATTGAAGAGTTGTTTTTTTCCAAGTACAAAAGTAAACCTTGTAGGGTGGCAAGGAGGGTTGTATGATGTGTGTGAGTTCCGGCACCTTTTTTTTTTTTTACAAAAAAAGCACTGCACTGATGAATATATTTTCATTTTCATTTATGCAATTTAAAGTCATAGATCAAAATACAAGAAAGGAAAGGAAAGGAAAGGAAAGGAAAGGAAAGGAAAGGAAAGGAAAGGAAAGGAAAGGAAAGGAAAGGAAAGGAAAGGAAAGGAAAGGAAAGAAGGAAAGGAAAGGAAAGGAAAAAATTAAGGGAATTTTTGGTTTCTCTGGTTGGTTTAAAAACTGAATAAATGAGAAAAAAAAGACAAAAAGGCAGCTATAATTTTTATCCATTGGCAGATTATTTCTCATCAGAATTTGGTTTCTGATTCTAAAGGCAGAAAAATAGAATTCAGCCACTGTCAAATGTACTGATCAGCCACAAGTATAAAAAAATGTTTGTGTCTTCAGAAGTCCACTAAAAGATGTGCCATGTACTTTTTTCTAATATCTGTGTAGAAAAGGCAATATACGGTAATAAAATATAGATTACTTTGCTTATGAAGTTGCCAGCAAAAACATCAGAAAATCTATAAAGAAGAATATTTGTAGCCTGAGTTGAAATGAGGGGTCTTTGGTGCTCTCTGAGCTTGGTTCTTTTGTTGCAGACATTTCATCACCCAAACTTGGTAACATCATCAATGTTGGAGAGGACTTTTAATTTTTAAGTATAATTATATATTTCAAGTTTCCACATAAGAGGAGAGTTTGCTTAGATATAATGTTTAGATAAGGAGGCAAAGCTAATTTACCATTCTGTATCCAATATACATTTATTTATCATTTTGACTACTGATTATAAATTAGCATATGAAAGATTTCCAAATAAAATACAAATAAATGTTGGTTTTCCATCAGTACTTTCAAGTGTATTATTTTAATGGTATGTGGGAAAGACTTTGACATATGGGCAATGAGATGCTGCCTAGGGAATAGTCTAGGAAACAGCTAGCCACAACTGTACAGTGGGTAAAGCAAGAGGGTCAGAAGGAAAGCTCCCTAAATTTAGGTGATAAATGTGACAATAGGAGAACTGTACTTTCAGACTTACAACATTCTATTAATGTAGCTTGACAATAAAGTAGAAATAATTTATCTTATTGCATTTCTAGTGTGGCCTAACTGGAACCAAAATACTGCTCCAAATATCAAATCATCGATATCCTTTCGAACACATGGTGAGCCTGATTCAAATGTTAGCATCTGCCTGCCCTTCCATATATATGCACAGCTGTTTTGTTGCCTGTTCTGTAGAAATGTTATGTTTGCATGTCTAAGCACTTAGAGCAGACATGTCAAACTGCCGGCCCATGGGCTGGATGTATCACAATAAAACCACGCCTACCCCATTTCCAGCAATGGGGAAAAAGTCGCAAAACATCGTGAAATGTCACGTGATGTCGCAAGTTTGACTTAGAGACAATCAGGCTTTAAAGTAGCCTCATGAATCTTCCAAAAGACACAGTTGCTTTAACAATTCAAGAGGGTGCTGTGCTTGCATTAACCCAGGAATGTTCACAGAGTATAGTGGCGGGGGGGGGGGAATCAATATGGTGGTTATAATGATGTATTGTATATTAAAAAGGTGAATCTGTATTTAACCAAGCTCTGACCTTCCTTTCATATTGCATCCATTCTCTGAGGATTTACAAACATTTGGTTTTAATTCTCATAAACCTGTGGAGTTTTCACATGATTGCAAACATAACTATCAACTACACCTTCAGACTTAGAGCCATATTACTTATGGGGCCACAAAGAATCTTGTCCCATGAGATGGCACATGCAATCTTTTGTATTTATAACTACATCAATTACTGTTGGCACAGGTTTAACCAATTTGTAAGCCGGCACCATGCCATGTGAACAGATGGCATGAGGTAGGCAGCCAAACAGCCACGTATGTGCATCACTTGTGGGTAGAGATGGCACTATTCCCAGCCATGAAGTTCCAAACAGTTGTCCGTCCTAATCTTCACACTTATGCTTGTAATGAATAATCACTATAAACTAGATTAACTTTCAAATTATATATTAAATATGTTCTTGTGTGGATGGGGATATTTTATTGTAAAAATGAGGATAAAATTAACTTTTTCCCACTTACAGAAGAATCCAATTTCCTTTTGTATTACACTACCCTTCAGAATAAAATCAGCCAAATTTCTTTGAATCGAATTACCTGAGAATTTCCCTATTGTGATGGAATGCAGAATCTAAGAGGTAACTCTGCAGGCTTTATTTCTTTTTTTTCCAGCTGCTAGAATAAGAACTATAAATGAATTTAAAGAAGATCAGACCAATAACTTTGTATGTTCTTTCTTCAATCCTTATATAATTTATTTTACTTTTTTCACAGCATGCATTGCAAAAATAGAGTTCACAGACACAATATGAAATACTGGTGTATATAATTCTTCTTTCTCTCTGATATTATTAAAAGGTAAAGGTAAAGGTTCCCCCGCACATGCGTGCTAGTCGTTTCCGACTCCAGGGGCCGGTGCTCATCTCCGTTTCAAAGCCGAAGAGCCAGCGTTTGTCCGAGGACATCTCCGTGGTCATGTGGCCGGCATGACTAGACGCCAAAGGCGCACGGAACGCTGTTACCTTCCCACCGTAGTGGTCCCTATTTTTCTACTTGCATTTTTACGTGCTTTCGAACTGCTAGGTTGGCAGAAGCTGGGACGAGTAACAGGCGCTCACTCTGTTACACGGCACTCGGGATTCGACCCGCCAAACTGCCGACCTTCTGATCGACAAGCTCAGCGTCCTAACCCACTGAGCCACCGCGTCCCTACCTGATATTATTAGCAAGAATCAATTCATACATGAATGGAATATTGAAATAATTAAAATAAAATAAAATATGCCAAACTTTGATTGAGGAAGCATCAACCAACACTGTCTTCCTTTCTATTTTTGTTTTAATAGCAATATCAGTTAGACTTATATACCACTTCACAGATTTTTGCAGTCCTCTCTAAGTGGTTTATAGAGTCAGCATATTGCCCCCGATAATCAGGGTCCTCATTTTACCAACCTCCGAAGGATGGAAGGCTGAGTCAACCATGAGTCAGTGAGACTCAAACTCACCTGCAATACTGCATTCTAACCACTGCACCACCACAGCTCTTAATGTTCACACAGTCAATGAAAACTAAATAAACTGGCTTTGTATGAATAAGGTACCCAAGTCTGGTATTGCTAAATCACAATTCAGGACTGCCTATGATTAAGTCTCCTAATTCTTCTTTACTAGTCAGAGTGTTGACTATTTCCTGGGAAAAATCCCTGGGTCAAGATGTATTTCAGTCTCTGAATTGGTGTAATGAGAAGAAATGTATTACCAGGTCCACATTTCACAACAGTGTACACTTCAGATTTAATATGGAGAAAAATATTGTTGCCATGTTTTTATATAAGAGCTCTGTATGCTATGACTTTTTGACTTAACAATATTATTTATTTAATCACTTCTTGCTGACATCTTGAATTGTTCTCCCAGGGCAAGTTACTAGTTGTTTAATCTTAATAATTGGAAATAAGTAGGCTGATAACAAATAAAGTTGATACTTATATTTACTATTAAGATAGAAAATAATATTTAAATTTGGATAATGAATTATTTTATGCATTTTAATATTTACATGATCATGCAATTCACTCTGTACCTTTACATCCTTACCAAAATTTCAGAATATGATTAAAGTAAGTTCCTTTTTCCCTATTATTTATCCATACTAGATAATAGATATTATTCCTGTCATGAGATTTTGTTTTATAGTTTAATTGATCTATTGATTGTTTTATAAACTACCTCAATCACTAAGTAATTCTGAATAGCTACAGAAATCCAGAATACAAAATAGATAATAACATATAGCCACACATTGGAGAGAATAATCAATTCAAAGTAATAACAATCAGGAATGAAACACCACAGAGAGTAAGTCACTGCATGTTTTATAGCCTTATAAAAGCCTATAAGGTCAGGTTCATAAGAATTTCAGGGTTGGATTACCTTATTATATTTACTAAACAAACTTTGGAATATAAATTTCAAATGCATTTGAGTAAGATTTAAATATACTAGGAAAAGCATATACCTGCATTAGTATTAACAACTGATGAAAACAAAATCTGTTTCTATTAAGCATTCTGTGCAGTGTAAGATTTTTACTTATTCAATATTTGTTTAAAAATGCCTACTTAGCTTAAGCAAGTTAGTCTTTAATCATGAAGGGGCTGCTCAGTTTTCTACATAATATTGTCAGATAGCAACCAGCTATTTCCCAGAAGTAGACATGATAGAAAAGTATCTGGTTCTCAGTGGATTTCACTGAGCGCCAAGTTCTTTACGATACTAAATCTTTAAAAAATATATTATTTCATATGCAAATAGTAACAAGGGCCCAAATTCCATAAAAGAAAAAAGGTAAATATCATATTGTATTTTGGTCTTGATTTTAACTTTAAAACTTTAGCTTAAAGCTTTAAAGATGATATACAGAATCTCAAAAAAAAAAAAAAGCTTACATTTGCGGTTTGTTTTAAATCTTTCTCTGTAGGGCAATTTTTCCCAACTAGGATCCCTGTGATCTGTTGGGAACTGGACTCATGGTTCACATGTTTAATAATTTTTTCAGATATATAGCTTCAATTAGAAAATATCCAGAAACCTTCTAACACCTATGTTGAGCCTGGAAGTAGGAGGGTTAATTAAGAACGTTATGCATCTTCTTATGTGATTAGTATTTGATAGGAAATTAGTGGTTCTCCTGAATGGCATAAAATGACATGCATTTTAACAGGTACAGCTAATGACAGCATATCAATATTTAATAAGGCCCAGTGATTAAGACTGTCTGTACTTTATTATCCTACCACATATGTCAAAATGGTTAACACATTTTTTTCACAATATATTTAATTAAAAGTATAGTCTCTCTCACACTACATTTCTTAGAAAGGCCATGTAAAAACATGTTCAGTCATTTGGGATACTTTGTTAAGCACTATAAATATTCTCAAGTGAAACTGTTCAAACTAGTATGCAAGATTAAATTTCACTTCTTAATTATCAAATTAAGCTTTTTATGTGAATCCTTTCACAACAATCTTTCCAAATAGTAAACGTTAATTTTACATTCAAATTGATCACTGAATTTATTTAGTTCTGAAAGTACTTTCTGCACAATACTTCTGACACAATCAGAAACAAGTTGTCCCTAGGAGAGCAATCAAATAAGTCAAGATATGAGCTGTGACTATGTGATTAAATCCCCTCTCCTTTTTCCATGTGTTGCAATATATGCTAAAATGGAGTAAGGCTTTGGTTGTATAATAAAGGGCCCATCTCTATATCCCAACTTTTTTCAATCACTTCAGCTGCTTCCACAGATGCCCCTGACCAGAAACATTCCAAACAAGAAAGAAGGCAGAAATTCTTTTGAGGTTGGATTTTTTGTCACATTACAAACAGAGCACTAAAGTCAGTAATATTAAGTACCAAAATTGCTGGATGAGACAGCTTTTGAATTATAGAATCCATCTGTTAAAAAAAGGCCAACCACTGAAATGGTCACATGACAAGGTGCAAATGACACAATATTATCAAGTAATAGTGAATTCATATTAAAAACCCACAAATGTTTTTTTCCCCTTCCTTCCTTCCTTCCTTCTTTCCTTTCTTCCTTCCTTCCTTCCTTCTTTCTTTCCCTCCCTCCCTCCCTCCCTCCCTCCCTCCCTCTTTCTTTCTTTCTTTCTTTCTTTCTTTCTTTCTTTCTTTCTTTCTTTCTTTCTTTCTTTCTTTCTTTCTTTCTTTCTTTCTTTCTTTCCACAGAAGGTACTATAGAATCTCAAGGCTGGAATGAAATGCCAAGCAGTATGTTCCACACATATGAGGAATGACTACTCTTAAACTACAGATTAAACTAAAGCTAACTCTCATAATAAATCTGTTGGTCTATAAAGTACCCCAAAATATACTTTCTGTTACCACAAAATTACACAATTATATTCTAAAAATTATATAGGCATATAAAAGTTTTAAAAATGGAAAATATAAATTAAAAATGAAAATATTACAAATGCATGATTCTATTGATCACCAGATACAACACCATTAAAAAGTTGCCCCCTAAACCAGTTTGATTCTCATTTTCTTGGGAATACCCATTGGTTTTATATTCTTTTAATTACTATTTTAAACTATCAAAAGTTCTATAAGATTACAAAGGGAAGAGTTCTATCCTTTATATGCAATTATTCTGGTTATACTTTTTTTTCTTAGAAAGCCCGTACATATATATAAAGGTAAAGGTTCCCCCGCACATGTGTGCTAGTCGTTTCCGACTCTAGGGGCCGGTGCTCATCTCCGTTTCATAGCCGAAGAGCCAGCGTTTGTCCGAGGACGTCTCCGTGGTCATGTGGCCGGCATGACTAGACGCCAAAGGCGCACGGAACGCTGTTACCTTCCCACCATAGTGGTCCCTATTTTTCTACTTGCATTTTTACGTGCTTTCGAACTGCTAGGTGGGCAGAAGCTGGGACGAGTAACAGGCGCTCACTCTGTTACGCGGCACTCGGGATTCGACCCGCCAACCTGCCGACCTTCTGATCGACAAGCTCAGCGTCCTAACCCACTGAGCCACCGCGTCCCTGTACATATATATACATACTGTAAAACCTTTCCTTTCCTTTCCTTTCCTTTCCTTTCCTTTCCTTTCCTTTCCTTTCCTTTCCTTTCCTTTCCTTTCCTTTCCTTTCCTTTCCCTCCCACTTCCCTTCATCTTTCTGTCTTTCTGACTTTTTTTTTCTTGTTTTCATTTGTTAAAAATTCAATATGGAAAATGTTAGAGCCATATTTCTATTTATATCATATTCTTTTGGATGACATCCATGCCATCATGAATGAATCAGGTAGATATGAAAAACATCAGTTCCTTTTCCCTTGAAATCACTAACAGTGATGTAGGATTATCCTTCACTGCCAATAATTCATTCATTACATAACTTGACATATTCCTCAATTGTAAGGAGACTAAACAAGTATAAAATATCAGAGCTACCAACATACCATAACAGAAACCTTAACAATGTCAGGAAAAAGGCATATTTATTTACTCTTAATTTTCAGATATTTAAAAATGTGCTTTTTAACTTTTAAACAAATTCCAAGTAACTTTAATTTGTTTTTGGAATCCTGATGTTACATAGTAAAATGAGTATGTGAATTTCAGACTGTTCCAGTGCAGAATTTTCTGTTCAAGGTTTAAGCAAGTTTTCTTTTTTTCCCCCCCAATCTGGTTTTCTATTCTCTATTTTCTATTCTGAACAATTACTGTTCAATAAACTCATCACATGGTCAGAGCTCATTGGGATTTTTTTATTATTATTATTGTGCTGTATTTCAGCAAAATCGAGAATTTACATATCACTTTGATCCTCTGTCCATCTTAATTATATGGGTAGAATTTTTATGTTCGGTAAATGATAGATAAAAACTAAGAAATAGCAAATGGAAGAAATAATATTGGAAAGTTTGTATGTGAACAAATTTGTAGATTGCAGTAATGGAATATATACATTCTCTGGTATCTCTATAAATTCCGAATAACAAAAGGAGGGAAAGGGTTCATTTATGGCACACTGCATATATTCACTAGGCAGATCATCACATATTAGGAGGCATGTTGATTGGATTTGAAAACAAAATTGACTAATGAATAGCCTCTTGGAACATGTACAAAGAGGACTATCTGTAGATAAAGTACACATTGTCCTATACCTCTTTTAGACTCTGTTAGAATATTGTTAGTATATATTATGTGATTTCTGTGTGATCATTAAGTATAGGTTTGAAACTATATGTTTAGTTTTAGTTGAAGACATGTTTTGTATACCATTATGCTGTATTTTATTATAGACACTGATCTGAATATAAATTTCATGTCATAACAATAATCAAAAATCTGCAGAACCTCTGACAGTGACTTTTTATTTATCTTAGATGAGTTCAGGGTGATATGCTTAGCATTGCCTCTATCTTGTTCATTTCATTTCAAAGTTTTACATAAATTGTTTAAATCCATCTCCTAAACTTCTAAGGAAAATGTTATCTGCACCTGCATCTGCCCCATCATTATCCTCTCCACTATGGTACAATAGCTCCAGCAATCATTACTTTTAGGGTTTTTTTTAATAGTACATGGACACAATATGATTTATATGTCTATAAGGTATTTGACCCTTTATTATTAAGATTCATGTATTATAAATTTTCCAGAATTTTAAAAATAAATTGTAATCCACGCCTGCCTTCAAATTTCAAATTCAAGAAACTTTGCAGAAATAAATAATTGCAAAATAATGGAAAAATGTGGATCCAGCTGAAAACAGAATAATTTCAAATGGCTAGATAAATAGGTAGGTTTCATCTGGCACTGAAAGATTACACTATTGTCACTGAGTTAGGAGCACATTCCAGGCTTGGATGCCACAGTAAATGTCATCTTGCAAAATCATCTAAAAGAAATCTCAATCAGAAAATCCAATTTACAATTGAATCTTTGTTATACTACATTTAATGGCTTAATTAAAAAATGGGGGGAAAGCAAGAATAAGTTTCATCAAAATTTTTCTTGGTTTCACGGTGTTGCCTGCCAACATTTATTGTTACATAATAGTTCCTCAAGCACAATACTTTAAAGAGATTAAAATGAGAGGGAAGGTGGCGGCTGATCCAAATGATATTTAATGTATATATCCAATCCAACTTTTCTTCTGGCTTAATCTCCTGAGGTTCTATAAAGTAACCCAACAGAGTGTTTAAAAGCAACCTATGTCATTCAATCAGTTTCTTTTAAGAGACAGCTGTAAAACTTGATTTGTGTTCAACAAATATTGCTTGCCATGTGGAAAACTGCCTAAGAAGGAGCTAGAATAGTCTACTTAATTAAAGCCATATGTTCCCACAGTTATGTGCCATGTATGAAAGAAGCTAAATCTCCAATCACTTACATCAGCAAAGGCTTGAAACTTGTGATAGAATTGCTATCAGGTGAAATATTGAGGTATAAAACAGAAATATTAATTATGGTTAATACTGCAGTTCAATAGTCTTGCAGTCATTACTGCAAATTCTTATGAAGTTAATGGATCTATAAAGAACAAATACTTTCACAATCTATAACAGTCTCTTATATATCCAAGGCTTTTGAGAATCATCCCAGGGCTCTAAGCAGGCTATTTCTGATTTGCAGAGCTTGGAAAATCACTTCATAAGAGACCCCTAACCTTTTGGGCACCAGGGACCAGTTCCATGGAGAGAGAGGGCGTGGTTTCATGTACTGCCTGCATCCTGCAGATGGGGCTTCACTTATTGTGTGGCCTGGTTTCTGGCATGCCGCAGACCGGTACGGGTCCACAGACCCGGGTTTGGGGACCCCTGCTGTATATCATACCTTCCAGACTATTGGGGGATATGCCTTGTGCAGGCTATAATTAGTTCAAAGGCTTCTATTTTGCCCTTGTTATATCATAGTCATATCAGGTAGTCTGGTTCCATATTTCTCTGAATTAATTATAGAACAGAAACTGTAAACTCTGATAAAAGAGTCAGCAATCAACTTTCTATTGCCAAACCTGACTTACTACCAAAATCATCTTGCCCATAATCTCACAAAGAAACATAGCCACTGGTCTTTGGGGGAAAGAAGCTTCTCTTTGGCTGTTCTTATGGGTATTTGCCACCTTAGGCAACGATTTTAGTGGTGGGTTCACCAGCTCAGTGCTAACAGAACTACAAGTGCCTCACCTAGGCAGAGAAAAGGAAAATGGCAATGGCAGTAACATGGCTTCTGGCTCCTATCTGGAAGAAGGCTGCCATCCCCTGCTCTAACAGTACACATCAATTGTTATATTACTGTTTTACCATATTAGGAAATAATATAAAGATAATACTCTTTTTGCTAGGTAACAGATACTTTTCATTGCAGAGTACATTCTGTGCATGTTCTCATATGTCAATTTTTCATTGTATAAGATAAGTTTAGATAGGTCTACAGTTGGCAAGAGGCTATGTGTCTGCTTAATTATAAACCTAATTATAGACCTAATTGTATCTAAATCTTTGTACAGAGGAGTTCAAGATTTTTATTCACTTTTATTTTTATTCAAAAAGGCTCAAAATAGGGTTTGTTCCCTTTGTGATTTTTTATTGCCTTCTGGAAAGTGGGAAGAATGTTTCTACGTATATTTCAAATTAAAGTTTGCAAAAAATTAACTTTTAGAAAAAGGAAACAATCTGTAGCATCAATTTTTCCCTGTATTTAAGAAGGATCTGTGTGAGAGTGTGCATGTGTGTTTCCAGCTAAACTTTGCAAAAATATATGTCACAAAAGGCAAACAAGCAGTTTTAAAAGTTATTTTTTCCTGTATTCAAGGTGTTGATTTTAAAAAACCTCAACAACCAGAATCTTAATGGTTCATTTGAAAATCATCAAAATAGAGTTTGCTTCAAAAGTTGTTTATTTTGATGATGTAACTGATTAAATCTACTTAAAAGGTCCTCTTGTAAGTTAGTATACATTTACTAGAGATAAATTTGTGCAGAAGCCATATGAAAGAGTCATCATATTTATTCAATTTAATGGATATCCAATAAACATCAAAGCTACAAAGTTTTTGAATCTGTCTCGGATGCAGTGAAGGAAAACATTCTATGGCAAATGTAGTTACAAGATCAAGAATCTATATCTGCGGTCCCCAACTCTGGTCTGTAGACCAGCACCAGACAACAGCATGTCAGAAACTAGGTCACACAAACAAGCAAAGCCCATCCGTGAGATGCAGGCAAAACCATGCCTCTCCAGTCCCCAGACAAACCTCTCTCTACAGAAACAGTCCCTGGTGCCCAAAAGATTGGAGGCCGCTGATCTACATGATTATTTACATGAATAATTGGAATGCAATTAGAATGCAAAAAATTGAAGAAATGGAAGAAGAATCAGGAATCACAAGAACCTTTAGATTAAGAAACATAATTATTCAGGGAATTAATAAAGCTTTCAGAAGATAATTATTTGATAACAAAACCTACCTAAAGCAAGATAAACACAAACTTGGCACATGGGCAACTTTGGATAAACATCAGAATCAAATAGGCTAAATAATAATCAAATATGGAGAAATATCTAATCATCTAGAACATATAGTTTCAAAGATCATAGAACTGAAAGGAGTCAGTCCATGAAAGCCAACTCCCTGTATAGAAACAGAAATCAAATAATTTGAAATAATTTGAAATAATTAAACAAATAATTATTCTGCTTAATCACATCCAATAAAGGGGAAACTTTCAGCTCTTCAATCATTTCCAGTGCTGAACTACTCTTGCTGTAAGCAAGTTTATTTTATACAGGTAGTCCTCAATTTACAACCACACATTTAATGTTCAAAGTTAGAACAACCTTGGAAAAAGTGATGTATGACCTATCCTTGTACTTACAACTGTCGCACCAACCCCAGGACCACATAATTGCTGTTTAGGGACTTTGCAATTAGCTTGAATTCATTACCAGTTGCAGAATTCTGCAGTCGTGATCACAGCTTATAACCTTCTACTTGGTTTCCAATAAACAACAATTGGGGAAGCTGCTGGACTTGATAAATGACCACATGATTTGATTAATAAGAATGGTAAAAATAGAACTTCTATGTGTATGTGTATGTGTGCATATCCTTGTTTTAGATTCTATGTTTTTTTTAATTCCCACATGTTTTAATCAATGGTTATCTAATTATCCCCTTCATGATATTTGGGATTAAGAAGGTCTTGCTCTTAATTGACACAATATTATATATATATATATATATATATATATATATATATATATATATATATATATATGAAAGAGGGGATAAGAGGCTCACTTGGATCTATACAGTATATAAGGATTTAGGTTATAAAAAATATCCATATATAGTTTTGTGTTAATTTAATTCAGTTTAATATTGTGCACCAATTAAAATAGAGTATACGTCAGGCATGTCAAACTCGTGACATCATGTGACGTCGTGTGATATATCGGAGCTTTTTCTCCATTGCCGGCAATGGGGTGAGCGTGGTTTCGTCACAATGCGTCCGGCCCACGGGCCGGCAGCTTGACACCCCTGGTGTACATAAACAGAATGGTCATAAGCAACTTGAAATTTTGAAGCTTCATTTTAAAGAGTAGTAAAAACCCCAGTTTTTCCTTTGTGTCTTTATATAAAATAAAGGGGAGATTGCTTGGTATGAATTATACTATGCTTGATCAATGGCTCTATGTTTTCTATATATGCTATAATATAAAGTGTTATAATTAATATAATAAAAAAACATTTAATATTCACAGGGGGACTAGATTCTATATCTATATATGACAATTTAGGGTTGAATCTCATTACAGAGATTAATTAGTTAACTATTGCCAGTTTGTTGTGCTTTTATTAAACCTGCTTTGTGATTTTCACAGTTTATTGACTTATGGTTTATTTTACACACATTTAGGCTTTAACAGTATGTACTTTGAGTATCAGTTTCCTCTAACTCCTTGCCAATAAAACTTCCACAAACATATAAAGCACAATTTGTAATATAAAGCTTTATGAACAGGATGTGTATCTGTAATAAACAAGCTAGTTTATCATTTCACCATGTGTGACCCCAGACAGTTATGTAAACTGCCAGCAGGTAGTCAAGAACAATATGTAGTTTTTTCCCCCTAATCAAATGTTAGATGTCACAGAAAATACCAAGCAAGTGGTTGGAACGACAGGTCTTCATTTTATCACACTATTTTCCCACTAACCCAAGGTTAGGATTTTGTCTTCAGAGGTTCTGATAACAGTTTGTCAAAATTTAATGGTTAATTAATATAACCACACTACTGAAAGCCACACATTTAATGCTGGCAGCAATTATTAATACCTGGTGTGGTATTTGCCTGAGGAATTTGTCTGGATGATAGATTAAGTTACATTGTTAAATTCAGCTTCAAACATTATCTCATACAATTAATTAGACATAATTAGGCACTAAAATGTGAGAGTATTAGTAGTCAATCAAGAGCTAGTTAATCTTGTGGCCAGTGTTGATTCTCATAAGGTAAAAGTTAAAATGGACTATTTGCATTTTTATTTTCCAGTTTTTATGAATTCATGTATAATTATCTAAGTATCACTCCTGACTGAAACCTCATTAAAGGCCTGGTGCTTCGTATCAAAATGTCAATAATCTACCTTAAATGGGAAAAATATCAAGTAATCTTGTACTTATTGAATTGTATTAACCTAATAAACTTAAATATGATCAGAGCTGCCTTTCAGAAAACGATTTCTTTTCATTATACCCAGTGCCAAACTTACTTCTGTTTTCTAAAAGAAAAAGTGCCCATTTTTCAAATATATATAATAAAATGAAAAATGTAAGTTCTAAGGGATGTACTGTAGATGAAAATAACCTCTGTAGATAGTTGTGTCAGCTTATTGTTTCTTAAATTAAATAAGAATCAGTATATTTAATATAATTGTACTTTTATTTATTTTATTTTATTTATTTATTTAGTTATATTTATATACCGCCCTATTCCCTGAGGACTCAGGGCGGTTTACAGGGAATTAAAAATCCAAAATACAAAAATTAAGAACCAAATTAAAAAATATTAAATTAACCCTGTAGTCAGTTAAAAAGAACCCCAAATTAAAAATTCCTCCTCAGTCTGGGCCCGAGAGCTCGAAGAGCCAGGTCTTCAGGCCCCGGCGGAATGATCGAAGGTCGGGGGCAGTTCTCAGCTCCACCGGCAGCTGGTTCCAGAGGGCAGGCGCTCCCACCGAGAAGGCCCTATCCCTGGGTGTCACCCGCCGGCAGTCTCTTACCGGCGGAACCCTGAGCAGACCCTCCCTGTGGGAGCGCACTGGGTGAAGGGTATTTGATGCCGGCAGCAGGTGTTCCCTCAGATATCCCGGACCCAGGCCATGTAGGGCTTTATAGGTGATAACCAGCACCTTGAATTTCACCCGGAGGGCAACCAGAAGCCAATGCAGCTCACGGAGTAGAGGTGTTACATGGGAGTATCGGGAAACCCCCATTACAACTCGTGCGGCCGCATTCTGCACCAGTTGAAGCCTCCGAGTGGTCTTCAAGGGCAGCCCCATGTAGAGAGCGTTACAGTAGTCCAAACGGGAGGTCACAAGCGCATGAGTAACTGTGCGTAGGGCGTCTCGGTCCAGATAGGGACGCAACTGGCGCACCAGGCGAACCTGGGCAAAAGCCCCCCTGGTCACGGCTCCTATATGGTCTTCGAAATTGAGCCGTGAATCCAGGAGGACGCCCAAGTTGCGAGCCCTATCGACGGGGGGTAACACCTCACCCCCCATCATTAAGGATGGAATAACTTGGTTAACCCGAGATGCCGATATGCACAGCCACTCAGTCTTGGCGGGATTGAGACGAAGCCTGTTTCTCCCCATCCAGACCTGAACCGCCTCCAGGCACCGGGACATCACGGAGAGAGCATCACTGGGTTGGTTCGGGGTGGAAAGAAAAAGTTGGGTATCATCAGCGTACTGATGATACCCCACCCCAAAACCACAAATGATCTCGCCCAGCGGCTTCATATAGATGTTGAACAGGAGAGGCGAGAGAACCGACCCCTGAGGGACTCCACAAATGAGAGACCTCGGGGCGGATCTCTGCCCTCCTGTCAACACCGACTGCGAGCGGCCCTGGAGGTAGGAGGAGAACCACCGTAAAACGGTGCCTCCCACTCCCAGCCCCCTGAGACGCCGCAGTAAGATACCATGGTCGATGGTATCGAACGCCGCTGAGAGATCTAATAGGACCAGGACAGAGGAGCAACCCCTGTCCCTAGCCCTCCAGAGATCATTCACCAGCGCGACCAATGCCGTCTCCGTGCTGTGTCCGGGCCTGAAGCCCGATTGGTACGGGTCCAGATAATCAGTTTCCTCCAGGAACAGAGGGAGCTGATGCACCACCACACTCTCAACAACCTTCGCCAGAAAGCGAAGGTTGGAGACTGGACGGTAGTTGTTTAAAACAGCTGGGTCCAAAGCAGGCTTCTTGAGAAGGGGTCTCACCACCACCTCCTTCAAGGCGGCAGGAAAGACACCCTCCTTCAAGGAAGCAGTTATTACTGCATGGAACCAGCCTCGTGTTCCTTCCCGAGCCGCATAAGCTAGCCAGGAGGGGCACGGATCCAACAAACAGGTGGTGGTGCTCAGTCTCCCCATGATCCTGTCCACATCATCAGGGGAAACAGGGTCGAACTCATTCCAGATAACGTGCTCAAGACCGCCTGATTCCTCCACATTAGACTCTGCCCAGTCAGAGTCCAAGCCGGTCCGGATCCGAGCGATTTTGTCTGCCAGATGATGACTAAACTCCTCGGCTCGTCCCTGCAAGGGATCCTCTCTCACCTCCTGATTAAGGAGGGAGCGAGTCACCCTAAACAGGGCGGCCGGGCGATTATCTGCGGACGCGATAAGGGCGGCAAAGTAGTTAGACTTCGCCGTCCTTATCGCCGCAAGATAAGACCTTATAAAGGTTCTTAACTGCAATCGGTCAGATTCGGATCGGCTGGATCTCCAACCACTCTCTAGACCTCGTCTCCGCCGCTTCATCTCCCGGAGCTCCACAGAGAACCATGGGGCCCAACGGGATCTGCGTCGGGTCAGAGGTTGCATGGGTACAACGCAGTCGAGTGCCCTGGTGGCTGCCGTTTCCCAGGCCTCCACCAGGGCATCGACTGGGCTGTGGGTAAGGGTGATAGGTATAGGCCCAAGCGCCCTCTGGAACCGATCTGGGTCCATTAGGCGCCTGGGGCGGAACCACCTGGTCGGCTCTGCCGCCCAGCGGCGGGGGATGGCATGACGGAAAACTAGCCTCAGGAGGTAATGGTCTGACCATGACAGAGGGGTGATGGACGGAGAACCCCCTCCCAGATCATCCAGCCACTGTCCAGACAGAAACACCAGGTCAAGAGTGTGACCCCCCTCATGAGTCGGGCCCTCAATAACCTGGTTCAGGCCCATGGCTGTCATGGAAGCCATGAACTCCCGAGCTAACTCCGACGACCCTCCCAGTGATGGCAGGTTGAAGTCACCCAGGACTACGAGCCTGGGGAACTCCACCGCCAACCCTGAGAGGGTGTCGAGCAGCTCGGGCAGGGCTGTTGCCACACAGCTGGGCGCCAGGTATGTAAGCAACAAGCCCAACTGAACCCGAGGACCACACCTCAAGAGGAGGGTCTCACTCCCGGCCATCTGGACAATGGTGGCCTCCCGGGGACACAATGTCTCCCGTATAACCACTGCCACCCCACCACCCCTGCCCTGAGCCCGTGGCTGGTGCAGCACCCAGAAACCCGGCGGGCATAACTCGGTGAGAGGCACCCCTCCCTCCGAGCCCAGCCAAGTTTCCGTGATGCACGCTAGATCCGCACATTCCTCCTCGATCCGATCACGATCCGTACTTGCTTTGCTATTTAAACTGCTGAATTATAGACCAAAACATAATCCCTTCTTTTTGGATGAACTACATACATGGAATAACTCTTTTTGCCATACTTAAATAAGTCATGTAAATAAGTCATGTAAACTTGCCTCAACATAAAATTTCACATATTCATTTCAATTAAGCAACTTTTATATACTTAAATGCACAAAAGCAAAAAATAATAATAATTATTATCATAGAATTATCATATACAACTGAAATTATCTCCATAAAAATATTTTTATATTAGATTTGTATAATATATTCAATGGCAGCAATAATAATTATGACAAAAATACCCCATTCATGTGAACGTATATTACATACTAACTACAATAGTTTCCCAACACATGAAAATATACTAAGAATCTCTCAAGAAATTGGTATCAAACAAATGAGTTTAGTAATTAAGAAATGTAATTATATTTATTATAGTCTTAAAATAGTTGTATAGCATCTGGCATTAAAAAGAGTACAAGTATAATAATAATATTTAAAGGTAAAGGTAAAGGTTCCCCCGCACATGCATGCTAGTCATTTCTGACTCTAGGGGCCGGTGCTCATCTCCGTTTCAAAGCCGAAGAGCCAGCGCTTGTCCGAGGACGTCTCCGTGGTCATGTGGCCGGCATGACTGGATGCCAAAGGTGCACGGAACGCTGTTACCTTCCCACCGTAGTGGTCCCCATTTTTCTACTTGCATTTTTACGTGCTTTCGAACTGCTAGTTTGGCAGAAGCTGGGACGAGTAACAGGCGCTCACTCTGTTACGCGGCACTCAGGATTTGACCCGCCAAACTGCCGACCTTCTGATCGACAAGCTCAGTGTCCTAACCCACTGAGCCACCATGTCCCTGTCAATATATCTTACCTCACTTTATATATCTTACCTTACTTTATACATAGGAAAACTATAGTTAAATATGACATATAGCAGGTCTTTTCAACCAATGGTACAGGTACCACCTGTGGTACATTGGCACCTGGCAGGTGTTATGTGACCATCCTAGAAAAGTGGTAGCGGGGGAGGGGAATGAGCTGAACTGGTGGCAGCACCGCACAAGCCTGAGTGAGAGATGGCTGGAGCTGCAGGGCTGTCAGGGCTCAGCAGAAGCACCAGGATCAGTGCTTCTTTGGGGCTGTCAGGGCTCAGCGGAAGTGCCAGGATCAGTGCTAGGCTCCAGCTGGAGCTCAGGACTGATCCTGGCGCTTCTGAGCCCAGAAGAAGTGCCGATCAGCTGAAATGTTGCAGCATCTCCAGGGTCTTGTGATTTACAATCAGATGCTTGGCAACTGATTCATATTTATGATGGTCACAGTGTCCCAGGGTCATGTGAAGTGACCAAAACCTGCTGCAACCACCCAGCAGATGGGGGGAATAAAAACCAAACACCTCCCACCCCACCCACTGCCAATCCTCAACAGAAATGCTCACAACAATGAAAACCTCAGACAGGAGGAAGAGCGCCACCGGGCAGGTGTCTTGCTCGGCTGTGGCTTGGGGGGCACTTTTTTCAGTGCCATTATAACTTTGAACAGTCACTAAGTGAACTGTTGTAAGCCGAGGACTACCTGTACTTCATCACTTTTTTCCTCTTTTTTTGTCATCATGTTTTTGATACCTTGCTAGGCGACTGGTGATACTCGGATGTTGCCATATTCTAAAAGTGGTACAATGTGTGAAAAGGTTGAAAAGCCCTGACATATAGGACAGAAATCCTGTGCTACAGGTAGCACAGATAACCTTAACTTCCCTTTTGCCCCTTATTTAAGTAAACAGTATGTTTCACAGTTTACAGATTATTATTAATATACAGCATTATTACAGCAGGATTTTATTAAGGTAGGATTTATGAATACTATGACGAATTGCTGATCATTACTTAGTAAATTACAAATCTCTTACACAGAAAATAATACTATAACTATTGAGTAACACATATGTAGATAAGTTAATTACACAACACATAGCTGACAGTCTCATTTATCTAACTACATTATATATTTCTGAATCTCTAATTCTTTCTTGTTTTTCCAGTATTTATTTTTCCTTTTGGTTATGAATATGTATGATGACAGTAAGGCCACTCTATAATGTTATTTTAATGAAATGTGCCTCTGATCTTATGATCTGTACAAAACATAAACTCCTAAGATAAAGAACATCTCTTTCCAATCACTTTTTTCATCCAGTAAACAAAGGAAATGTTTGGGGACAACGGTACCATAGCAACATCTATCATTCACTCTTGTCCATAACCCTGTGTTCTGCCATAGTGTATGGAAAATATACAAAGATACTTTTTGTTGAATGCTTATTTCATGTCAATTGTCCAATTGTCTATGTTTCATTATACAAAGCAATAAGCTACATCACAACCATGCACTATAGGGAAAATCTTTATGGAGTACAGAAGCATTTCAAACGTTTGGAAAAGATGAGGTACATTCATTAACCATTTGCAGTTTTGCAGCAAGGCTTTGGTCCAGCACAGTTTTAAACTATCAAAGGGGGAAAAAATCTCATTCTTACAAATGAATGCTGCATAAAGCAATGAGTTCGCAGGATTAAATGGGCAAATAGTAGTTATCCGTTCCCTTGACAATGATGATTTTAAACAGCTATGTTTACCAGGTTACCATAGCAAAATAAGAATATTATAAGCTTGCCCTGGAGATCTGACTTTGTTTCATTAGTCTAAATGAGGTGCTGACATTCATGAACATAGCAAACATAAGTTGACCAGACTTTCTAGAGTAAAACCCATGACAAATTAATTCATATAGATGCGCATTTTGTAATATTTGCCAAATACCCTGGAAAATAATACAGTAACACAATCCTCCACCCATAAGATTGAAAGTTAATGTTTGTAAGTACCTTCTAATGAAACAGCTTTCAGGAATTCCAAATAGTTTATATTCCCTGTTTATGTAAAAGGATGTCCAGATCAAACCAAGTTCATGAATGAAAAACAAGGAATTGAACTTTCTAGTTCTCAGTGGGAAAATGAAGTAAATTTTCTCTTCTATTACTATCTTTTATTCCAGGAAATATCTCTAAACGTCATGAAAAAAAATCCATGCATTCAAATTCAAGGAAATTTGAAGTCCTCATTTAGCAACCCCATTTGGGACTGACAATTCAGTCACTAAATGAAGCAGTGGCTAAGTGAAACTGTGACTGGCCTTATAATTTTACTTCAGCTTTACTTTACAGATGTACAAAGATCATAAATGCAAAATTGGTTGCATAGATACTTTTTTCATCCCTATTGTTAACTGCAAACAGGCATTAAATCAGACAGTCACTAAACAAGAACAATCTGTACCTGATTTTTTAAAATAACTTTCTTTCCATGCCAGATTTACCTCAAGTCCTTGACTTAGGCAGACCTTCCCAAATTTTTTCCTTAATCTAAAACTATTTATCAGAAAGCCCTTTTAACCAAAGCTAAAGCACTTTAGTCAATTAAAATATACCTGCTGTGATTGGGTAATTGTTTGTGTTTTGCTACCCAACCAAAAAAAAAAACATTTACCCAATTTGGGGTAATTTACACAGGTCTGTGAAGCACTGAGTTAGGATAGTATTAATATTCTATATCTTGCTGTCATATAGTGATGGTTTGGAATTTTGCAGCTGAACTGTAGCCAATCCATGCTCAAGTCAAGTCCCAATGTAGGTGGAAAGGGACAAACATGGAAATTACTAGCTTCCCATCTCCACACTGCTTGTGTAAGGGGAAGGATACTTCAACTGCTCACATTTTTCCTATCAGGAAAGGCTCATGAAAACCCAAGCATCCAGGACTCAGCCAAAAAACTAGACAGTCTCAACAACCTAGGCAGGCTGAAGTGGATATGGAGATTTTCAGAGATAAAACCTGCAGATATCCTCAGTTCTGTGCTGCTACTACTACTACTATGCAGCAGCATAATTTAAATTAGAACAAGAGAAAGCAGAGTCAGGAAACAAAGTTTGCAACAATATCATTTCCAAAGGTTATGATCGTAAAAATACCCATTTGTGAAACCAGGGAAAATCTAGTTCATTCTTTGGAAGCGGAATTCTGATTTCCAACAGGAACAATGGGTGATTTAAGCCTCTACAATGTAACAAATTTTGTCCCTCAAAATGTACTTCTGATTTAGAGAAATTGCCTGGCTCATTTTCTATGATACTGTATATGTTAAGGTCTGTTGGCTTAATTCTTATACTTATCATTTTTGTAAGATAGTAATTGAAATATAAATTCATATTTTAACATTCTAATTAAGCTATACAGAACAGTACAACACATAATAATATGACTGCAATATACAGAATAAAAATGTGTGTACAAAAATAATTCTTAAAATGACAACAGATTACAACAATATAACCAAAATGAAACACTATATAACTCATGAAGATATAACAATCTACTGATATTCAAATCTAGCTGAACAAATAGGGACATGAGCCTCCATTTACAGCCATTTGTAGTGTCATGTGGTAATAAGACCATGATGCTGCCGACATCAATCTCCCTGCGCCCTGTGCGTTCCCACAGAGAGGGCCTCCTCAGGGTGCCTCCGGTCAGAGAATGCCGGCTGGTGGCCCCCAGGGGGAGGGCGTTCTCTGTGGGCGCTCCGGAACTATGGAATCAGTTACCGGTAGAGCTCCGGATGGCGCCCGATCTTCACTCCTTTTGTCGCGATCTCAAGACATTTTTGTTTGTACAAGCCGGCCTAGCCTGATGGGGGATTGGTGGGTTTTGTTTTTTTATTCTTGTATTCTTAATATTATCTTTGGGGTTTTATAATTGTAATATATTAATTGTTTTAAAATCGGGCAATTATTTAATTTCCTTTTAATATTTGTAACTCTGTATTTTATTCTTGCCCTGTGAACCGCCCTGAGTCCTCAGGGAGAAGGGCGGTATAGAAATATTATTAAATTAAATTAAATTAAATTTACTACTTGTTTCTGACAAAACATGTCCTTTGCAGACAATACATTCGCTTAATGACCAGTGTTTAATTAACAGCTGCGGTGTTCACTTAACTTCAGTGATTCACTTAATTGACACCAGAAAAATAGTCATAAAATCAGGCATGGTAACATGATGACTCAATTAATGAATGTCACAACTTACAACAGTCAGTCTGGACTTAGTTATGGTAGTACGTCAAGGACTATCTATATATATTTTCAACCCACCTACCCCACAGGGGTGTTGCTATAGGAAAAATGAGGCAAGAATGCTAAGTACATTTGCTGTAAAATATATATTTTACAAAAAAAAATCAGAATAAAAATAACATCAAGAACAACAGTTTTGAATGTCTTCTGATAGTTAAACAAAATATAAATATTTTGCATATTAGAAGAGTAGCTGGTACAGTAAAACAATTCATCTTACTTCTCTTATTTTTAATGTTTCTTCTGGATATCATTTTGATTGACTGTCATGTAAAAGCTGCCATCAGTTACAAGGCTATATTGTCATTTTATTCTTAAAACATGTATGTGTCACTTGTATTGCACATGAATGTAAAAATAAAATCTTTATCTAGTACAAAATTAATGTGACATCCAGGTTTCAGGTAGTTCATATTCTTATTTTATTCTGGAAGAATATATTAAATATAAGGAATTAAATATACTGACAGAAGTTTAAAATAACTGCAGTGAAGAGAGAAAGCTTTTAACTATTATTGTTATGAGAATTAAGCAGGATTGGAAGTTTTTTAGCCTACTAGCAGGAGAAGATCTCAGTGAATGGCTGGAATTGAAAGCTATTAAATCAGAACAATGAAAATTCTTATCTGATTACATATATTTAGATGGCAATATATTATATGTTCTAAAATTATGATTACCTTTGTTATACATAGTTTTCTGCTACATTGCAGTATAAACTTGACAGTGAACACAAGCTGGTTTCTGTTCCAAGGCAGTAGTAATATAAATGAGAATTTTTGTCCACATGAATCTCAGTGAGTTCTAAGAAGTTTCTAAAATGTCCCAGAGAATATTTATTGATCATTCTGATTTTTCTTGTTGTATTATTTATATTGTTATTTTTATTTACTTTTATTTACTTACATTTATTCCATGTTAGTATTGTCTATTCTGTCTATTGTCTATTCTATCTGTCTATCTGACAGATAGATAGATAATAGATGGGAGAGAGAGGGAGAGAGAGGGGGGGAGAGAGAGAGAGAGAGAGAGAGAGAGAGAGAGGGAGGGAGGGAGGGAGGGAGGGAGGGAGAGAGAGAGAGAGAGAGAGAGGGAGGGAGGGAGGGAGGGAGGGAGGGAGAGAGAGAGAGAGAGAGAGAGAGAGAGAGAGAGAGAGAGAATTTCAGCAGATTTGGAACTTCTTTCATGCCAATGGACAAGAAATTGCTTCTCCTATCATTAAAAAATTGATAAACCGAGGAAAATTGTGCTTTTCTATTCAGAGGATGAATACCTCAGATAAATACCTCAGATTATTAAATACTGAAAACAGGAAGGCAAACATTTTCTGTACTGTAGAAAATTGTATATTCGTAATAATAAAGGCATGATACAAATAAATAAAATATACAATCAATATACTAGGTGGATCTCCTGACTGGACTGTAATTCAACAGGTACTAGAGATTTCTGAATGACTGTAATTAGCTCAAGTACATTCTAAATGGCCAATAATTTGTAATAAATTATTTATATATATTAAAAAATGGCCTTCTTATTCCTAGTCGTATACAAAGCCTTATGGTAGAAAAAAAATCAGATGTCCATGATTTTATACTCGGAGTATTCTTGGTTTCATCTTAAATTATTTGACAGCAATGTCCCAGAGTTTCATACAAGAGTCTTTTCCGTCCCTACTAGAGGTTATTAGAATTGGAGCTGTAATATTTTGCATAGAAAGCATGCACTAATCATGTATGCATGCATGCATACATACATTTTTTCTATGTCACCAGGAAAGTCAACAACTGGTATAGAAAAGGAACAGACTAATATATGTCATCAATTACCTGTCCATTAAGGGTATATTTAAGAAATGCACTTCAACAACATTCCTCTGAAAATCTGAATATTTACTAACATGACAGTTAAGAGGTGTTAATGAATGATTCATCCTTGATATTTGTATAGGCACCACTAATTTAGTGCTACAGCTCTTCATACAAACCATTACAAACAGTGTGATTATATTGCCCATGCAAGAACAGGTGGAAGAGCTTGAGAAAATCATTTTACTTTGACTATGTAAATACATTTATGCAAATTGTCATCTACATATTCTTTTTGCTAAGAAAAATGAATTATTTGTATTCAGACATCCCTCATTCTGAATATCAACTCAAAATAGTTATTTTGAATAGAAAAACCAAATTGTATGGGAATAGAAATAAATCTTACCACTCCAATTGAAAAGTAATTATTGATGATACTGTAAGGCACGGGATCTCCTTTTTCATCTTTATCATTAGGTATGACTTCAAATTTCCACCTGTTCAGTAAGATTTCAGTACTGTTCTCAATATCTTTTAAAATCTTGAGAAGATTCTCCCCTTCATATCCTTTGGAAAAAGAAATGAAGCACAGTAATTCGAAATGGCAGATTTAGGAGCCAGGACACTGTCTCACCATTAATACATGAAAGATGCATTTAAACTAGGCCAAGCCATTCGCATCTATCTGTACCCCCTGGTTCTGCTTTGATGACTTGCCACCATTTCAGCAGTGTGGGTACAGACACTAGAACTGAAAGTACAGATTTAGCATTTTGTCCCTAATTAGGTAGTTCCACCCTAATGAGTTGGGAATCAGCTATTACACTGCAAAACATAAAGCAAAACAACTAGCCCACCACAAATTTTATTAATAATTACTTGGCTCTGTTTATTACTAAATAATTGCAAAATAATCATCTGCTATCTTAATTGCCCAATGCACAGTAGATTTTTAGATTTAGATTTTATTAGATTTATATACCGCCCTTTCCCGAAGGACTCAAGGCGGTTTACAGTAGCACTAAGTGGATGAAGAAATAGTAGCAGTACTGAAGCAAGGATATAAAAGCAAAGTGCATTAGTAGCATTATGTTAAGGAATATTCAACTATTAGTCAAAGGTAAGATTTCACAGGAAAAAAATAGGAACTTTGCTTCAATGGATATCAATATCTGTATATTAATAACATGATTTGGACAACTCTGTCACTGCTCATGGGTCCTACCTATCAGAACATTCATACTCAATACAGAAAGAAAGGCCCAATCATGGAATATTATACCTGGATTAATATAATTGTTAGGCATATGGTGTTAGCCTACAATGTTGGGTTGAAAATATATTAACCATGATGTTATGTCTTTAAGATGTTAATTGGCCAATGGGTGTGTAAGTGTTCTCATGGCCATAAGAGGGAGCTAGTAACGTAGCTTCTTTCTCTCTCTGAATTCACTGCTCTCTACTATTACTGTTTTTGCTCTGCTGTTGGTTTACTACTGTTGTAAACCTGAACTGTGTATTGACCTCTGGACCGGTAAGAAGACTTTGTATTTTGGATTGCTACTTGGACTGTTTATTTTTGACTGTGCATTTTTGTTTTTACACCACCTTAAAGTAAACTACTTTTTGCTTTTACAACTCAGTGTACTCTTGTGTTTACTGTGTGACTCTTACTGCTCTCAGTACCCTTCCTTGTCTGTGCAACTCTTTGGTAGCACAAGGAGATCTCTGCACAACAAATTCCTTAACGATAATGATATCAACCATTTCATTAAGTTAATTTTAGAACACATTTAGGCATCCATAAATATTTTCATGAATCTAAATAAACTATTTGAATTTAGAAATACAACTTTTCTGGATGAGTCAATTACTCATCACTGGGATCCGTTGTGTTTGCACATGATAATCCTTCCAGTTTGCAAATTGACCAATATTTATGTGTCTGTGAGCTGTATCTGTATATGATTTTTCAACATGCCACATAGCCAGCTTTCCCAATCTTTGGGAATACTCTTCTGGGACTGATATATATATAGTTCTGCGGGGACCTGAAGACCTGGCTCTTTGAGCTTTCCGGCCAGGACTGAGGATTTTTTTTAATTTTTTTAACTTATTGTAATTGGGTTTTTAATCAGAGATATAGGGGTTTTAGATTTTAATCAAGGAAAATTTAATCTATTTTAATTGCTATTAATTTTTGTATTGTAATGTTGTTTTAATTGCCTTGTGAACCACCCTGGGTCCTACGGGAGAAGGGCAGTATATAAGTTTAATAAATAATAAATAATAATAATATTCTACTGGGCCCTATTCTGCACACACAATCTATTTGCAGGAAACTATTTGTATGTTCATGGGACGCGGTGGCTCAGTGGGTTAGGACACTGAGCTTGTCGATCAGAAGGTCGGCAGTTTGGCGGGTCGAATCCCGAGTGCCACGTAACAGAGTGAGTGCCTGTTACTCGTCCCAGCTTCTGCCAACCTAGCAGTTCGAAAGCATGTAAAAATGCAAGTAGAAAAATAGGGACCACTATGGTGGGAAGGTAACAGCGTTCCGTGTGCCTTTGGCGTCTAGTCATGCTGGCCACATGACCACGGAGACGTCCTCGGACAAGCACTGGCTCTTCGGCTTTGAAACAGAGATGAGCACCGGCCCCTAGAGTCGGAAACGACTAGCACGCATGTGCGGGGGAACCTTTACCTTTACTTTTATATTTGTATGTTCAGCAACAAATTTTTTGTAATACTCTTTGCATTAGTATTTAAAGCACTTGGTAGAAATAACAGAAAAGAAGACAGGGAAGAAGCAGGACATTTCTTTTGAATTTTTTCCAATGCTAGCAATTGTTTTTTCAGTAACGGGGGAGAAATTTCCTAAATCTTTACCAAGGAAGCATTCTGTTTTGTTGAGATTTTTATTTCAAATATAAGAATAGTCCTCTACCTTTAAGCAGGCTTCAGTTACATGATGCCATGAAAATACACAGCATCCATCACACCATTATTGGGCATTATCCTGACAGTCTCTATCTATTGGTACAGTCTCTAGACCCGTACCAATCGGGTTTCAGGCCCGGGCACAGCACGGAGACGGCATTGGTCGCGCTGGTGAATGATCTCTGGAGGGCTCGGGACAGGGGATATTCCTCTGTTCTAGTCCTATTAGACCTCTCGGCGGCTTTCGATACCATCGACCATGGTATCTTGCTGTGGCGTCTCAGGGGATTGGGAGTGGGAGGCACAGTTTTACAGTGGTTCTCCTCCTATCTCCGGGGACGTTCGCAGTCGGTGTTGGCAGGAGGGCAGAGGTCGACCGCGAGGTCTCTCATTTGTGGAGTTCCTCAGGGGTCGGTCCTCTCGCCTCTCCTGTTCAACATCCACATGAAACCGCTGGGTGAGATCATTCGTGGCTTTGGAGTTGGGTATCATCAGTACGCTGATGATACCCAACTTTTCCTTTCGACCCCAAACCACCCCAGTGATGCCCTCAACGTGATGTCCCGGTGCCTGGAGGCGGTTCGGGTCTGGATGGGGAGGAACAGACTCCAGCTCAACCCCGACAAGACTGAGTGGCTCTGCATACCTTCATCCCGGGTTTATTCGGATGTCCCACCTTTGGCTATGGGGGGTGAACTATTACCCCCCGTAGATAGGGCTCGCAACTTGGGAGTCCTCCTAGATTCACGGCTCACCCTGGAAGACCATATAGGAGCTGTGACTAGGGGGGCCTTCGCCCAGGTTCGCCTGGTGCGCCAGTTGCGGCCCTATCTTAGCCGGGATGATTTGTGCACGGTCACTCATGCGCTCGTGTCCTCTCGTCTAGACTACTGCAACGCTCTCTACATGGGGCTGCCCTTGAGGACCACCCGGAAGCTCCAACTGGTACAGAATGCAGCCGCGAGAGTTGTGTTGGGAGTCTCCCGATACTCCCACGTTACACCGTTGCTCCGTGAGCTGCATTGGTTGCCAGTTGTCTTCCGGGTGAGATTCAAGGTACTGGTAACAGTGTTTAAAGCCCTTCATGGCATGGGGCCGGAGTACCTTAGGGAACATCTGCTGCCGGCATCAAGCTCCCTGCGCCCTGTGCGTTCCCACAGAGAGGGCCTCCTCAGGGTGCCACCGATCAGAGAATGTCGATTGGTGGTCCCCAGGGGGAGATCCTTCTCTGTGGGCGCTCCGGAGCTGTGGAATCAGCTACCGGTAGAGCTCCGGATGGCGCCCGATCTTCGCTCCTTTCGTCGCGATCTCAAGACGTTTCTGTTTGTTCAAGCCGGCCTAGCCTGATGGGGATTGGTGGGGTTTTTAGTCTTGTGTTTTAATTTTAACTTGGTGTTTTAGAACTTGATTCCAACTGTTTTAATATGGGCAATTATTTAATCTTGTTTTAACGTTTGTATTTAGTATTTTATTCTGCCCTGTGAACCGCCCTGAGTCCTCAGGGAGAAGGGCGGTATATAAATATTATTAAATTAAATTAAATTAAATTAAATATTACTGATTTTTTATTGCATTTAACAATATACCGTATATACTTGAGTATAAGCCGAATTTTTCAGCCCACTTTTTGGGCTGAAAAATTCCACTTCGGCTTATACTCCAGTCAACAAAAAAAACTTACCGAGGACTTGTGCGCGGCCGAGGCTTTGGTGCTTCCGGGATCGCGCGCACCTCTCCCAAGCCACCGCCGTCTGGAGACCTGCCGAAGTTTGAGGAGGTTTGGGGAGGTGCGCGCGCACCTCCCCAAACCTCCCCAAACGTCGGCAGGTCTCCGGACCTCCGCGCCCTGCCTGCCTGCTTCTTTCCACAGCGGAAAGAAGCAGGCAGGCAGGGCGCGGAGGAACGGAGACCCGGCGACGTTTGGGGAGGTTTGGGCGCCTCCCCAAACCTCCCCAAACGTCGCCGGGTCTCCGTTCCTCTGCGCCCTGCCTGCCTGCTTCTTTCCGCTGTGGAAAGAAGCAGGCAGGCAGGGCGCAGAGGAACGGAGACCTGCCGACGTTTGGGGAGGTTTGGGCGCCTCCCCAAACCTCCCCAAACGTCGCTGGGTCTCCGTTCCTCCGCGCCCTGCCTGCCTGCTTCTTTCCGCTGTGGAAAGAAGCAGGCAGGCAGGGCGCAGAGGTCTGGAGACCTGCCGACGTTTGGGGAGGTTTGGGGAGGTGCGCGCGCACCTCCCCAAACCTCCCCAAACTTCGGCAGGTCTCCGGACGGCGGCGGCTTGGGAGAGGTGCGCGCGATCCTGGAAGCACCGAAGCAAGTCCTCGGTAAGCTCCGGGCGGTCACTTGCTTCGCGTCTCCTGAGGGAAGGGGGGGGCGACTGGAGCGGGCGTGTTTCCTCGCCTGCTGGGCGCCGCGATTTGCCCGGGGAACGCACGGGCCCCGAATGGCAGCGTGGAGCGAGGAAGCGGACAGCCAGGGCTTCCCCGAGAGCCGCGGCCACACAGGGTATTCCTGTGTATTCAGGCTTGCAAAATGGCGGATCGAGCCTCTGCTGGCGGCAGAGGCTTGCAGAACGGCGGATCGGCTTATACTCGAGTCAACAACTTTTTCCAGTTTTTGGGGGTGAAATTGGGGGTCTCGGCTTATAGTCGAGTCGGCTTATACTCAAGTATATACGGTAGTTTCAATTGTATGTATGAACACAGTGGTGTTTTTGTTGAATAGTGGAGGGGAAAAGACATACTGAATTTATTGTTTCCTAATATAAGATGCTAAATTGGAATTGCTAAGCAACATATTCAGCAATAATGGAGTAAATTCAGTGTATGCTAAAGGTTATTTGTTTAATAATTGATAATCCATGCAAAAAGTCTGTGTTACTGATAAGGGAAAATTACTTACCAGCATAAAAATTTGTTGTTAGCCCTTCTGCTCTCCAATCCTATGAAAAGTTTCAGAGAGAAAAAAAAAAATCAGTCTTGTGGTATCAGCTATCGTAAGGAAGGAGGCAAAGAATGGTGAAAGAATTTTTCTAGGATTAACAGTGGACTTGCAAAGTGATTGAGCTCTAATCCAGAATGGATAGTCCATAAAAAAAAGAAGTTATGGGATTTCAGGAATAGCATGAGAGAACATGAGTTCTGAAAAAAATTGAATTAGCATCCTTTATTATGTGGCTCCACTTTCTTTTACTCTGCAGAAGATTCCTGACAATCAGGGAAAGAAAAGAGAAGTTCTAAAGAAGAGCTTAAGGAACACAATGAATGATGTGGGTTTCTGTATCCTAGTGGTAAAATAGTGTGTACCACACATAAATGTAATTGACTTTAGTAGACTATCTTAAATCACATCCATATTCAAGAAGTACTTTTGCGAAAATCTATCAGATTTTTGTCATCTATGAATAAAAAAATGTCTAAATTCTCCTAGAGAAATCTATTGAACAATTAAGCTGAAATATTTGCAACTTAGTTATAAGTGACACTTTTTGGTTATAATGAATAAATTACAAGGTAGAACATTAGTAAGCATTAAATGTTTGAGGACTTCTTAAATATATTTTATAGATGTAGAATGTGCATACAAAATGAGTGGCACCTTATATAAGAATGCAGGATATCTTCTTAAAGCTTTGGAAAAGTTGGGATTTTTAATTCAAATTCTATAAGAGTGCAAACATTAGAACAACTATTTTAGGCAAGTGTATGCATTGAAATTCAAAGATATCCCTGAACTGAGTAGTTACAAAAATATGGTTAATGAAGTGGGTTTTTGTTGATGGTTTTCCTAGGAGGAGAGACTCAAAGATTTAATGTGCCATTGATCTAAGACACCAGAAAGCTAATTGCAAAAATAATTAAAATTAATTTAAGTAAATAACCCAAATCTGTTTAATATTTTATTGGTTTACTAAGATTTAACAGAAGTAATCTGAATTGGACAATCAGCAGAAACTAAATTTCAAAAAGAAAAAAGTTCAAGAAAATGCTTCAAATTAAGCAATTTAAGAAATAAAATGTTACAGATTTCGTACAAAATTGAACTCAGCCAGAATTAAGTGCTGCCTTCTAAATGAACTCCACTTAGTATAATAATAAGGTCATCATTCTAATAATTATGTTCTATAACAAACCTGTACATATAGCATTTACAAAAATAACATCTCTTCTAAATATCCTTTATTTCCAAGAAAACAATTCATAACATGTGAGATAGATATGTGAAAAAAAGATCAAAACAAATCAGTGATTTTACTTTCTTTTCAAAAACTAAGAAAAATATCTTCAAGACATATTCTCCCAAATTTCCACTCATAAGTTATTAAGACTGATTAATTAAGAGTTAGTAAGAATAACATGATTTCTCTTGATTTTGCTTTTTTATTATTGGAAGTTTGGAAAACAAGAGTTAACTTCAAGAAAACTATATAAAATAATTAATTGGAACAAAAACTTATGTGTGATATGTTAGAGTTAGAAAGACAGTTAAAAATATTTACAGGGGGAAGATCCAAACATTCATAAAGACCATGATTGTTAGCAAGCAAAAGTAAGAAATCTTTGTCTGTCTCAAAGGGTTCCATTGTTAATCAAGATGGGAGCTCAAAAACTGTGAAGACATAGACAGGTCCATGCCATCTTAATCCAATTTCCCAGAAGAAAAAATAAGCATAGTAGCTCTGAAGGTATGTATAGAATTGTAAGATGAAATAATCTGATTCTAAGTTTATGTTTTATCAGTTTGAAATTTCTGAGTAATTTACATAGGTTTTTAATGGTTTCATGAGCTAATAGGTACATACTTGCTTTATTTTAAGAAGAGAAAAATATACAGGTTCTTTTAAAAGTTGAACAAGCACCAGAGAAATTAAAGCAATACACAAGATGTTTCAGTGACAGGGTTCACTAAAGCAGCAATAAATTATGAATTGGAATCTTCTGCAGATAACCATAATAAAGGTATTTTGGGACTTCGCTGGAATCTTAAAGTGTCAGAACTTACAACATCAAAGCCTCCTGTTTCCTTGGTTTACATAACATCTTGGGGAGGTTTTCATTCTCCTTCCTTCTGTAATCTCTCAAACCAAGTAGTGAAACAAAAAAAAATAGATCTGGTCTTCATATTTTGAAGAATGGAGACAAGGTTACAGGAGGCTTCTTTTGAATGAAACACTTTTTTAATTGATTCTTCACCTCCATGGATCCTGGTAGACAGCACCATAAGACTGATTGTCTGAAATCTAGTGCAGGATGGGAGAAGAAGGAAAGAACTTGCTTTGAATGATACCCAAACATTTACAAATACTTATAAGTAAGTTATGTTTGAGATCAAATAGCAATGTTAGTATATGAACAATTCTCCCTTAAGAAAATAATATATAGTTCATATTTTGATTTTCTTTTACTATATTGTACTTCAGTGAAATAAAACTTCTTGACTTCTTCACCCTATGCAAATAACATATCCAGAGGAATAAAAATGTGGAAAATCATATCCATTGGTCTCATGTTATAAATATAGGAATGGATGAATATTTTATATGTCAAAGATGAGAGCGAATTAACACGATTTACCTACTCTCCACATATAAATTCTTTCAATAGATTATCTACTAAGAGGACCTTTAAAGTGACATTATTAACTAGCCACAGATTAAGATCACTGATGTAATGCATTGTTTTCCTATAAAGTGGAATTTTTGCTGGTGAAGTGAACACATTCAGCTTTTTTCCCAATTCACAAAGTCAATCACATTTCCTCACTCCAACTATAGCTATGTAAGATAATGCAAGGCATTTTGGGATCCTACAAAACTTCCAGCAGAATTACACAAAGTCAATTAGCATGACAGGTACTGAGACAGGTACTTACAGTCACTAGTAACAATTCAGATTCTTTAATTTTGATCCAATGAATTTCTACCAAATTGCAATATGTTAAATACAAGATCATAAAAATAATTAAAAGAAATATATTTAAAATATTTACAGTGGTATAGTTTTACATATGTGATGCTTTTGTGGAAAAAAGAAATGAATGATTAAAATGTGAAAATGGATAAAATAATCACTTTATATTTTAAGTAGGTTTATTTTTATTTACCTCCTCCCCATCTCAGACATCTGGCTAAATCATTCCCCATTCCAAGAGGGAGAATAGCAACAGGAGGATGTTTAATCAAATTGGCTTTTTCTGTAAATAAAAAGTGTAGGCATAGTTTTAAGACAAATAGCAGATGAGGCAGCACGTAGATATAAAAATTTACTATATTAATATTGTGGTTGGATATTGTTTTAATAAAAAATTGTGTCCTTAAAATCTATCAACACATATCAAATGAGAAGGAATTTGCCAGTAGTCTACAAGAGGAAATTACTATCTCCCCAAAACTAATTTTTATCATTTAGGATATAGTAGATTATGAAACTAATTATCATGAGCTAAAATCAATGGGGGGATCAGTGATTATGGTAACTGATGACTCACAAAAATAAATGCACCCTAGCAATATATTGCATTTTGGATTGAGAACTGGAGATAATTTATAAGACAGTCTATGATAAATTATCAGTGTTTCCATTAACCATAGACCAAAGCGTAACAGATATCAGTGATATTATACAGAAATTAAGAAGAAATAGAAAACTATTGTATATAAACAGCAGTATTTAGTGCACAGCAGAAGTCAAAAAGCTTTAAGCTGGTCCTATTTTGTAACGCACAGTTCTTTTGCCACTGACAGTTAGTGACCTTACAGAATTCTTGCAGCTTTATATTATAGCTTCCTTATATGTTCCTGTTGCCTGTGCATTGATTGGCTATGAACCCATAATCAAGGCATCTGCTAGGAACATGAGATGGTTTCTTTGTAATCTCAGTAGCATTTCAGACTTTTAAAAGTTATTCTTCTTCCTTCCCATTTCAGCTCTCTAAATGTTCTTCCTTGCCAGAAAAGTATGCAGTTTGTTGATTTTTTTTGTGGGGGGAGGGAGTGGAGAAAACAATAGTCTTGTCATCAGCCACTGATTGTATCATCACCTTGAAGAAGAATATTTTTTTAAGTTTTTAAGTCAATCTGTACTTGTACCTTTGAGTTTTCCTGCCTTAATGTAAAACTTTGCTTTTCTCCACATTGAAACTCATTTTGTTGGATAGGACCCATTGTTCAAGTTTGTTTAGATCTTTTGGGATCCTGAGTTGTCTTCTGGGGTGTTGGCTACTCCTGTCAGTTTGGTGTCATCTGTGAATTTGATGAGTTCGCCTTCAATTCCCTCATCTAAGTCATTTATGAAGATATTGAAGAGTACTGGGCCTAAGACGGAACCTTGTGGTACCCCACTGCTTACTTCCCTCCATGTGGATGTAGTGCCATTGAGGACTATTTGTTGAGTACGGTTTGTCAGCCAGCTACAGATCCATCTGGTGGTGATGTTGTCTATTCCACCTTTTTCTAGTTTACCAAGGAGCAGGTTGTGGTCTACTTTATCAAATGCCTTACTGAAATCTAAGTATGATGATGATAACTTTATTGTCACTTTGAATGTACACCAATCGGCATACATCAAAATGAAATTTCGTTGCATACAGCTCTCAAAGGGTCACCACCTCCGATATATACTCCTTGTTCGGGGCCCGCTCAAATTTCAAATTGTCCATTTTAGTCTCTAGGGCACAGGTCGGCAACCTGCGGCTCCGGAGCCGCATGCGGCTCTTTGAGCCGTCTCCTGCGGCTCCCAGCCGCCCGGTGCGCGCGCACCTCTTCAAACGGGCAGTGGTGCGCGCGCACCTCTCCCAAGCCGCCGCCGTCCGGAGACCTGCCGAAGTTTGGGGAGGTTTGGGGAGGTGCGCGCGCACCTCCCCAAACCTCCCCAAACATCAGCAGGTCTCCGTACCTCGGCGCCCTGCCTGCCTGCTTCTTTCCGCTGCCTGGCTGCCCTACGACGTAACCCGCTTCATGATCGAGTGCGACGCCTGCAAGGACTGGTTTCATGGCAGGTAACACAAAGCGATCGGGCCTTTCCTCCCCCCCCCCCGCTCTAGGGCAGAGATCTCCTTCCTATCGCTCGGGGCCTTTCGTCTCTTTGGCTCACCAGGGCTGCTCCAGGGCTGCTCCAGGGCTGCTCCGCTCCGGCGAGAGCGAGCGGGAGAGGAGAGATGGTGGGCTCCTGGCTGCCGCTTCTGCTCTGTGCAGTTTTCCAACAGGCCTTTTTGGAGAAGAGGAGGAGGAGGAAAGCGGTTCCACAATGTCTGGCTAAGAGGGAAAAGCCAGTCCCGGGAAAGATCCCTACCGAGCAAGCGGGAACCGCAAGGACTGGGGCAGCAGAGGCGGCTCCCGGAGAGCCCGCGCTCCGGGCGGTCACTTGCTTCGCGTCTCCTGAGGGAAGGGGGGGCGACTGGAGCGGGCGTGTTTCCTCGCCTGCTGGGCGCCGCGATTTGCCCGGGGAACGCACGGGCCCCGAATGGCAGCATGGAGCGAGGAAGTGGACAGCCAGGGCTTCCCCGAGAGCCACGGCCACACAGGGTATTCCTTGCCGCGCAGGCTGCTGAAGCCTGGCTCTGACGCCACTTCGCCTCGGAGCGAGCGAGTCCGCTCCGCCAAACAGGGGAAGCAGAGTTCCCGGCCACCAGACTCAGCCCGAAAGGTGGGCGGAGGAGAGCACAGAAGAATAGGCGAGACCCCTTTCTGGTCTTCCTGAGGTAGCGCTGTCTTGTGGAAGACAGCCCCCCCCACCCCCGGTTGCCACGTCCGCCTCTTGACACTTTCACGGTACCCCACCCCCCTTTTTTGTTTGTTTCTTTTCACCAAATGAGATACAAGGGGGGTGGTGTGGTCAAAGCTTTGGCTGCCGTCTCCTGGGCAGCAGGCTGCTTTTAATTTGCCTTGTCCACCACCGTCAGCAGTGGAATCTGAGACAATGTAGGCGCAGGGGCTGGAAACTCCCTCGGCCACCCGCTCGTCTCCTTGGCTTTTGATTAGTATTTGATTTGTGCAGGAGGGCTCCCCGCCCCGCCGCCTTTGTCAGGCTTTCTTGGCGCTTTAATTATCACTTCACCTCGCCCGCGTCTGCCTTGTTTGCAGGGACTCTCTGGATACCATCTGAATATCAACCTGATCTTTGTGCCTCGCGGTGGCGGGGTTGTGTTGCATGCGGAAGGCAGACGCGTCGCTCATTTAAAATAAAAAAAATAAAAAATAAAAAAAGCTGCCGCCGTCCCGTCCGGAGACCTGCCGCGTTCACGGCAGCTGTGCAAGCGGGATGGCGGCGGTTTGGAGAGTGCACGCGCACCTCTCCCAAGCCGCTGCCATCCGGAGACCTGCCGATGTTTGGGGAGGTTTGGGGAGGTGCGCGCGCACCTCCCCAAACCTCCCCAAACGTCGGCAGGTCTCCGTACCTCCGCGCGAACGGGCAGCGGCCCCGCTTGTTGCAAAAGCTGCCGTAGCCCGTCTGCAAAGCTGCCGAAAGCAGCAGCTTTGCAGACGGGCCGCGGCAGCTTTCGCAACAAGCGGGGCCGCTACCCATTCCGAGAGTGCGCGCACACCTCCCCAAACCTTTAGAGAGGTGCGCGCGTACCTCCGCGCGAACGGGCAGCGGCCCCGCTCTTTGAGAAAGCTGCGTCTGCAAAGCTGCCGCCTCCGCTCCCTTCCTTCGCCCGGCCTGCTTTTCCAACCTCACTTCCCTCCCTGCCAAAGCTCCTCCTTTTCTACTCAAACTGATTTTCGGGGTTGCTCGGCTTACACCCAAACGTCCCTTTCTCGCCGCTCCTCCCTCCCTGCCCGCAGAGGCTCTTGCCCTCCCCTGGCTCATTCAACGGGGGGGGAATAGGTCAGGTACCCCTTTCCCCCCCTGAGAACGACACGTGTAAATCTCAAAACGACCCCGGCAAGCTTCGTGCAAAGCCGCCAGGCAGACCCGCGAGCTGGGGCTCAGAGCCAGCAGCTGGAGGGGAAGAAAAAGACGGCGCCATCTGAGGAGTCTCTGGCTATCTTGCTCTGCCCGTCTCCCACTTGCAAAAACCTCCTCAGCTGATCGGTCCGGTGAAGAGGCCGGGCTTCCTTCGGGGGGCCTTTCATTCCTGTACAAGGGGGAAGGGGAACTCTGTGCTTTTGTGTGTGCGTGCGTGTGTGTGTGTGTGTGTATGTAAAGCATGAGAGAGGGAGGAAGAGGGGGGGAAAGCGAGATCTCAGCGCCGCTTGGAAGAGAAAAGGAGCAGGACAGGCACGCTCGCTCCTGCCCCACTCCTGCGCTCTTCCTCGGCCCACTGCGTCAGCGCTGGGTCATGTCAGCCGGCTGCGCGTTTCCACGGCTGTTCCCCGGCCTGCCGGAAGGCCCCGGTGGCTACTGGGGCATCGAGAGAGGCGCCGGTGGCTGCTGGGTTGTCCCGGCGGCCGCGCTCTTCCCCGGCTCGGTGGAAGGCCGCAGTAATGTGGGGGCTGCATACAGATGCCGGCAGCTGGTCACGGGGCCCGGTGAGTCCCTCCGCGGCCTCACCGGGTGTCGGGCGTGTCGAGCCCGACACCGGGCAGTCTCCCTGGCGGCGTCGGTCGATCGGAGGATGCAGCCGGCGTGCGGAGGGCAGGCCCCCAAGACGAGGTGGGCCTGCACTAGTGGTGTGCGAGGATGGCGGGGGTGGCTCCCGTGGCGAGGAGGGCGTGTCCGTGGGGGGTGAGGGCCTCGCACCGTGCTGCGAAGAGGGGCCCTGCCGAATGTCGCGCCCATAGGCCGCAACAGCTGCCGCGGCCCGCCTGCAGAGCTGCCGCCTTCGGCAGCCTGCAAACGTGCCGCGGCAGCTCCCCCAAAGAGGAGGAAAGCCGCCGCGGCCCGTTTGCAGGCCGCTGCCCTCCTCTCTTTGGGAGAGCTGCCGCAGCACGTTTACAGGCTGCCGAAGGTGGCGGCGCCGCTGCCACTGGGAACCAGTTCCATCACACACACAGGAAGGTGGCAACCACGGGCGTCCGCGCATGCGCAAGAAAAAACCGTTTTGCGCATGCGCAAGACATTTTTTTGCGCATGCGCGTGCATGGACGCACGCATGCGGCTCCCACTTTTATGTGTGTGTGATGGAACCGGTTCCCAGTGGCTCTCTTCCTTTTTCGGGTTGCCGACCCCTGCTCTAGGGAGTGAACGATGGCAAACAGGACAGATGGAAATGGGGCTCCATGTGGATTAGCCCTCAAATTCGCTTGTATTCTGACAACTTCGCCTTCTTTCCTTTTTCTGATCCTGACTCTTCCACCCTTTCCTTAAAGAGGCCTTGCTTCTTTTCGCCCCTGGAGCACGCTGCTGCCACCACCACCAACTCCTCCAAAAGCCTCTCTCTCTTCCTCTGGGCCTGCCGACAGCCTAATCCAGTTCCTTCGCTCTATAAGCTCCAGGTCCTCTCCTCCTCTGCCTCCACTGCAAACAGCCCTGATTTGCAATACAATCCATCACTAGGCCAGCAGTCAGATCTTGCTGCTGGTAGAACAAATTCAAACAGCGCCAACGACTTTTAACGGTCTCACCAACAGTTCCAAAACAACTAGAAACTCGCCAGGCCAGCAAAGATATTTGGTCGTATGTCGTATGTTACCTTAGTTCCACCATGTTGCTCAAACACATTAAAATCTTCCTGATCATGTGACCTATAGCCCTTACTATCCCTCCCAAAACTATTCGCCTTCAAGAGCCAATGCAGCCGCAGCCATTCCAGGCGCCGCCATCTTAGAACACTGTATGTGGGAAATGTATACTACATCCACAGCATTTTGCTGATCTACTAGTTTAGTCACTTTATCAAAGAATGAAATAAAATTGGTTTGGCATGATCTGTTTTTAACAAACCTGTGCTGGCTACTGGTTATGACTTTGTTTGTTTCTAGTTGTTCGCAGATCTGTTTTTTGATTATCTTTTGTAGGATCTTCCCAGAAATACCTGGGTCATATCCAATAAAATGATTGGACTGTAGTTTCCTGGATCCATTTTTCCCCCCTTTCTTGAAGATGGGAACCACATCATCCCTTTTCCAATCCTCAGGTACTTCCCTGGTGCTCCAGGATTTATGAAAGATGTGCTACAATGGTTCTGAGATAGCATCTGCCAGTTCTTTCAGAACTCTGGGATGTTATCTGTTGGGTCCTGGTGATTTATATTAGTCAAGGTTGAATAGATGTTCTCTTACCATTTTCTTATTTTAATTTTTGTTTCTAGTAAGTCTTTTGCTGTGTTGTTGTTGTTTTTGGTATGTTGGGTTGTAATTTCTTTTTGTGTAAAGACTAATGCAAAGTATGAGTTAAGCAGCTCTGCTTTCTCCCTGTTGCCTGTTATTTCCCTGCCATCTTTTCTCTTTAGTGGGCCTACAGTTTCCTTAACTTTTTTCTTGTTTTAATATGTTAAAAGAATTTTTTTTATTATTCTTGACTTCTGTTGCAAGTCTTTGTTTGTTCTGAGACTTTGCATGTTTTGGCTATCTGCTGATAATCAGCCTTAGTTATGTGCCCCTCTTTCCATTTTTTGCATTTGTCCTTTTTATCTTTCAGTTTGTCAGAGACATCTTTGTGCTGGTTTCTTCTTGAATTTCTTGTTTTTCTTTCTCAGTGGTATTGTGCTGGTCTGGGTTTTTATGCTTGCATTTCTCAGGGTTTCCCACACTTCTTGGGTTGTTTTCCCCTTTAAGATTTTCATCCATGGGATCTTTCCTAGGTTCTCTCTGAGTTTGTTAAAGTCAGCTTTTTTGAAGTTAAAGACTCTGGTTGGATTGTTTTCTATTGCTAGTGTTTGCATTATATTAAATTCCAGTATGATGTGGTCACTTTCACCCAAGGTTCCAGCAATTTCAATTCCCTCTATCACTTCTTCTCTATTTGTAAGGATTAAGTCCAATAAAGGTTTATGTCTAGTTCCCTCCTCCACCTTTTGAGTGACAAAGATGTCAGCTAGGTTGGTTAGGAATCTGTTTGATCTCCCGCTTACTGCAGAGTTTGTCTCCAGTTGATATCTGGATAGTTAAAGTCTCCTATTACTACTGTGGTATGCTTCCTACATATGTTTGTTAACTGGTTGGCAAAGAGTTCATCTATTTCTTCTGATTGGTTGGGTGGTAATATGCACTTATGGCAATGTCACTTTTTTTCTCTTTTATATCAACCCATTCTGGAGAGATTTTATCTTTGATCATGTCCATTTCTGTAGATATGTAGTGTTCTCTTACATATAGTGCAACTTCCCCGCCTCTTTTTGTAAACCTGTTTCTTTTGAACAATTTGTATCCATCCATCAGTCCATTCTATTCATAGGTTTTGTCCCACCAGGTTTCTGTTATGCCAACTATGTCATACCCTCCCTCATGTACTATTGTTTTTAGTTTACCCTGTTTGTTCCCCAAGCTTTGAGCATTTGTATATGAAGCACCACCCCCGTAGGGACTGCTTAAGTCTGGGCCCTCCCGACCTCCCCTCCAAGTAAATATATAAGCATTTAAGACTTTTATGCCAGACAGTGGGTATGTTTCCTGCATCTCCAGATTGTTGTTTGAGTTTTTCTTTTTTTCTCATCACTGCCTACTTCATTGTTTGATTTGTTTTCTTGGGATTTGTGATTGGTTTTGGGTTCTAGAGATTATAGAGATTGGTCACCCTCCCCCTTCAGTTTTAGTTTAAAGCCCTCCTGATGAGTTGGGCCAATCTTTTTCCAAATATATTTTTGCCTGTTTTCGTGAGGTGCAGCCCATCCTCTGCCAAGAGTCCTTCACATAGGAAATGCAGTCCATGATCCAGGAAACCAAAGTTTTCTTGGCAACATCAACCCTTTAACCAATGGTTTATTTCTAAAATTCTTTTTTCCCTCAATGGGTGTTGGCTTTTCATTGGGAGTACTGATAAGAACACTACTTGTGCTCCTAGCTTCTTAACTTTATTGCCTAGTTGTTTGTAATCTCTCACTTTTGTACTCAGGTTGTTTGTTGTGTCGTTTGTCCCAATGTGGAGGAGGAGGAAGGGGTAGTAATCTGTAGGTCTAATTATTTTGGTTAGGTTCTCAGCCACATCTTTGTTTTTTGCTCCAGGGAGACAACATTCCTCCCTGGATTGTATGTCTGGTCTGCAGATGGATGATTCTGTTCCTTTGAGGATAGAATCTCCTATTACCAACACTCGCCTTCCTTTTTTGCGGGGCTGTGGTCTGAGGTGCTTTTCTGTTTATCTCAGGTGTGTTTGTTGATGTGGCTTTTTTAGGGATATTTGAAGTTGTTTCTTTGCTAGGTGTCTGCGTGTTTTCTTTGAGGGGGAGGTTGTGGGTCTGCATGTTTCCATCTAAGGGGAGAAATCAATTGCTCAGTTTTAATGGGACTGCTTCTGGTTGGGTAGGATTCGGCACAAGGGGTTTGCTTGTTGTATCCTGTTTCTTTCTTTGAGTATTTTGTTTCCTTCTGTATATGACATACCTCCATTTGTCTTCCTCTAGGGGTTTATCAGTGGGGTCAAATCCTCTGGAAGTTATTTGTTCATTATTTGGTTCAGTTTGGATGTAGCTTTCTTTCATACATTGGGGTTTGGCTACAGTTGCCTTTAAGTTCCTAACCTTTTCCTGCAATAGTGCACATAATTTGCATCTAATGCATGAATAGTTTGGGTATAATTGTTACCCTGAATCAGAATGGCCATGGCAATATGTAACAAATGGTCACGCTCTATACTATGGTAGCAAAGTATATCTGAAATTTCTCACACAAGTTCTATCTCTGTGACTGCTATCAATATAATGAAACAAGATTTGGTGGTTCCTGATACAATAGACCAGGGGTGTCAAACTCAATTTCATTGAGGGCCGCATCAGCATTGCGGTTGCCCTCAGGGGGCCGGGTGGGTATGGTCTGGGTGGGCGTGGCCTACTGGGTGGGCGTGGCTAGAGTGTGTATGGCCTACTAGGTGGGCATGGCCAGCTCTACATCATTCACATCAAGGGTGCCTATGGGGGCCTGGGCAGGAGTGGGACAGATCTGAGGGTCTCTGGCAGAAGGAGGATCTCTGGGCCAGGGCCAGGGCCAAGGCAGTGGGAGCCATTCCCTCACTGTTTCCAGGATGGCTTCGCGGGCCGCATGAAACCACTTCGCAGGCCGGATCTGGCCCCCGGGCCTTGTGTTTGACATGTCTGCAATAGACCATCAAGTACTAGTTGCTATATAGGACATGGGACTATACAAATCTTCCAGAGGAACTGCCAAGCAAGGATAGGAGAGTCTGTAGTTATTTGCCAAGAATCTTCACCTGCAGAAAAAGAGGATAGTTCTAAGTGGAGGTAATGTACAGGGGGAAAAAAGATGAATTTATTTAAGGTATTCAGGAGTTGTTGCAGATAAAAGACAATAAACAATACATCAGTTCTAGGAAGAGAACTTCCTAGAGAAACTTCCTATGTGAGAAACAGACTCAAGGTTTTCCTACCCCACCTTTTGAAACTGTATGGCATAAGAGAGGGTGATAGAAAATCTTGACAAAATATTTTAAGATTCTTAAATATTCTTAAGATTCTGTAATTATAATCTACAACAATGAGTTTGAGTTTCAGTAGCTTTTGCAATATCAGTATCCTGACTTGGGCTACCTGGTAGGATTGACATGTGAAAATATGTGGAAAAAAATCACTGTAACAGATGGCCCAGATCTCAAGTGAGATCGAATGATAAAGACTGGAACTAAATCTAGCACTTGTATGGCAATAGAGGATGGTTATACGGGCTATGATTTTTCTTGAGAACTGCTTGTGCAGCCTTTTCCAGTTACCTTTAATTTTCCCTGTCAGGGGAAACTTGTATTTATTTTTCAATGATCATAAGATTTTTCGGGAACATTGGTGAGTACTTTGACTCATGGTTTCTGTAGATAGAAACTACCTAAACTCTGCATTTTTAAAACATTATTTATCAAACCAGGGTTTAGACCTTTTATCACAATTATTCTGTAAAGGAGTGTAGTTGGGCTTTAAACATGCTGGCACAGAGAAAGTAATTTATTGGAAACTATCAGGATTTCCTGTGCATTTTTTCAGTTCTAGTACAAAGTTTAACCTGTAAGAGAATATATATATGGTTCCAAACATTTTGCTGATCCTTTCTAATATTAAATTTTATATAAAAATTGTTATTTAATAAACATTAAAACAGGTAGAATAGTACCCAGCATGAAAAATGAAATATAAGAAACAAAAATGTTTAAAAGTAATTTGTCTTAAATTAAAAATCTTAACACAGTTATAAAAACAATTATTCTGTACACTGATTTAAATCTTATTCTTATTTCTAGTTATATTTTAAATTTCATTTAATGACATAAAGCTTTTGCGTATCTATCTTTAATTGCTAGTCTTTATTTCTATGTTGTTGTTTTTCAAGTATTATTTCTATCTTTCTCTCAAAATAATGATTTCATGCATGTCATATATTATAAACCATTTCTAATTGAAAGAATTGTTTATCTTTCTTAATTCTACGTGAGATATAGATAAGCACTTCAATTAAAAATACATCTAAAAGGTGAGCAAAACAAGGATTTAGTAAGGCTCCTAGTCCAACTACTAAAAAAAAATGAATTGAATTTGCATTTTGCATCAGCTGACCATGACAGATCTGGTTTTTCACCTTGAGACAGATAGTGAAAGATTTACAAACCGTTGATGGAAATATATAATTTCATAAAATATTACAATTTTAGTGTTGGAATGAATTATATCACTTCCATATAAACTTTATTGGGAAGAGGTAAGCAAACAAACAAATACATACATACATACATACATAATCAATATAACACATACATACCCCTTATTATTCATAATACCCCCAAAATCAAACAAATCCTTAGCTTATGCTTTGGATGCAGCAGAAGCTTCTGCTGCTGCTGCAGCAATCTCCATTAAATATTCTTCTCCCATCATTCATTGTATCCAGATCCTTCTGTCCAAAATCTTATCAAACTTCTATTCATGGATCCATCTGTTATATAAATTATAACAGCAGATCTGGACAATTTTCATCCAGTCTTGAAGATTCCCTTTTTAGGGAAGGTGATTGGCTTCCTACTCTAAAATAAGTGGTTTATCTGGACACTTTTCAGTCAGGATTCCTGGCCCCACTTGATCTCTCAGGCTTTAATACCATCAATCATGGCTTCTTTCTGACCTGACTCTGGGGATTGGAGAAAGAGGCACTGTGTTGCAAAGGTTCTCCTCTCATTTTCAAAACAAGTTCCAGTTAGTGTTGGGTGTGGAAGAAGTTGAGCCCCTGGTTTATGGAGTGTCTTAGAGCCCTTCTCTCTCCCCACTCCTATTTAGCATATACATGAGACCCTGGGTAAGGTCATCCATCCCCATATGTGTGGCATAATCCTTATGTTAATAATACCCAGTTGCACACCTTGGGCCAACAAAGAAATAACACCAAGAACCACTCCTGTGGCTGGAGATATGAGGATCTACACGGGAGGCAACAGTCTTTTTCTTCAACCCTGGTAAGACTGACTGGTTCTGTGGTTTATGGCCTGCCAGTACTGATAGTGGGGAAAGGCCTACAAATATCCGGTGTGAGAAGGAAAGCAGAACTAAGGAGGAGCCAAGGAAAGAGTATCTGAAGGGTGGAAAGGTTCAGGAAAAGCAGGCCTGGCCTATGCTTGGCCTTCTAGGACTTCCTTACCCCTGAGGCTCCACTTACTAACCAGAGTGGTCAATGAACAAGCACATTAGGGACAGCAAGGATGGGACTCATTAAGCAAGATGATCATGTTGCTACTTCACTTAATGACTATCATGATGTGTAATATAATGGGCAGGAGACATTACAGTTGTAGGTCAAGAACTGCCTGTATGCAGTTGTATACACAAATACATATTGTTTTTTTAAATATTAAGATATTGATTAATCTTACATAAAATTCACACTATATATCCAGGTCAGGTTATCTGTTTAGCAAATCTTAAAAAGTAAAATAAACTATGGATAAAATATTTTCAGTTTATAATAAAATAATGATAATTTTAAGAAATAGTCATATGCTGAGAATCTAGAAAGAGTGCAGAGAAAGGCAACAAAGATAAAAAGGGAAGCTGAATGATACACTGAACAGTTGCAAGAATTAGGTATCCTAGAGTAACAAAGAGTAGAATTAGAAATGACACGATGGCAGTATTCCAATACTTGGGGGTTGTCATAAGGAAGAGGTCAACCTATTGTCCAAATCACCTGAGCCAGGACAAGAATTTTCAGGTGGAAGATTATCAAAGAGAGATGCAACCTAGATTTAAGGAGAAATTTCCTGATAGTGAGAACAGTTGCCTGTTGCCTGTTGAGGGTGCTTCCTCATAAGAGGTTTTCAAGAACAGATTGGACAGCCATTTGTCTGGAATGATATAGGGTCTTCTGCTTGAGCATGAGATTGAACTAGAAGACATCCAAAGTCCCTTCCAACTCTTTTATGTTCTGTTTATATGTCTCTTCAATATTGAGGTATAAGGTCATTATTACATAGGATATTACAATTTGATGAACTGTATCCTATATTATTGACAAAAATCCAGTGCATTAACAAAGAATTATAATACTATTAGACATTCCCTATCAACAATATATGAAGCATTTCAACAACTAAAAATATCTGTTTCATAATTTCCCCAAACTCTCATAACCAACTTCCTTTTTGTAACCTCCCTTTTTAATTACTCCAACATGAAGCAAAGAAAGTTTGGCTTCTTCTGATGAATTTAGAATTATTAATACAAAAAGAGCAAATTTCAGACATTTCTTGCTAGTTTTATGTAAAACAAAAATGCATGTTACCTATTTAGTCCAAAATCCAACCTAATGTTCCATCACCACCACATGCCAATACTCTAAAGTCAGAAACATCTCGGGAAAAAATTTAATCTGAAAAAGTAAAAAAAATGAAATTATGTCTCAGAAGCTGGCTTTACTAACACTATGAATAGAATATTTACACAGCAGATAATGTTGCTCACTTTGAAAAAAAATAGCTATATACAGCTTGCAGCAGGACAGCACATAGTTCATAACAGTTGTAATTTTCAGATACAATGGTCTATATTATAAGAGCATGTTATATACCCTTAAGATGGTAATTACTGCAAAAGGATATAATAAAATTAGTTTCATTGTAGCATGCACTTTATTATGGTGAGCAGTAAAACATTAATCTCCTGGGAAACTATATTCTAAGATATAAAGATTAACTGGTACGTAGAGGCCAACCAGTCATAAAGATCATCATTTTTCTGCAACCTACAGCTAACAGTAACAGTTTTAAAACACAAGTTAAAATCAAATTAAATCTGCACTATACAGTAGACATAATGTACTTCCAATGCATAATATAATGAGGATATCTGCTTTTAAAACAAAATCTTAGTTAATAATTCTTAATTTAAATTATATCAATAGTTCAAACAGTTAAAAATGTATATGAATGTTGTACCACAGAAGCAATTAAATATACTAGACCAGGGGTGTTAAACTACTGGCCCACAGGCCGATTTCATCATACCATAGCCGCACTCATCTTATTGCCGGCAATGCAAAGAGTCACGATACGTCACATGATGTGGCAAGTTTGACACCCGTGTACTAGACCCATGATGAAGTGAATATGTGGATACATTCGTAAAATAAATGACAATCGAACACAGTGAAAGGAAAAATGGGAGGATCACATTATAGATTGTTATTTTCATTTTTGGTAAAGTATTTGGACTGTTCAGCACTAAAGTATATTTGCAATAGATGAATAACAAAAGTTCTTATTTTTGTAGTTTATAATCCCAGTTAATGGCAAACAGATTTAGGCATAATACAGTAACTACTTTTTCAAGAAAGGCAGGAAAACATTAGGTATGAAAACAAAGTAGGACATCACTTCCAGAGCCATTATGCTCTCAGTTCATTGAAATATTGCTGCAGACATAAAATCAAAACACCCTTCAATGGCAGTCAAAAGCATAAGATTCTGGAAAAAAAGTATCTATTCTATACAGAAGGTAGAACAAATATTACAGAGGGTAGTGAGCACAGCACAAGACATTGTGGGCTGTCTCCTGACACCAGTGGATGACATCGCCAGGGCTCGTTGCCTTGGAAGAGTGAGGAAAATTATCAGGGATGACTCACACCCTGGACGGTATCTCTTTACTCTCCTACCATCGGGTAGGAGATATAGGAGTACAGCCAGCCATACCAACAGGCTGAAAAACAGCTTTTATCCGTGGGCTGTTAGGCTTTTGAATGGGATATAATCTCTGTGAATGTATGCAGAATTGACTTGGGAGGCTGGTGTGTGGTGCAGTTGGTTCACATGGTGTGGTAGGATGGAGGGTTTGTTGTCACTGTGTGTTGGGGGGAGGGAGCACGGGGGGAGGCTCAGCTAATCTCAATGTACACATGTACTTTGACAATAAAGGTTTATTATTATTATTGAAACACTATTGGAAGATCCACTGGGCAGTGAGAAAATTTTAATAATATGGTTTATAATAAATATTTGAATTTTAAATCAGATATTAGAAGTAATCTTTTTTTATCTAAAAGAAGCTCACTTCTAGTTCAGTAAAATAAAATAAAATAACATTAAAATAAAACAAAATGGTAAGCAGCTTTTTTTTTTTGAAGAAGCAATCCTGCTCATTCCTGCTTGGGAAACTAAATACTTATAACACTTTGAGATAGTTCTCCTCAACTTGCTTTCCTCCAGAAGTCCTGGATCTCCATAAGGATTTTGCTAGGGACTGATAAAAGTTCAATATAATTAGAAGACTGCTTTAGTAACTAAAGAACTTAAAGTGGCAACATAAGTATTTTATCAGGTACTTTTGCATTGTGAGAGGCATCAGGGCAGAAGTCCTAATTGCAGACAAAAGACTATATTAGATACCTCAGGATACTTTTGCGATCAATATAAAAACTAGATTGAATTAGCCACTACAATATTTTATTCCTCTTTTTAAGCTAGCCAGTTTCTGGGAATAAATTTTCCTGATAGATGTGGACTTTTCAGTGAGCAACATTCCTAGGATGATCCTGGATTCATTCATCTACAGTATTTAGGAATCACAATCTACCCAGATTGTAGAGACTGGACAGCCACTTGTCTGGAATAGTATAGGATCTCCTGCTTGTGCAGGGGGTTGGACTAGAAAACCTCCAAAGTCCCTTCCAATTTGGTTATTCTGTTAACTGTAGTAGTAGTCAGTAGGGACAGGTGATAGCTTATGAGAAAGTGCTTGCAACTATGGGTTCCCAAATCAAATGATAAAGAACTGTCCAGTTATTTTATTTCCTCACAGAAAACATCTTCACCATCAGAAAAGGATGGATTACATGTTACCAGAGAATTTTGCTTTTGCTTTTTCTCAGCAACCATAATAGTGACAACATATTCAAAATGTAATTTCTTAGTTATCAAAATTAACACTGTTCTGTATATTTTTGCAAGTTAGTAAGAGCAATGATCTGAGAAATAAACTAAGAATTGCATAAATATCCTCATAGTTTTAAAAAACCTAATATGAATGCAAAATATGAATGCAAAATATGGGAAAGTTGAAGAAAAACAACTGCAGGTTTTTAAAATAGCACAATTTAGAAATATTTCCTTGCCAGGAAAAGTGATCTCTCTGCTTTTCACAGAGACATACCACTGAATTGCTATTTACACAATTCTTGTTTATTTATAATATGAATATTACCTGAATTTCAGATTATTCAATGTAACTAAATCAACTGTAGCAATTGTTGACAAAATGGTTTGCTTGTACAGAATAGTGAACAGTAAAACTCTTTTCAAAAGTAAAACAGGTGCATATTATAAACTGCACAGTGTACCAGAATGGCAATTTTCATGTCACTTTGTTAAGCAAGACTTTTTTCTAAATGTATTGTTCTATTTTACATTTATGTTCAGCTGCAGAGCCTGCATGGTTTCTCCAATTTACACTCATTTTCTCATGCTGGAATTTTAATATCAAGGTAATATTAATCAAACAATATATTTTTGTCAGTCAAATTATCACTGAAAAAAATTAAATCCACAAAGCTAATACTTAAAGTTAAGCTTCAAGAAAATATACTTAGGCATTGCAAAAGCACAGTGGCGTAGTGTGGGGGGTGCAGGGGGGGCCGGCCGCACTGGGCGCAACATCTGGGGGGGTGCGCTCGCACTCGCAGCTCTCTGCCCCTGCCTGGCTCACTCACTCTCTCTCACTGCAGTGCTGGCTGTGCGAATCCGATCCAAGCCGCCGGGTTAGGGGGCGCAAATTACTTGCCTTGCCCCGGGTGCTGACAACCCACGCTACGCCACTGCAAAAGCATATATTTGGTTTTATGGGAGAGCCCATCTTACTGTTTCATTAAGGTTGGACTGAATTTGGTCCTTAGTGAAATAAAATGTAGTGAAGAAAAAGTACCAAATTACCCTTGCAGGTCTCTTTTTCCTTCACCCATCACCATTCTCACTTTTTAATTTCTTTTTAATTCATATGTTTAGTAAATATACAGCACATCCTTCACAAGGATGCCACCAAACTAGATTTGCATGTGGCAGAAGCAGAAATTACATGATGTGTAATGATTTTAAATTAAGTAATAATGTAATTAAAATGTAATTTCAGTAATATTAAAGTAATTAAATTCATTTAATTTAAAATTCAATTAAATCAAATGTATTGATTGTACTGCTCCTTCTCAAATTCTTGCCCTGCTCTACCTGTTTTTTGGAGTGTGACTTCTTGCCTGCCACTCAAAGGCAAATGCTGCCTCAAAGGAATTGTATATTGTAGTCTTTGCAAAAATATTGTGAAGCAAAATGTACTTGCTTTTGCAACAAGATACACAAAGAGAGAAATTAGGGGTGCACACCAGACTCCTGAAAACTGCTTTGCTCAAATAGCAATGTAACTGGTTTCCTTCAGATTGTTCTGTTTCAGTCTGTTTTAAAATTTGATAAAAAAGCTCAATAGGAAAGTTTTTTTTATATAGCTGCTGTAGGAAGAGAGAGATTCCTTTCCTGGTTGTCCTCTTTCCACTTGAAAAGAAAGCTAATAAGCACTGAGGCATGCTGAGAACCCCATTCTTTATACCTTTCTTCTGATTTAGAGTAAATGAATCAACTAAAGCAGGATTTTCACAATGTGTTCCATAGAATTCTATAGTTCTCTGAAAAGGTGGTAAACCTCCATAGAGTTTAAGGGCAAAAAAATCCCAAACCCACATTTGAAAACAGACAAATTTTTATCAATACTGATCAGGGGTTCAGTTGTTTTTTTTTAACCAACAGGGTTTGCAGCCTCAAATTTTTTTGAAAATTCCTGTACTAGACTAGGAGGGTCTTAACGTTGTTAGCAGTAAGAATCAATTCAGCTTATTTACACTCATCCACTTTTAGGCCAAGTTAGTTAAGGTAAAAATTATGAAGAAAAATGTAGAAATAAATAACAAATTATCCCTTAAAAGTATTAGCTTAATTATAAGGTTCATTGAAGAAATTTTAAAAAGAATGAACAAAAATAGCAATAAATTAGACTGTAGAAGTAAGTAAAATACTACAGTAGTGGCCAAAATTGTGAAAACCTTTTGAGAAAAGTGTACATTTGAGTTTGATGGCTAATAGCACCACTTTTGTTTTGGAGTAGTACCATAAAATTATATATCAATGGAAAGATAATTTAATCAAGAATGTAATGCAATAACCTTTATGAAGGATTTGCTATTAGAATATCAGTTGTTGTGTGTTTTTTAATCCCATTTATATCCCACCCTTCTCTGAAGACTCAGGGCGGCTTACAATCTAAAGCACAAATCAATGTGCTTAGCAATAGCCTTCATTCTATGTATATTCCTGCTTATTAGGGCTTTCACCCCCCCCCATGAGATATACAAAATGAGATATACAAAAATTATCACCATAGAAAAAATGAAATATACAAAAATTATCACCATGTCAGTTAATACATAGTTGGGTAACCTTTAGCATGAATTACGGCCTTACAACATCTTCCCATAGAGTGAACCAAGTCCCTTAGTTCTGCAGCTGTTATAATGTGAAACCAAGATGGAATTATTGCTTCTATTAGCTAGGTTTTATTGCTGGGTAGCTTCTGAATAACAAGTTTCTTTAGTTGGTTCTATAGATTTTCAATTGGGTTAAGGTCTGGGTTATTCCCAGGCCATTCCAGCAGTGGAATATGATTGTCTTGAAACCACTTTTTGCACACAGCAGCAACATGACATGGAGCTGAATCCTGTTGAAATATAAATGCTTCATTGTCTTGGAAAAGATCGTGTGCGGAAGGCTTTAGTTTGGGCTCAAGTATTTGATTAGTATATTTTTGACCATTTATATTCTCATTAATCACACAAATTCTGCCCACATCTTTTGATGTCATACAACCACAGTTCATAACACTGAGTGTTTCAGAGTACATGTAATGGAATCAGGATGTAAATCTTTTCCAATTCTTCTCCTTACATCTTTCATGCCATCACTACCAAACAGAGAGATCTTGGTCTCATCACTCCCAATAACACTGTCCCATTGTTCCTCTGTCCAGGTAACATGGGTTTTAGCCCAGTTTAGTCTTTTCAACTTTTGTTTGAGAGATAAAAGGGGCTTTTTTTGTGGAATTCTAGGTTTTAGGCCAAATTCCTTCAGTCTGCGCCAAACAGTCCTTGCACTCAACTTCACATTGCATTGCACCATTTTACCTTGTATATATCCATATGATTTTCTTCTGTCACGTAGGCAGTTTCTTAATTTTTCTATCATCACTTGCTGTTGTGCACCTTTTCCTGCCTTTACCAGTGTGGTTTTGTAGTGACTGAGTCTCCTTATACCTCTTCAAAAACTTAGAAATGCTATCTTGGGTTAAGTTTCCACCAATTTTTCTTCTATAACTGTGGTCTTGTTCACTTAATAATACTATTTTACATTGCTTTCTGGGTGACCAGTCAACTCTTTGCACCATTACTTTAATTTTACCTTGTTTTACAAGCTCACTAAATGAAAAAACAAAAAAACAAACCAACCAACTTGATAACGATCACATAACACACTGACAAATGTCTTCCTCTCTGCTTCAATACATGACATCAATAACTGAATCCTACTGTGATCTGATTGGCTCATTGCCAAAAAAGATGACACCTGACTGGCTCCCTAAGCACTTATGCTCATTGGCTACAATCAGATGAAGGAAAGCTATCTGATATCAACCTAAGCAAGTTGTGCTTCCTTTTTCTGGTTATTTGGCTATAATTTTTCATAGAATACAAATAATTGAACACATTTTATTTCATTACATTCTTGATTGAATTATCTTTCCATTGATATATACTTTTACAATACTACTCCAAAAAAAGTGGTGTTATTAGCCATCAAACCTCAAATGTACACTTTTCCTAAACGGTTTCCACAATTTTGGCCAATACTGTACATTGGAATGTTAGTTTAATTAAATCTATACTGAGAAATTACTGAAGTCAAATGCATTTTCTTATTCATCTTCAACTCAAATAGTCAGGGACTCAGAAACAGAGAAGAGCAACCAGGAATAAGATGGATGGATGGATGGATGGATGGATGGATGGATGGATGGATGGGTGGGTGGGAGGGTGGATGGATGGATGGATGGATGGATGGATGGATGGATGGATAGATAGATAGATAGATAGATAGATAGAGTGAGCTTTATTGTCATTTTTTTACTGTGGGCACATTGGCACACATTAAAAATGAAATTTTGTTGCTTGCTGTCAAAAGTGTACACATATCTAGACCCGTACCAATTGGGCTTCAGGCCTGGGTACAACACGGAGACGGCATTGGCCGCGCTGGTGAATGATCACTGGCGGGCTCGGGACAGGGGTTGCTCCTCTGTCCTAGTCCTTTTAGACCTCTCAGCGGCTTTTGATACCATCGACCATGGTATCTTGCTGCGACATCTCAGGGGGTTGGGAGTGGGAGGCACAGTTCTTCAGTGGTTCTCCTCCTATCTTCTGGGACGTTCACAGTCGGTGTTGGCAGGGGGGCAGAGGTCGACCTTGAGGCCTCTCATTTGTGGAGTCCCTCAGGGATCGGTCCTCTCGCCTCTCCTGTTCAACATCTACATGAAGCCGCTGGGTGAGATCATTCGTGGTTTTGGAGTTGGGTGTCATCAGTATACTGATGATACCCAGCTTTTTATTTTGACCCCAAACCACCCCAGTGATGCCCTTGACATGATGTCCCGTTGCCTGGAGGCGGTCCAGGTCTGGATGGGGAGGAACAGGCTTCGGCTCAACCCTGACAAGACTGAGTGGCTGTTCGTGCTGGCATCCCAGGATATTCCAGTTATTCCATCTCTTGCCATGGGGGGTGAGTTATTACCCCCTGTAGATAGGGCGCACAACTTGGGGGTCCTTCTAGACTCACAGCTCTCTTTAGAAGAGCATATTGGAGCTGTGACTAGGGGGGCCTTTGCCCAGGTTCGCCTGGTGCACCAGTTGCGACCCTATCTGGACCGGGATGCCTTGCGTACAGTCACTCATGCTCTCGTGACCTCTCGTCTAGACTACTGTAATGCTCTCTACATGGGGCTTCCCTTGAAGTCCACTCAGAGGCTCCAACTGGTGCAGAATGCAGCCGCACGAGTTGTACTGGGAGTTTCCCGATACTCCCATGTTACACCTTTGCTCCGCGAGCTGCATTGGCTGCCGGTTGTCCTCTGGGTGAGATTCAAGGTGTTGGTAATGACTTACAAAGCCCTACATGGCATGGGTCCGGATTACCTACGGCAACACCTGTGGCCAGCGTCAACTTCCCTCCGTCCAGTGCGCTCCCACAGAGAGGGCCTCCTCAGGGTGCCTCCGATCAAAGAATGCCGATTGGTGGCCCCCAGGGGGAGGGCGTTCTCTGTGGGCGTGCCAGACCTGTGGAACCGCTTGCCAGTTGAGCTCCGGATGGCCCCTGACCTTCGCTCCTTCCGGCGCGATATAAAAACGTATTTATTTGAGCAATCCGACCTGGTTTGATGGGTTAGGGCAGGGGTTTTAATATGTTTTTAATTATTGTTTTAAATTTGGGCACTATATTTAATTGTTTTTTAACTTTTGTATTCTGCTTTTATATTTATTGCCCTATGCACCTCCTGAGTCCTTTGGGAGAAGGGCAGTATAAAAATATAATAAATAAATTAAATAAATAAATAAAATGTATAACATTTAAATATGCTATATACAACATATATATAAACCTACACTCTTACCTATAAATAACATATGAATATTAATCACTATCCATCTTGAATATATAGTGGAAAGAGGAAGCTTTAGAGTTCACAAGGTTAATACTGTATGGAACAAAACTGTGACTGAATCTGGATGTTCTGCTTCGACTACCACAAAGTTATCTGTTCTGTCCCAGGCTACGTGAGTCCTTGTTAACTCACAAGGACAAAGCCCTCTTCCAACAAGTAGGCTGGAAATGCAGTAAAAACAAACCCCTTTTAATATTATTTACAAACCTGAAAATGTCCCAAAAGTAAAGACAAACAAAACATGATTCAAACGGAGAATTGTTCACAGGCAAGGCACTCAGAACATGATCCCATGAAACCTGAGTCCTTTGCAAACTATTGCCTTCAATAGCATCACCCACACCTTCCTTTTTTTATTATGCAGCCCCAAGGCATGGCTTCTCAATGCTTTCTCCTTCACCCTTGGAGTCGCCCCATTGCCTCCCTCTGTCCTGTTCTTGTTGTCTGTCGGCATTTGCGAGTGTCTATGATGTCTTTCTGCCAACCTAGCAATTTTAAAGCACGTAAAAATGCAAGTAGAAAAATAGGGACCACTACGGTGGGAAGGTAACAGCGTTCTGTGCGCCTTTGGCATCTAGTCATGCTGGCCACATGACCACAGAGACATCCTCGGACAAGCGCTGGCTTTTTGGCTTTGAAACGGAGATGAGCATCAGCCCCTAGAGTAGGAAACAACTAGCATGCATGTGCGGGGGAACCTTTACCTTTACCTTATGATGTCTTTCAGCTGTGAGTCCTCAGAGTCTGACTCAGCTTCACAGTACAGCTGGGTCTCAGCCTGAGCATGAGTGGAGGGGCCTGGCTCTTCATTAGATTGTAAGTCCTGGAGCTTATCAGAGCCTTCCTTTGACTTTGATGGCTCTCCAGGCCCCTCTTCCTCCTCTGATTCCCCAGACTCAACTGCCAGGTCCACTGGCTGGCACGGAATCACAACATTATCCTCCCAGAAGGTAACAAAGAAAACAGATCGTGAAGAGGATGTGTAGTGTCCCAGACAACTTTGCAGACCCTGTTCAAGCAATGCTTATATGCTATGTCCTGAATGGAAGGGAGCTTTTCTGCCATCCTCACCACTCTCTGTCTCACCTTCCTGTCTGAAGCAGTGATGCTTCCAAACCATACTGTAATGCTGTATGACAGGATTCTCTTGATCATCCTTCTGTAGAAAGTGGTAAGGATAGGGGAAGGAAGATGTACTTTTCTCATGTGATGCAGAAAATGCAGGTGCCACTGTGCTCGCTTTACCAGTGTTTCACTGTTGAGTGACCAAGCCAGCCTGCTCGTTAACTGCACACCCATAAATTTGATGCTGAAAACCATCTCCACAGGTGAATCATTAATACACAGAAGAGTATGGCTGTGCCTGCCTTTTCTGAAATCAACAATGATCTCTTTGGTTTATCAGTGTAGACAAAGAACAGAGAACATCTGACTCTTCAAATGACTGAATCTGATAATGGTTATTTCATTTCTGAATAATGAACTACAATACAGACAGAGATATTATAAACGATCAAAATAACAATATTTTGGAGAATATTCAGTAATGCCCAAAGAAGCAACACATTAACCTTCCTTTCAGATGTTCACGAATATTTGCGAAGAGATACAACTGGGAAGTGATAAGACAGGACAGAAAAAAGGAGCAGCAATTCCAACCATATTGGACATTTTAAGTAGGGCTGGCCAGAGGCAGGTTAACATACTCCTTTTCCAGTTGGCTACTGAATGTTCCAGTTAAATATCTGAGTTATATTTAAGAATGTGATCAGAGCTTTATCTGTGGAACTTGGTCCCATGAATTGTGCTTTCTAGTTTTGAAACACAGCTTGGCTCATGCTAGCTGCCTTTAAAAGTGACTCAGACCTCTAAGGATATATGTCTCTTAGGATTGGGTTGGTATAAGACTACAGCTGGCAGGTGAAAGACAGAGATACAGTCGGTAGAAATAATGTGTGGTCCTGATTTCTTATCTGTAAGCCTATGTTCATTGAAGAAAACTAGATTTATAAAGCCTCTTTGTTACTGAAAGAAATTTGTATCCAGCTGATAGCCATGACAAAGAAATAAATAATATAAATATATGTATATGTACACACATGGCCTGGGAAATCAGAATTAAATTAACTTGCATAAGAAAAACACAAATAAACAAGGCTATGCAATATTGGACAGATAATTAATCAGAGGTTTTTGCAGTTTCTTTACTAATGTTTCAAGACTAAGTAGTTTCTTAAATGGAGAAAATAAAAATTAGAAATGATCTAAACATTTAAAAATGAATATTCACAAAATACTACCCTCTTGTGGCATTATGCTACTGTGTGTACCTGTGTGATTCTTCTTTTCTTTCTTTTAAGCACTGTAAGCCTTTTAAAAAACTTTGTTAATATATATCAAATAGAAGGTAATTCTTACATTTAAAAATCCAGAAGAACTCTCAACTATGTCACCAAGCTACAGCAATATATTTCTTAAATTAATTTCTCTTTATACAATATTTGCAGAATATCATTGTGTTTTAGGCTATGTTATTTAATAAGTTCATGTTTGACAACATGCAGACTTACCCTGGCATTGGTTCATTTCCTGCAAGGCTGTAAACCTGATGCGGATTCAGAAGATACTGAAATTTCCTATAAATTCTATACTTGCGGATAGAAAAAATATTTGAATTTTATTGGCAACAAATTATGTTTTGGCAGTTCTACCACATAATAATATCTTGGATTAAACAAAGTCATACTGCATCCCGCACTATACTTACCAATGTTAATATTTCAGGATATATAGACAGATGAGCACACTAACATTTATTCTGCATAATTTGTAAACAAGAGCAAAGTCAAGTAAATAAGATATCAAGCAAGACCTAGTTAAGAAAGATCTTAAATTCATTTGTACATGATGTACTGTACTGAAAACTGCTTTTCAAATTTTAGTCCATTTCAAAATCTATTTGTCATATATCAATAGCCTACCAAGCTGCAGAGCACTATAGATCTTGGTACTGTCTATGGCAAAGAGAGCATACCTACAGATCCTTGGGCCTTACAACTTTACTTTTGTTATTGTTGCCTGAAATTTTGCTCAATCAAACCTTTTACAATTCTATCACTAAATGAACATTTCTCTATTTTTACAAATCTAAAAGAAGAGTCACTTTTTTAAAATACCATTGTAATTTCAAATGGTCATTAAATGAATTGTTGTAAGTCAAGGACTACTTGTATAATATTTTAATATAAAAAGATGAAACTGGATCTCTTATATATATTACATCCACCTATACATTTGCCAATGACTGATCACTGGTTAATGTTATTTAATTTTTTCAGAAATTAAACGCATCCATTATTCCTAGCCTGAATATGATTCAGAAAAAGGGAAAAGAAAGTCAGGTGACTGGCTTCCTTTTGGATGAACTGTAACTATCATGACTACCGGAGCACACAATTGATAAGAGCAATTGCTTGCAATTTTAGACCAAATCAATGCATCATCCTAATACCTGTACTTTTTCCTTTTTTGTTTGAATGAGAAAATGGTTAGTTGTTATTTTAAGCTGTTATTTTTGTTGTTGTTGTTTAATAAAGCCTTCCAAGGACAAAGTTTCTGCTAGATAATTAGAAAGTTACAAGTTGGTTCACATACATAATGTATTTGCATTTTGGACAATGGGATCAAGGAACCAGATAACTGAAAGCTAGAATTCAGCAAGAGATTTTAAATAAAAACACAGAATCATGACAGCCTAAATAAAGTAGAACAAAATAGTTTAGGAAAGGTTAAAAGTAGCAGTAGATAACTAAGCACTTCTATATGGACCTTAGTTTAAAATTTAAAATGACTTTTTCAAAATCATGTTTCTGGTGAAAGATATCTATCCTTTCCCTAGTAATCTTCCAGGCAAGAAAAACAAAACAAAGGGGGGAAAAAGAAAGGAGGAAATGAAACTATTCCATCTTTTTTGTTGCTTACATTACAACTCCTATCCCTCCATGAATATTTAATATAGTTCCCAAGAATTAATTCTTGTGATAATGTGGCCCTGAACAATGAAAAAGTGTCAAAGAAATAGAGACATGTGTTATTAAGAAAAAGAAAGAATAATAGCAAGAAAATAAACTAAAGTGCTGATAGTTTATCTATCCTTTCTTTAAAAGGAAGACTGCAGAATCAACCAATATTTGAATTCATGGAAAGTGTCAAAAGTTAAAAAAAAGGAAAGGTGGCTGAAACAGTTTTATAACTGGGATATCTAAAAGGAACAGAAGGTCCAGAGGAGTCAAAAATCCAACAGCATTATCAATTGAGCTCCAAAGATATTGCAACATAGACCCAAATAACCACAGTTAGTTATAATTAATAAAGCCCACTTGTAATGGAACTTCAAAACTGTAGTCATAATATTTACTGTAGGCTATATTTATTGTGATCTATAAAATAAAACTGCTTTAACAAGCCAAGAGCTTACCAAAGACAGGGCAATTTTTCAATTTGAAACATATTCCAAAAAAGGAAAGGATATAACTCTAGGTAAATAAATAAATGTAGAAATGGAAACATAACCTAATCTAATTAACAAATTGGTCATAGTTCAACATCATTTTATTATTAACATTGTTCTATGTAATTAGCGTTAAGTAGCTTTGGAAAACAAAATGTAAAATACATGCATTCATTTTTTTTCCTCTTCAAAAAGTAATTAAATGAATTGGTTTTCTGCCTAAATCAAACTGATGATCTTAGCAAGATCATGAAGAAATACATACCTTTCTCCTTGTTTTCCTACACTTTTAGGGTTAACAAAAACTAGAAGTGGATGAGTATATGAAGCTGGTGTAATTCAAATTTAAAGAATTCAAAGGAAAACAATTAATTCAATTTTCTTCAATATTTTATTATATTTTATATTATATTACCAAAGCAAACATCTATGGTGATTCTCAGTCATCCATGTCACAGTTGTCTCAAAGGTGCTTTTTAAAGAGGCAACTGGACTTGTTTTTCTTTGAAGATGTTTCGCTTCACATGCAAGAAGCTTCTGTGCCAGCTGAAGAAGCTTCTTGGATGAGAAGTGAACGTCTTCAAAGAAAAACAAGGAAGTTAAGTTGTCTCTTGAAAAAGCACCTTTGGGACTACTAATGCAAACATACGCACTAAGCTCTCTACACATACAAACTAAACTTCTAGGCATATATGTATGTATGTATAAAGAAATAGAAATATATTTGTAATAACCTTAATTTTAAGAATGTAGCAAAAGCTATTGCCCTTCATACATCCTTGAACTGTAGCTTCTAACAACTTTACTCTTCAGAAATGTAGGCATCTACCTGTTGTACAAAATATTACACAACACACTATTTTGAACGTCACCAGTAAAATAAATCTGTCATAAATTGGCCAGAAGCATCTTGCATAAGGAAAGAGCACAAATATCCTCTTCAGATTTTATTCTTGAGCTTCCTAGAACCAATTCAAATGATGCAAGAGTTTACCAAAGAAAGAACAATTATTATTATTATTTGTGCAAAACACATTTGCATTGCCTTTACTAATGGGTTTGCACACAGTTTTGTTTATTGTAAACTTTTAATACTTTTGAAATCATATTTTAAATCCAAATAGAAGTGGAAGCCCTGACTTTTTGTGAATAAAAAAAAAAAACAGGTCAGGGAATTCAGACAGGATTCAGTGAGCACAATCTGGGCAATCGCTGCATTGGTCAGAGGAAGATCTATGAGACATATAAGTTTCTGGACAGATAAAATCACAGCCTTTTTCAACAACTGTCACATCTTTAATGCTTATTTAGAAATTTAATCAATGTTATTTATTTAGTTTAATTCCAGGATTGTTTATTCCTGTGAATGAAGCATAAACCAGTGGTTCTCATTGTGACAAAGATTGACTATCTCGTAGAATTCTCTGTGGGTTCAGGTTAATTAATGAGACTCATCTTAAGCTTATACATGATATATTACTTCCTCTAATTAGAAATAATAAACCTGATCATTATGCTGGTTATGCTGGAAAGAAATAAGATGAATGTGCTTAACTATGATTAATAACAGTTGCACCTAAGAAGTGATCCTCTCTACCACTGAGTTGCCTGCATAGTCCTTTATGACTATGCTTTTAAATATTTTTAGTACTAAAAAGCTTCATGCCTAAAATATTCCTTCCACAATGAATATTGTTAGAAGAAAATATATTACTAAAATAGACAAATAGAAAATTATTTGTTTTTTTTATATGTGACGAGTAGGCAGAAGAGAAAATCTCAATTTATTGCAAGTTTTCTAAGCAAAATTAAAATAATTTAAATACATTAAATAAATTGAAGCATCAGATATTCTAAAACACAAATCAAGATTCATATGATATAATATTATCCTTTACTAAAATGGTTATATAAAAACATAAACACATTATGTTCCTGTATAAAATCTCTGTATGTGTGTTGTTGTTGATGTTTTGTTTTCTTTATTCTTTTTCACCTTTCTCTTTTTTCTTTTCTGCTTAATCACAGCATTTTTTGAAAAACAAATAATTTGTTCTTTTTACTGGTTGCACTGAGGATATTACAGCATCTATACTGTGATATTTTTTTCTGTTGAAACACAAGCTATCCTAGAATCCTAGTATCCTGGGATACTACAACTATAATAAATATATGCTGCTTTTCAATTTTCCATATAGTTATTATGTGACAGTAGGAAACCTGCAATGGCCATAAAAGTGAGCACTGGTCATAAGGCACTAATTTTCAGTGCCATTGAAACTTCAAACAGTCACTAAACAAATTATCATAAATTGAGGACTTCAAACACACAATTTAATCCCTAAAGGTCCCCCGCACATGCGTGCTAGTCGTTTCTGACTCTAGGGGCCAGTGCTCATCTCCGTTTCAAAGCCGAAGAGCCAGCGCTTGTCCAAGGACGTCTCCGTGGTCATGTGGCCGGCATGACTAGACACCAAAGGTGCACGGAACGCTGTTACCTTCCCACCGGAGTGGTCCCTATTTTTCTACTTGCATTTTTACGTGCTTTCGAACTGCTAGGTTGGCAGAAGCTGGGACGAGTAACAGGAGTTCACTCTGCTATGCGGCACTCGGGATTTGACCCGCCAAATTGCCAACCTTCTGATCGACAGGCTCAGCGTCCTAACAGACTGAGCCACCGCGTCCCTTTTAATTTAATCCCTACTTCAGCTTTATTTAAGAGCGAAATATTTTATGAGTACTGTACATTTTGGGGGAAAAAATCTTTGTATCAAATAATAATTCAGCCAATAATGCAATCTTAAGTATAGGATGACATAACAAATTCAGCATGCAAGTGGGCTCTAAAAGTACAAACTCCACATATACAAAACTGGGGTTTCAATTGGCAGTAACTGATCAGGAAAGGGAGGACATCTTCATAATACATCACTCAAAATATATATCAGCCCAAGATATGGATTTAGGGGGAAAAGATAAAATTCATGCTAAAAATCTTTACTGCATATAGTACACTGTACATTTAGATATAAATACTGTACATGGAATAGTGTACTGTGTACAGTTCTGAACAACAACAAATGATAAGATATTTGGAAGTGTACCCCTATAATGAATAGCTACTCCAATGATAACTTTTACCTTAGAAAGCCAGTGAACAAAAGGAGAAATAACAATACAAGGAAAATGTAGACAGAAACTGATATAGTTCCCATCTTCAAAAAAAGGGGAAAAAATGGATCCAGAAAATTACAGACCTATCAGCCTGACCTCAATACCTGGGAAGATTCTGGAAAAGATAATCAAACAACGAATCAGCGAACACCTATAGGCAAACAAAGTCATTACTAAAAACCAACATGGGTTTGTCAAAAACAGATCATGCCAGACAAATCTTAATGCATTCTTTGACCAAGTGACAAAATTAGTGGATCAGAGGAATGCTGTGGATATAATTTACTTGGACTTCAGTAAGGCATTTGATAAAGTAGATCACAACCTACTACTTGATAAGACAGAAAAATGTGGTTTAGACAGCATCGCCACCAGATGGATTCGTAGTTGGCTGATCAGCCATACTCAGCATATGGTCCTAATGGAACCACATCTACATGGAGGGAAGTGTGTAGTGGGGTGCCCCAGTGCTCTGTTCTGAGCCCAGTGCTCTTCAACATCTTCATCAATGATTTAGACAAGGGGATAGATGGGGAACTTATCAAATTTGCAAATGACACCAAGCTGGCAGGAATAGCCAATACTCCCGAAGACAGACTTAAGATACAGGAGGATCTGGAAAGACGTGAACACTGGACGCTATCAAACAAAATGAAATTCACTGGTGAAAAAAGTAAGGTTCTACATTTAGGCAAGAAAAACCAAATATACAGGTATAGTATAGGGGGTACCTTGCTCAATAGTAGTAACTGTGAGAGGGATCTCGGAATCCTAGTGGACAATCACTTAAATATGAGCCAGCAGTGTGCTGCAGTGCCAAAAAAGCCAACAGGCTGCATTAATAGAGGGATAGAATCAAGATCACATAAAGTATTAATACCACTTTACAATGCCTTGGTAAGGCCACACTTGGAATACTGCATCCAGTTTTGGTCACCACAATGTAAAAAAAAGATGTTGAGGCTCTAGAAAGTGTACAGAGAAGAGTAACAAAGATGATTAGGGGACTGGAGGCTAAAACATATAAGGAACAGCTGCTGGAATTGGGTATGTCTAGTTTAATGAAGAGAAGAACGAGGGGGGACATGATAGCAGTGTTCCAATATCTCAGGGATGCCACAAAGAAAAGAGTCAAGCTATTCTCCAAAGCCCCTGAAGGCAGGACAAGAAACAACAGATGGAAACTAATCAAGGAGAGAAGCAACCTAGAACTAAGGAGAAACTTCCTGACAGTTAGAACAATTAACCAGTGGAACAACCTGCCTCCAGAAGCAGTGAATGCTCCAACACTGGAAATTTTTAAGAAGAGACTGGACAGCCATTTGTCCGAAATGGTATAGGGTTTTCTGACTGTGGGTTGGACTAGATAGGTAAGATACCTTGTAACTTCAATATTTTATTATTATTATTATTATTATTATTATTATTATTATTATTATTATTATTATTATTATTATTATTATTATTATTATTATTATTATTATTACTAATAATACTAATCTTGGCAATCAACATTATTTGTATTACAGGTAGTCCTCGACTTACAACAGTTCATTTAGTGATTGTTCAAAGTTACAATGGCACTGAAAAAAGTGACTTATGACTGTTTTTCATACTTATGACCATTGCAGCTTCCCCATGGTCATATGATCAAAATGTGGATGCTTGGCAACTGACCTCTTGGGGGGTTATGTGATTTCCTTTTGCAACCTTCTGACAAGCAAAGTCAATGAGGAAGCCAGATTCACTTAACAACCGAGTTACTAACTTAACAACTGCAATGATTTACTTAACTGTGGCAAGAAAGGTCATAAAATGGGGCAAAACTCACTTAACAAATGTCTCACTTAGCAAATTTTGGGCTCAACTGTGGTTGTAAATCAAGAGCTACCTGTATTTTATTATTGTTGCTTTGTTAAGTTTTGCATTTTATATGTACTTATTTATATCCATAGATTATTAGGTGCATGTGTTTCTGTATATATCTGGTATGCATATTCATTATATATTGTGTTTCCTGGCTTTAAGGCCATAATAAAGATTAAGAAAGAACTGAGGACAATTGCCTTGCTGTCCATGCCTGCAAGCTTTCTGAAGCTTTTTTTGATTCCACATGACACAGACTAATAGAGTTTGACCTAAATGAAATTTTATAATTTATATTCTAATGTAACTCATATAAGAATTGAGCCCCTATTTTATCAAATATTTAATTTTCAGGACAACAGCCGGAATAAAGTAATTGATCAGAATGTATATGCCAATACAGCTGTGAATGACATCCATTAAATAATTTACCTTATTAGTGGTAATTAATTAATAAGTTTGAAAGCAAGATGTTCTACCAATTTTAAAAAGCAGGAATGAAAGTCCTGTGCAGATGGCATTCTTAGAAAAAGAACTGTAGAATCTGCCAGATCTGTTTCACTGTGTACCATTTATAAACTATTATAAAAAAATGTTCTCTCTAATGTTAGAAGTTTATATTTCTTTCATTCTAACAAAAGATCCATGGAGACACCTGGAGGTTATTTTGTTCCTTTAACTACAAGAGAATAATGTGATTTTATAAATAATGTTATAATTAGAGTTATGGTAAAAATATTATAGGTACAAAAGCCAGCCATTCTTTACATTAATATCAACTAATTTTCAATGGAGTTCTCGTATATGCAGAATCATACAGCAATCCTTTTGTGTACAAACACAGGAAAGTATTTTAGAAAGTTAAGATGAATGTTCACTATACAATGTGATACTGTTCAGTGTACAGATGCCATGCTTTTATCTGTGATCCAACCTGTGACCAAGCTTAACTTCCATTCTGTCACTACAGAAAACATTTTAATAGTAAGTATACAAATACTTAAAAATGACAATGGCAAATCACACCTGAAGCCCTTGACCATCAATAGTTAGAGAATTTGCTCTGCATCTTGTTTCAATCAGCTAGTTTGTTTGTTTGCTGACAGCTACTTCTTTCTTTTTTCATTGTTGCTTGGTGTTCCTAAAATGGAGGTCAGAAATAATAGATTAATATGTTAAACATGTTACTGTGGTAAAAATGGAAAAATCCCACTCAACAATGATGCATTCAACCATTGTTACAGTGAAAATGAGTTTAGTGATTGCAATTAAATTAAATGAAGTCCAAATTCGCATATATCTATTTATGTATCTAGACATAATAGCAGCTAAATAATAGATAGATGATAATTATTTTTTTCACAATAAGAACTAATGCAATGGTGTGAGGTTGGTGATACCATGTAAGGCCATGATCAAGCTTCTTAAATAAGATTAATTAGAGAAAGTCTATCCCATTGTCTTGACAACAAAAACACTGAAGATTATAATTCTCTCTCTCTCTGTATATGTGTACACACACACACACACACACACACACATATCCATCTGTATATATGGGTATCTGAATATATATAAAGAAAGCAATAGGACTGAAACACACACAAGGAGATGCGGGACAGTTAGGATATTTACAGTTAGTTAGGATGGGCGGCCCTATCACAAGATCAATGGGCAGGACACTGAATCAACAAGGTTTATAAACAAACTTCCCACCCCTAGCATTTACTCTGATGATGCTGGCAGTGGACCAGTGAAAGCTAGGTTGTTTTAGGTTTGTAAATAGTTGTTTTTATTGTTTATACTATTTTAACAATAAACAGCTGTTTTATATTCTTCCTGGAGTTCAAGAACCTCATATTGCTATACAGATATGCCCGGGATATGTACATGTATATGTATATGTATATGTATATGTATATGTATATGTATATGTATATGTATATGTATATGTATTTATGTATGTATATATATTTATGTATGTATGTACATGTATACAGTATGTACATGTATATGTATATGTATGTATATGTATGTATGTATGTATGTATATATGTATGTATATGTATATGTATATGTATATGTATATGTTTGAACCTAGTAAAAATAAAAACGATGAACTCCGGGATATAAGAGAAAATTTTTCTTTATTGCTGAGCTTTCGTCAACAAGCTGTTGACATCATCAGAGCAAGGGCTGAATGATAAGGTAGTCAGTACATACACTTGTATGTCAATTATAACATTCAAATTGTGGAATGTGGGTGTGGCCTGTTTGTGGCAAGCTCGCTCATTTATAATCACAGTGGTTCCAGCTTTGCTGGAAAAGGCCGGTCTCTGGTTGATTTTTAAAAGTTGCGCCTAGCAGCTGCTTGGCACATATCAGCTGTTAGGCACATAAGTCTCGTCACGCCGCATGTAGTCATGCGCTTGCTGACAGGCTCTTCATTCAAAGTAGAGTCAAGGAGGTCGGCTTGTTCCCTTGTGTGGGGTCATCGCAGGCTTGATTCTGCTGTGGAAGGGAATTTTCTCTTATATCCCAGAGTTCATCGTTTTTATTTTTACTAACTTCAAATGTCTACACCCGGGATTCCAGTTTTTAAATTTATTAAATATATGTATATGTACCAAATATATATATTTAAAATAATTGAGAAGTTAAACTAAAAGCATATAACAATATTTCTCAATGCTAACAGATTTTCATTTTTAGCCTATCTAGAAAAAATAGCAGTTTCTTTCAAAAAATGATATTCTATTTGCAAACTGAGATAGTTTAGATTTGCTTGCCACCTTGGCAACTAAACTTGAACAAAACAGTTGTATCAGTGGTAATAACTGGCATTGGCTGTATTTTATCATGTCCCTCAGGTAAAAAAAAAAGATCATATTACATATTTTGAGTAACATGTGGCAGAAAAAAAACATTTCAAAGTAAATATTGCTGCATATTATTTATCTGATTTTAAATCCAGACTTTTCTTTTCGGTTTGTGGTAGCTCACTTGGGTGACTTTTTAAATTTCATCATTTTTAAAGTCCCTCTTATTCTCATCACAATTGCACAATATGTATGCATCAATAGGCTCAAGGTTGACTCAGCCTTCCATCCTTCCGAGGTAGGTAAAATGAGGACCCAGATTGTTGGGGGCAATAAGCTGACTTTGTAACAATGCTGCTTGGGCCCCCCCCAAAAGCCCTAATAAGCAGGCATATACATAGAATGAAGGCTACTGCTAAGCTTGTAAGCCGCCCTGAGTCTTCGGAGAAGGGCGGGATATAAATGGAATTAAAATAAATAAATAAATAAAAAATAGGAAAAAATGTGTTTTATTTCAATTCTTTATTAAAATATCTATAATTTGTAATCACTAGACAGTCCAAAACAACACTATGAAACAGGAGAAAACTAGAAAGTGTCTATCTAAATCTCTTTTTTTCAAAAAGAGATGAAATATAGTAATATCATAAAGTGGCATACTGCAGGTAAATCTACTGTGCATTATTACCAAGTTATGATCTGGAAGCCAAGTTATTATTAACAACAACACCACTAAATTGAATTGTTATTTGAAGTTAAAGCAATCCCAATAAATACAGTACACAGCAATGGTCTTGTTCTGCAAAATCAAGAATGCTGCATTAGAGCCATTCTCATAGTTACACATGAAAAATGCACTGAATTTCCTCTGTTAGCATTACCAGTATAAGAAACAACATTTTAACATCATCTGTTCATAAATTTAATTCAAATTATAGCTTATTATTTTTAGCTTAAATCAATCCATTGCAGGATGGAGCCTTTGTTGAAAGTAATGGTCTGCAACCAACTATGCCTGTTCAGTACAGGTTGGTAGATATATGTATTCTGAGGTTGAGACAGAGTCACCCAGCCAGCTTCTGTGGCCAATACATATTACTTGATCTTAATACTTCATATTGAAGACTAATATTTGAAGTCTGGGTTCCATTTGGCTGGGTGAAATTTATCAGGCAACTGAACGTAAGAATAATTGTCATCAAATCAAAGTGATTCATGTCATTGCTACGCAAGATTCATAATATATTTTCTATTACTTATCCCAATAGTGGACTTTAGAATAGTCAGTCTCCTGCCTTGTGAAGCTCATTTCCTCTATTACATCTTAACCTTCACCAGCAGGAAAACCTATCCTAGACTATAATGGAACTGTTGTCATTGAACACAAAATGCTCTGTTCCCCCCCCCATCTTCCTCTGACACAGTTTATTATTAAAACTATATCTATAAATATAATCCCAAAAGCTGCTAATACTCCTATTATAATCAACAACGTCCTATAGCAATTTCACTTTAATTCATGTTTTTTCCCTTGCCAAATAAATTTCAGTATTATGGTATTCAGTTCATCAAAGAAGCCTTTTCTAATTTTACCGGAATAGTTTGAAATAAAAAAAGTATTTTCGGTAAGATATTCATTTTAATTGTAGCTATTCTCCCCAGTATTGACAGTTGGAGATTTTTCCACTTTTCTAAGTCCAGTTTTATTTGTTTTAATAATTTTGTATAGTTGTCCTTTCACTGTTATACATCTTGCTGTTAAGTAAATTCCCAAGTACTTAACTTTTTTAACTATTTGAAGATTTGTTTTTCTTGCAGGTTGCATTTTCTGTTTTTTGTTAAGTTCTTTGTCAAAACTTTAGTCTTTTCTCTATTAATTATCAGGCCTGTGACCTCACCATATTGTTCTATGGTGGCCAACAATTTTGTGCTTGTTTCCAGAGGTTCTTCCAATATAAAAGCCAAGTCGTCCGCTAATACCTGCAATTTATATTTTTCACCATTTATCTCCAGTCCTTTAATCTCAGGGTCTTGTCTAACATTTCTGTTCAATACTTCCAGAGTTAATATAAATAGCAATGGAGATAAAGGACATCCTTGTCTTGTGCCCTTTTTAATATTACAGTTTTCTGTGTAGTCTCCATTTATGATTATTCTAGCAGTCTGTTTATCATAAATTGCATGAATTGCATTCATAAAGTTTTCCCCAAAATCCATTTCCACAAGTTGCTGAAATATAAATTGCCAATTTAAGTTATCAAATGCCTTTTGTACATCAAGAAATATCAAGGCCATTTGTTTGCCTGCATGAGCTTCATAGTACTCTAAAACATCCAAAATTGTTCTTAAATTATTTTTTATCTGTCTTTTAGGCAGAAAGCCATTTTGATCTGTGTGTATAAATGCAAACAAGAATTTCTTAATTCTTTCTGTTATTATCGAAGCAAAAATTTTATAGTCTACATTTAGTAATGAAATTGGTCTGTAATTTTTTATATGTGTCAAGTCTGCATCTTCTTTAGGTATTAAAGTGATATTAGCTTCAGTCCATGTCTTTGGTATTTTGGTTTTCAGGAGAGTTTCATTACAAAGTTCTTTCAAGATCGGAGTAAGCACGTCTTGTAACGCAGTGTAATATTCTTCAGGTAGTCTGTCTGGCCCAGGAGTCTTGTCCCTTTTTTGCCTTTTTATAGGTTCTATAGTTTCCATCATTGATATTGGTTCATTCAATATATTTCTGATGTTCTGGGGAATTTTCGGTAAATTTGCTTTTATTAAATACTGCTCTATTTTTTTCCTAGGAGCTTTCCTTTGCCTTATAAAGTGTCTCATAATATTCTTTCACAATTTTTTTTATTGCATCATTTTGAAACTGTATTTCTCCTTTTCTATCCTGGAGTTTTTTTATTATTTTCTTTTCTTTTTCCTTTCTCAGTCTATATGCTAGCCATCTTCCCAGCTTGTTAGCATTTTCAAAGAAATTCTGTTTGACCCATTTAATCTGTTAAGCCATTAATTCCATCTCAGCTAAATTTAATTTGTGCTTTATTATTTCCATTTGTTTCTTGAATATTGCTTTATCTGGATCTATTTGTAGTTCTAATTCTAGTTTTCTAAGTTCCTCCCTCAACTTTAATTGTAGTTGTTTCTTTTCTTTAGACTTCTTAGCAGTATAAGTTATGGCCAGGCCTCTAAAATATGCTTTAGCAGTGTCCCAAACATTTTGGAGTGATGTTTCTTCCTTCTTGTTTATTTTAAAGAAAAATTCCATTTCCTTTATCACTAGTTTTAGGAATTCTTTGTCCTTCAGTATCGATTTGTTTAGAGACCATCTAGGTTTCTTCTTAATTCCTTTCCTTTTCAAGTCCAACAAAATACATATCATGTCAATTCTTGACTATGATTTGTATCTGTTTGAGTAAAATGTAGATTGGGTTTTTCTCTGGCCATATATCTAGAATACTGAATTCTATCATTTTTGAAAATGCTTTAGCTGGTAAATTTCCTCCTTTCCATCCTTGTTTAGCACTTTTATAGTACAAAGTTCCATCCACTATTGCATTAAAGTCTCCCATTACACAAAAAGTCTAATATTTTCTAATATAGTTCAAGATAAAATTGTTCTTGTTTATCATTAGGTGCATATATTCCAATCATTAATATCTGCTTTTGGTCCATGATGATTTCAACCATTAGAATTCTCCCCTCATCATCTACATAACTTTGTTTGGGCATCATCTTTTCTTTAATATAAAAGGCTACTCCTCTTTTCTTTTGATAACATTGTTAAATTCAAAGAATACATATGGGAATATAAGGGAGTTCTTTCTTTGAATATACAGGGAAATACAAACAGAAGTGGTAATTGTGAACCATTTGCAGCTTTTAAATTGGTGCAAGAAGACATAAAGAAAAAGAATTGATTTTGTCAGGTAAGTAATAGCAACAGCTGTTGTGCTGCTATAGTCTGTTGTGCTGAGGCAAATTACCCAACTGATATATTTGGGATTACATATCAACATTTTCAAGCTGTTCTGACTCTGAATGTGGGAGTGGTAGTCTCAAACTGATCTAAAGGACAACAGATTGCAAAAGATCATGCTTTGTCAAGAGAAAATTTAAAGTAAATAAAAATGTACGGAACAGTCCTGTTTATAATTTATTCATGTGAACTAGCTATATAGCCTACATCTAAATAAATTCTAATACAAATATGACATTTGTAAAGGTAGCCACAAGTCCCTGCAATTTTCTTGGCAAGTTTTTTTATCAGAAATGGTTTGCCATTTCTTTCCTTCTTTCTAGGACTGGCCAATTTGGTCTAGTGGTTAAGGCATCAGGTTAGAAACTGGGACGCCAAGAGTTTTAGTCATGACTTGGGCATGAAGGTCACTTTCTCTCAGCCCTAGAAATGAGGCAATGGCAAACTGCTTCTGAAAAAAAGCTTACCAAGAAAACTGCAGGGACTTTGTCCATGCAGTCTCCAAGAATCGGACACAATTGTATAGAGGAGAATATACAGAGAAGGAAGTTTTTAATTCTTTGTTCCAGTGATTAGTCTTTTTTTTCTAAATTTAAAGAAAAAGAGTCATTAGCAAAATAGCAAAAAGAGTCAGTAGCAAAATATACTACTTCATAAAAAGCAAGCTTATTGTTTTTCCTTCATTTAAATGTTTTAAAATGTAGCCAAGCAGCTTTCAGAAAGCACAGTGACCAATATTTTTACATTGGTCCTATAGTCACATGAGGATTACAGATTCTATTCCTATTACATCAAAGGATGTAGAAAAGATCCTATTTACATTCAATCAAATATTCTCCTATAATGTGAAATTACTAACATTCCATATAAAGGAAGGTGATGCATATGCTTGTCAGGTAGAGATCTCTCCACACAAAAGTTCTTTCAATAATCAATAGTTCTTCCACTCACAAGATTGTTCACTGTTTGGTCAGAAATAGGAAAATGGTACAAATAACATGTCTTCAGACCAACTTTCTGTCAGGCTTGCTGTGTTTCAGCTAAACTTCCTCCTTTGCTTGTATTTATGCAGAATGCAGAAAGACTTTCACTGAAACTATCTGCTCATTCATTTCAACAAGACTTGTATCTCAAGATCTTATTCTCTAATACTCTACATAGTAAAATATATTTTTCATATTATTAAAGTGAAAATCCAGTTGGAACCTTTTGATATATCATTAAATATAAGAAATGGAAATTCTAAAAGTGTGACTGGATTAGTTACTTTTGCTACAGTGTATCTCAAGGAATATTGGAGAAAGTTATGCAGGTAATTCATAGATAGATATATTTAGTTATGCAAAAAAATGAAAGAATTGATGACACTGTAGTTGTTAGTATCCAGCTTTTCTTTCTTCAGTTTGACAGCTTCATAAGATTAAAGGTAAAGGTAAAGGTTCCCCCGCACGTGCGTGCTACTCGTTTCTGACTCTAGGGGCCGGTGCTCATCTCCGTTTCAAAGCCGAAGAGCCATCGCTTGTCCGAGGACGTCTCCGTGGTCATGTGGCCAGCATGACTAGACACCAAAGGTGCACGGAACACTGTTACCTTCCCACCGTAGTGGTCCCTATTTTTCTACTTGCATTTTTACGTGCTTTTGAACTGCTAGGTTGGCAGAAGCTGGAACGAGTAACAGGCGCTCACTCTATTATGTGTCACTCGGGATTCGACCCACCAAACTGCCGACCTTCTGATTGACAAGCTCAGCTTCCTAACCCACTGAGCCACTGCATCCCTTTTCATAAGATTAGGATATAAAATTTTCAGAATTCTCAACATGGTCGAGAATTAGGGCAGTATCTGAGTAAGTTTCATGATAGCTAGGAACTTTATTTTTTTTATTTCAAAAGAAAAATAGAAATCTGCATAAAGAAATAGTTCTATCTCCAATTAATTGTCCAACAATTCTTTATTCCAAAGGTTAGATTGTACAAATGCAAGCAAAGAACTATAACATATTAAATATATTACATTAAATAATGAAGAATAATTTTTTTATTAAAGTAAAATAATTGGATTATATTAATTCAATTTTGATTCGGTCTATATACTACCTCCTTAAGATTGTTGTTACTTTAAATTATTTCAACAATTTGAAATTTGTTTCAAGTTATTTGCCAATAACTTATTTAATTCTATACCTAAACAGAATTTGATTCGCTTTGAGTTTTAGCTGAAAAAACATTCAAAAAGGATTAGAAGAAATGCAAAGAAAAAGTTTGTAGGATGCAATTACAATACTTTCAAAATCTTGAAATCAGAAGTTCACTATACATCTGGCATTTTCTGCAAGAACTAAACAAAATCTCAGGGTAATAGTGCAATATACTTATATTAAATGGATGTGAAGTTGACATTTATTGAAAATAAATGACACTGAAAAAATGCAGACATTTATTTTCTGAGTGGCATATATGTTCTAGTTATGACTATTTTATTAGGATGTACAAAATGATTGATGCAACTGTAATCATTTTGTCTCATGGATTCATCCACTGCTGGGTGAAAGTTACTCAATATAACACAGAAAAGCTAATGCATATATTGATGGCTAGAAACATAAGTTGTTGTGTTCTTCCATCTACTTTTAGAAATATTTTTTATTCCCAAGGGAATACTGAATTCCTGAGTTCTACCCTTGCTGATTTAATCTTGAAGGACTAACCCTTTCTAATTATTCTGCAGATTGTCATATATTTTTTAAAAAAGTCTCTTGTTGATTTTGCCAACTATCAAGTCTATTACCTACTTTTTATTACTGGAGCACAACTTGGACTTCGACACTTTTATGTCATGCAAACATTTTATTATCTATTTTTCACTTCAACTTCTAATACTATTGAGATTCAACAGTAGTTAGCTTTCTTTTTCTACTATCAAAGTCTATTCAACTGTTAGGCAAATCTCTTTAAAGTAAAATATATGGCAGCAAAATGTTAGAAAGGATAGCTAAGTCCCATACAGTTTTTCTGGAGCATATTTAAGCTCTTCTGTTGTCTTCATGTATAACAATGAAGACTATCCAGAGAAGGAAGGAAAGAAGGAAGGAAGGAAGGAAGGAAGGAAGGAAGGAAGGAAGGAAGGAAGGAAGGAAGGAAGGAAGGAAGGAAGAGAAAGAAAGAAAGAAAGAAAGAAAGAAAGAAAGAAAGAAAGAAAGAAAGAAAGAAAGAAAGAAAGAAAGAAAGAAAGAAAGAAAGAAAACTTGTTAATTTACTTCACTTTTTTTCTGATGTGGTGAGAGAATCACCAAAAAATGTTCTTGGGGCCACTCTGAATCTTTTATTATCACTGATGTATGTTGGCACACATAAAGCAAAGTAATCTGACTGAAGTTGATATGAACCATAAACAAAGATTTTAAAGTTCCAAAATGCATCACAACATCCAAACAACTTTCATTTGCATCTGTGAACACTTTTACATTACGCACCTCAGGAAGTGAAACTCCTAAAGGGGGTAGAGTCTGTTGGAGAAAAACAGTTTCAGCTACAAGTTTAAAACCGTGAAAACATACAGAACTAATTAAAAACATTCCTGTAAAGGATTCTGAATATGCAGTCAATCTGTTGAACAAGTAAGCATTTCCAGTATGATTCTTCCATACATATTAAGTAATTACAGAATGATGCTATTTCTTTCTTGTTATTGTTGTATGTATTTATATAAAAACTATTTTTAACATAATGTGTAACTTAGGACAAAATTCAAAAAGATCATGAAAAGACCACTACATCATAAAAAAAATATCTACAAATGTCTGAAAAGAATCTGCATCTGGATTTTTGGAAAAATAAATCTAAAGACAATTTGGAGTTCAAGATATTTTATACAGACAGTGGCTCTAAATATTACCTACAAAAATTAGGATTAGGCTAATAATAGTTCGTTGTTGAGTAGCACCACTAGTTTACTTGGTGAAGACAGTACAATGATCATAAAATATATTATTTTTAAATGGAATTCGACATAAATAGTATTAGAATAACATGTTGTTCAAGTATTAAGGGACTAGACAGCAAATCAACTTATATATATCCCAGGTAATCAATCCTGCCTCATATCAAAGAACTATATTATTCAAGGAGAATATAAGTCCAAATACATTTACCAAAATCAAAGCATACCAATCAATTTGCTCAGCTTTATCCAAAAGGATTCCAACCACTCTTAGACAAATAGTTTCTAAAAAATAGCTCTAAGTTTCCATTCACTCATAAGATAACTTATATTGGTTGCTCTATCCCTTTTCCAAAAGTTCCAAAACAGAACAAGAATAGAGGCATCATGAATGCACACAAATTCATCATGATTTCTGTTAAAGTACTGTGAAAGAATGCATTCAGTTATATAAAATGAGCCATATACTGTATGTATTCATTAATAATCCTATTTATCTTAGGCCAATGTTCTGCTTTTAGTGTTGTTAGAATGTAATTCTGCTGCAATACAAAATATAGAATTAAAGTTTAGATATTGCCAGTCACCTTTGCTATAAGTGTTCCTTTTATGGATCCAATTAATTGGATCCAATGAACAATTTCAGAACTGAGTTATCATGTTCCCCCTTCCCATATACCATAATTAGAACATAATTACCCACAGGATATCAGAAAGATGTAAAACCTTTCTTCTAAGTGCATCCTCATTAGGAAACAAATCTCAATGTACTCTTATTTGATCTCTGTAAATTAATTAAAATGTTACAGATATAAAAGGTGGATAGCAATAAACTGGATCTGACATTATTAAAAAAATATCATTTGATATCTGCATGTGCAGTTTATATCTGAACATAATTTCACTTCAACCACAGGTATTATAGATACTGTATACATGATGTAAAATATGGTAAACTCTCTAACAGAAGCATAAAAATAAAATCAAACATAATGTAAGTAATCTACACAGTTTTACACCTTCACTATTGAAACACCATGCTGAAACATACTCTTAGGTGGCTGGGTATTCAAAATCATGGGACAGCAATGAGGAGACACACAATCTCCCCACATCAGACCCTCAGATTCTGCAGGATATATAGCCAGTCACATATTTTTGGCAATAGAAGGCATAATCTGACTGAAAAGATGTCTGGTACGAATTTGGTGTCAAACCATGCAGAGTTTAAAGTTGTAAGTATTACCTTGAACTGAAGCTAGTACACTTGAAGCGAAATCCAGTGCCCCTAAAGTCCAATGCATTTTTTAAAAAACTGTGTTGAACCTGAACACTTCATTAGTAGATAGGCTGCCACATTTTGAATAAGAAAATCATCTTCAAGCCCTGTATACACTATGTTACAATATTCTATGTATGAGGCATGGGTAACTGTTTCCTGGCAGATTTGACGAAAATGGATTGCAAATAACATATTCGCTTTAGCATGGATCATGAACCTGGGAGGACCTTGGATCTCATTCAAAAGAAAACTGGAAACCATGATCAAGCCAGATCTATCACTAGCAACTTTCTCTTGGTGGGATTAAACCAAGCTTTTTTTTTTAATCATCCAAGCTCTGTAGTCCTCAGACACCAGGTCAGGATTTCCACTGCATCCCTGGTCTGACTTGGAGTAACAAAATAGATGGGTATCCTGACCATATTGATAATATGTCATACAAAATTATTGACTTCTCTCAATGGCTTCAAAGAGATCCTAAGTAACATGGCCCCCTTGGGGGCTCATACTGGAGTAAAAATCATGTAACTGCTCTTTTCCTCAAACAAACTGACTGGAACTGTCTGTCTAGGAGAGAACAGTGACACTGTAATTCATAGCCTCAAACTGTAACCCTTGCTGCCAGTCTGAAGGAGATATAGTTTAACTAGAACCTACCTCAATTTTGACCCAAAGGCATGTTTGTATCGCTACCACCACAAAATTAAAATTAGGTAGGGCATGGACCAGGGGTATAGATAGATTAATTCTATTTACATCCTTGGTCTCCAGAACTTTAAAACAAAAAATGATCCTGATCTTACTTCAAGTGGGTCAAGCGAAAGATTTTATCTGCAAAATAACTCACACATATATGACAGTATCATATAGAAGAAATCTTCATTCCATTTACTGAGTAGGGAGTGGGTATCTGAAATGAGCCCCTAGATATGAATTGGCAAGTGTAGAGAGAATAGAGGAGTAAGAATATTTTATCATGTTTATCACCACAGTATATTTTCAAATATGGTTATCCATCTGTGACTGATGGAATTCACACTTCAATTTTCTTTACCATCACGCTAGTTTCTCTTTACTCATTTCATGTCCTGCAACAATTCAGAACACAAGGAATTTCTTTTGAAATTATGGTGCTATAACATTATGCACAACATCAGACCTATTAGAAAGATGCTGTTTGACCAGAAATGTGTAAGGCAAATGGAATGTCTGCAAACCATACTCAGGGATTCAAATATCACTTAGAGTGAACAGGAGCATCAAGATGGATCCTAGTCTGGAGCTTAAAACAGAGGCAAACACTACAGATTTAATGAAGCAGTTGAGACAATAGTAAAGAAGTAAGCTAAAGATCAGGAGTTCAAGGAAGAGGCTAGAATAATGTTTAGGACTTATATACTGAAACCTTGTAGGCTTCACACATGGAAGACTACAATACATGTTCCACAATATTTTTTTTTTAATCAAGATTTTGTTTTATGCAAAAGACTGCACTTGAACTCAGCTGATTAACGCTTAATGGAATGTAAGTTTGTCAGGAAAAAGAATATGACTCTAAACAAGTCTTTAATGTCAAAGAGTCCAGGATTGAATCCTTGCACTTCTGCAGTAATACTGCATTATCCTGCCATCATTGTGGAGCAATTGTTTGATCTACAGGTATGGAACAGGTTGTTGGAAATGATGTTGCCTCTGTCCCTGGTCATATCTTCTTTTTTCTTTTCCTTTCCTTTCCTTTCCTTTCTTTTTCCTTTCTTTTTTTTTGACTCTATGGTTTTCTTCTGTAATATAAAAAGGTTTCCCCCTTTTCCTCTGAAGAAGATTCCTCAAAGAGCTTTGACAGGAACCCATTTAATGATAACATCATTACCTGTGTCAGATGACATCCGGTTACTTTGCAAAGAGGAGGTGTAGTGAATGTTCCACTAGTTATTATGAATTAGTCTAGGAGTAACATCACTTTTCTATTTTTTACAGTTCTTTTTGTAACATTTTCCTTAGTATTTGCACCATTATTTGCTGGTTTCACTAGCTATATGGTTCAGCAGAGCACTGTTATATCTGTGAACTGAAGTAATTTATGCTACAGTATGTAACATAACCAAATTGGTTATATAATCTACACACAATACATCTTGAATATGAAGGATCAAGACCATACACAGCAACAATGCATAATATATATTTCTTGTACTTTAAAAAACCCATAAAATTTTAAAATCTTCATACTTAAAATGAGCACATTTTAACTGTTCACTGTTCACTTAAATATATGTGACAGAAAACAAAAAAGCTAGTTTGATATTCCACAGTGAGGTTAAAAACCTGGCAAGTGTATATTATGCAGCTTTGCTCATTTATTCAAAATTTCATATTTCCATTTGGTGAAGACATGTTTTCTAATGTTAAGCATTATATACTATTGCTAAATAATATGCTATTCCAAAAATACAGAATAATTTATCACATAATTAAGACTGGTTTGTGCTCCCAAAAGAATCCTGTCTTTGGAATAAATTCCTATTAGTTTTAATGCCAAGCACTATTCAAAGGCATCTTAATTCTGAATTCCATATGGAAGGAGATACCATACTATAAGCTTCATAGAATATATTTGGTTATAGTTGTTTAGGCAATTGAATTCTATGCAACTGAGATAAGTGACTTATCAATATCTCCAATTAAGTAGTCCATCAGACTTCAATTAATTATTTTAGGATAGCAGCATAACCTGATAGATGGATACAGAATCTTAGTAAATTCATTTATCTCTCAGTGGTTACCATTCTTAAATCAAATTTGTTGCCATGCTGTACTCAGAATACCTGTGCTCTTATATTGGCAGAGATTCTGGCTGTGATTGGATTACATTAGTTTAAGCAAGAGAGCCCTAAGGTGCTTTTTCAAGAGGCAACTGGACTTTCTTTGTTTTTCCTTGAAGACATTTTGCTTCTCATCCAAAGAGCTTCAGTTTTTATTTGCCCATTTAAAGCAAGCTTCTAAATCTAATCCCATAGACTTAGGTTTATACTTCTACAAATTATATTTACAATAGTCCTCTACTTACAACAGATTGTTTAATGACTATTCAATGTTACAATGGCACTGGAAAAGTAATTTATGACCATTTTTCACAGTAATGACCATTGCAGCATCCTCTGTAGTCACATGATCAAAATTCAGAAAGTTGGCAACTATTTATGACAGTTGCAGTGTTCCAGGGTCATGTGAACAACTTTTGTAACCTTTTTACAAGCAAAATCAATGGGCAAGCCAGATTCACTTAGCAATCATGTTACTAATTTAACAACTGCAGTGATTCACCTAACAACTACAGCAAAAAAAGTCATAAAATGGGGCAAAACCTAATTAACAAATGTCTCACTTAGCAGCAGAAATTTGAGGCTCAATTGTGGTTGTAAATCGAGGATTATCTATACTTTATCCATGGATTTATACTAATTACATTGACATGACTTAAGTGTAACAGTATAAAGTGTCATTTACAAAATGCAAAAGGATTTATATTTCGTTGCAGGCCAAGCAACTATAGCCATCAACTTGCTGTGTTTTTTATGGTGATTTGTGTAAGTCTTGATTTAAAGATTTAAGATTAAATCCTAGTATCATCTCTCTTTGTGTATTCTGATATGGAAAAACCTTTATAGCATTGATCACAACATACATTGCACTGAATATTTTGTAGAGAGTGAAATTTATTGTTTTAAATAGCAACATAAAGGACGTAATGTGGATAAGTTGCTTGCTGCAAAGACAATGTCATTATTCTAGATTGACCCTGGTTGAAATCTGAGTCCCTAGTATTAATGCCAACTCCAAACAAAATAAAATTCTAGAAATTTAGATATTTTGGGAAGCTGGTTCCATAAATGACAAAAGATAAATATTTTGCTTTTAAAATGGCTGGTAAATTTAAGTAGTGAAAGCACAGAAGTCTTTATTTTTACAGAGCAGACATTCTTTTTTTTGCTTTTATGAAAACATATATTTAAACAAAAAAATACATATAAAAACAAGACATAACATAAACAATACAATCAACAAAAATACAAAAAGAATACTTAACTTCCATTATTCTTAATCTTTCTAATCATTTTCAGGTGACTTCCTCAAGTCCCCCCTATCTGCGTTTCATCGTAAATCATCATTAGCAATTTCTATTTCATAATTTTAAATCATATTTAATATCTATATTTAATTTCTTACCATTTAACAATCATTCTTTCATATTATCCTTAATACTAAACATTAAACTCTAAAACTGCAACCTATAAGCACTTCCAAGTCCATTTCAAACTAATTAATATGACAATATTTCTTCAAATAGTCCTTGAATTTCTTCCAATCTTCTTCCACCGACTCTTCTCCCTGGTGACGGATTTTCCCGGTCAGCTCAGCGAGTTCCATATAGTCCATCATTTTCATCTGCCATTCTTCCACCGTTGGTATTTCTTGTGTCTTCCAATTCTTGGCTATCAAAATTCTCACCGCTGTTGTGGCATACAGAAAGAAAGTAACATCTTTTTTGGGAATTTCTTTTCCAACTATACCCAATAAGAAGGCTTCTGGTTTCTTAATAAATGTGTTTTTCAACACTTTCTTTAATTCATTATAAATCTTTTCCCAGAAGTCTTTTACTATGGGGCAAGTCCACCACATGTGGTAAAAGGTTCCTTCTACAGCTTTACATTTCCAGCATTTATTATCATGTGTATGATAAATTTTTGCAAGTTTAACCGGTGTTACATACCACCTATACATCATCTTCATCATATTTTCTTTCAAAACATTACATGCTGTAAACTTTATACTCTTTTTCCACATCCTCTCCCAGTCCTCCATCATAATGTTGTGCCCCACATCATTAGCCCAATCAATCATCACTGATTTCACTTGTTCATCTTCCGTGTGCCACTCCAGCAATAAATTATACATTTTGGAAAGATTCTTTGATTTTGTATCTAACAATAACATTTCCAATTTGGATTTCTCTATTTGAAAACCTATTTTTTATCCATTTTATACACTTCAATCATTTGGTAATATTGAAACCAATCATCCACATTATCTTTCATCTGCTCATATATTTTTATCTTAAATTGGTCTCCTTCTTGTACCAATATATCCTTATATTTCAGCCACTTGGTTTCCATATTTGACCTTTTCTGGGTCTTAGCCTCTAGTGGCGAAATCCACTGGATGTTTTACTTTCTAACAGGTCTTTATGTCTCATCCACACATTAATCAATGACTTTCTAATTATATGATTTTTAAAGCCTTTGTGGACCTTTATCTTATCATACCATAAATATGCATGCCATCCAAATACATTGTCAAAACCTTCCAAATCTAATACATCTGTATTCTCTAACACAAACCAATCTCTCAACCAGCAAAAAGCAGCAGCTTCAAAATAAAGTTTCAAATCTGGCAGGGAAAAGCCCCCTCTATCTTTTGAATCTGTTAATAGCTTGAGCTTAATTCTAGGTTTTTTCCCCTGCCAGATAAATTTCGATAATACCTTTTGCCATTCTTTAAAACAATTCAACTTTTCAATGATTGGAAGTACTTGAAATAGAAACAACGTTTTTGGCAATACATTCATCTTAACAACTGAAATTCGGCCCATCAAAGACAATTTCAAATTTGTCCAAATATCCAGATCTCTCTTAATTTCATTCCACATTTTATCGTAATTATCTTTATACAAATTCAATTTTTTTGCCGTCATATTTACACCCAGATACTTCACCTTTTTTTACAAACATCAAACCAGTGGCTTCCTATAACTTATTTTTCCCCTAATGTCAGATTTTTCCCTAAGACTTTGGTTTTACTCTTATTCAATTTAAAACCTGCAACATGTCCGGACTCTTGTATTATTTCCAGTGCTTTAATTGCACTGGTTTCTGGATCTTGTAATGTTAACACCAAATCATCAGCAAAGGCTTTTAACTTATATTGTTTCGAACCCACTACAATCCCTTTCACACCTTCCTCTTTCCTTATCATATTCAGCAAGACTTCCAGAACCGTAATAAATAACAGAGGGGAAAGTGGGCACCCTTGCCTGGTACCCTTTTCAATTCTAATTTCCTCTGACACCACATTATTAACTATAATTTTTGCTTTTTGCTCAAAATAGATTGCATTAAACCATTCATAAAACTCTGCCCAACCTCCATATTTTCAAAATTCTTCTTCATAAAACTCCAAGAAATGTTGTCAAAAGCCTTCTCCGCATCAATAAACATTAACATAGCCTTAAAGTTCTTTTTGGTCTCTAACCTTTCCAAAATATCTACTATATTCCTAATATTATCCTTCATATGTCTCCTAGGTAAAAAACCTGCTTGATCATGATGAATAAGATCTTCAAGGACCTTCTTCAATCTTGTAGCCTATTTGCAAAGATTTTGCAATCCACATTTAACAAGGAGATTGGGCGGTAATTCTTTACTTGAGCTCTGTCTGTTTCTGGTTTAGGTATCAGTGTAATAAATGCTTCTCTCCAGGTCTCGGGCGCCTTGACACCCTCTAGTAATTCATTGCATACTTCGATCAGTGGCTGAATCAGCCAGTCTTTCAATGTCTTATAGTATTTTGCTGTCAATCAGTCAGGTCCTGGTGCCTTGCCAATTTTCATTTGATTAATTGCTGCCTCCAATTCTTGTCTTGTAATCCAGTAATTGAGTAGGGTCCTTTTCTCTTCAGGAATTTTCTGCCATCCATATTTGTCCAATAACTGTTCTGTTTTAATTAAGTCCTCTTTTTCTTTCTTGTATAGCTGCTTATAATATTTCTGAAAACATTTCCTAATTTCTGCAGGGTTCTCAATAGTCTTTTCCTCTTGCATTATCATAGTTATTGTACTTTGTTTCTGTCTCTTTTTCAACTGCCAAGCTAGTAACTTGCCACATTTATTTGCCGATTCAAAAGACCTTTGCTTCATCATTTTTATTTTCCATTCAATTTCTTGATTAATTATCTGAGAGAATTGTGATTGAAAGGCCTTTATTTCTTTTTGAACCTGTTGATTCTTTGGATTATTCCTCAATTTTTTATCTTTCTCTTTCAATTGGTTCAAGATGATATCTTTCTTTTCATTTTGGGCCTTCTTCCTTATTACATTCTGTTGAATCAAAAAACCTCTCATAACCGCCTTACTTGCATCCCAAATGACCCTTTTTTCTACCTCTGTGTTCAAATTTATCTCAAAATAATCTCTTATGGTCTTTTGGGCCTTCTCAACAATCTGTTCACTTCTCAGCAAGGCATCATTCATTCTCTGTCTAAGCGAACCCTGTAGAAACAGTTTTAATTCCAGCAGCACAGCATTATGGTCAGAACAAGTCTTTGGGCAAATCTCTGATTTGTTTATTCTCAGGGCCAAATCTCTTGCTGTCCATATATAATCGAGGCAGGAACACGATTTATTTGCATCAGAGAAAAACGTAAAGTCTTTCTCCAATGGATTTTTCAATCTCCAAGTATCAATCATATCAAAATTATCCATCATTTCAAAGAAAGTCTTTGGTAGTCTTCCATCATTAGAAATCTTCTGTCTTTGTGATCTATCCATCAATGTGGAGACTACTCCATTCAAGTCTCCCATCAAGATTATCTTATAATCCATATAATCCAAAAGTACATCGTGTATCTTCTTGTAAAACTGCCTTACCTTCATTTGGTGTGTAAATTCCAAGCATCAGCAACTTATTGCCTTGGGCTGTTACTTCAACTGCAACATATCTTCCCTCCTCATCTTTAAACAATAATTTTGCTTCTAATTTCTCTTTAACATAAATCACTACTACTCGCTTCTTAACTTTATCTGCCTAAATAAATTCTTGACCTAATCTTTTATTTTGCAAAATTTTTCTATGAGTTCTCATCACATGTGTTTCTTGTAGGCATATCACATCCAAATTCTGTTTTTGCAACACGTGATAGATTTGATTTCTTTTAGGTTTCGAATTTAAACCATTCACATTCCATGATAAGATTCTTAGTGGCATATTGTTTTACTCTACTGCTCTTGGCTTAGCTCCTGCCCCGGCTCCTAGCGGCCCTACGTCAAAAAGAGGTGGTAATTCCAGTTGTGGGCCAGGTCTTGCTCCTGCTTCCGATTCAAGATCTTTTACGTTCTTCTCCAGAAATCTTTCCTTCTCTCCCAATGTTCGAATTCGAATCTTCTTCTGTTGGTATTTAAAATATAATCCTTCGAGGAATTCCCAATGGAAGTAGATCCCTTTCTTTCTTAAGGCACTAACCAAATCTGTATAATTGCTTCTTAAATCCAAGAAGAATTTTGGGATATCCTTAAAAAGGACCACCTGTTGCTCTTGGACTTTCAAATTCTTTTGATAGTGAAGGCCCAAAATTTTATCTCTTTGTTCTTTAGTTTGAAAAACCACCATACAATCACTTATACATTTTGAATCTCTCTTCTTTGGATTCGCTCCAGATCTATAGGCCTTCACTATTATTGTTTACAATTCTTCTTTTGTCAAATCCCACGATGCTTCAAATTCCTGGATTATTGTTGCCTTTAAGTTAACTTGTTCTATCTTGGGAAATCCTCGAATTCTTAAGTTCATTTCCCTCTCCTTCATCTGCAGGAAAGCAATTGCTACCTGAGCTTGGTACTGTTGTCTTTCCAAATCCTGGACACGTCCTGTTTCCAGCTGAGTAACTCTTGTATCCACTTCTGAAACTTCTGTCTTGACCTGTTGAATTTCCTTATTTAGGAAGCCAATTTCCTTTTTTATCTCTTTAAATTCCTCTGTATGTTTATCCTGTGTCTCTTGCAATCTGTCCTGCCCCTCCTTTAATGTATTTAACATTTTGAGCACTTCATCTTCAAAGGTTGGGGAGACTGAAAGTTTCCTTCTTGTTTTTGGTGCAGTTGTAGCCTCCGCAGCCACAACAAACTAAAGGCTCAACAGTTTGAAATGTCAAAGTCACTATTTTCTCACTACCAGTCAACCAGTTGCAACAGCCAGAGCACCAGTTCCACTCAAACAGGCAGTTTTACCAGTCTTTTTTTTAAAGAAGTAATTTATGTTACAAAGCCGATGAGAAAGTCGATATGTAGCAAGTCTGATCCTTAAAGGCTCGATTGCAACAGTTTAGACCGTCACAGTAACATCAAAGGTTCCAATAGGAAACGAGGATCACAGACTTCCAGTGTCTTTATTACAACACAATGGAGTCCGCTGTCTGACCCGGTCTCCCTCCCAGGGAGAGAGTCGGCTTAACTTTTATTTATTTTGACAGCTTTTGCAGGGGCTTTAAGTCTAAAGAGTCTTCCCCCCCTCACTCTGCTTCAGGGGAGTTTGTTTTTTTAAACAGAAACTTGGAGGTTTTAAAAGCTCAAGAGTCTTTTTACAGCTGCAGCTGTCAGGCAATTGCTTTCAGTTTTGCAGCAGCGGAAAGGGACCGACTTCCGTTTTTAGCTTCCCTTCCGCAATCCAAATCAAGTCCAAATTTTGTTTTTAAGATTCTTCTACTCACGGTATTCAACTGTCCAAATTCTCTTAATTTCTGACGGAGAAATTGGTCGCTCCACATCCTTCGGAACTTGCAGCTTCGCGCGCTGAAGATAGCAAAGAAGATTCACAGCACCACGTCTCCCACCCCGTTCGCTTTCGGCAGCCCTTACTAGGGTCTACCGGGGAGCAGGGGAAATGTCTAGGGTGCCCGCCAAATCCCACGTCCTCAAAACGCTCGATCTGAGGTTTTTTCGGGTGCCCGCAGCGCTGTTGCGGTGCCCCCTCCTCCAACATGCAAGAGATTTCCGGAGCAGGGAACTCTCCCGTCTGACAGGAATGGCAACCAACCGGAAGTCCTCTCGAGCAGACATTCTTTTTGTGGGTTTTCATTATACATTTGTTACTGCTTTGTTTTGATATTTAATGACCATAATGAGCAAAATTCTGTCATCCAGATATGGCCCCATCACAAAAACAGACAAGACTATTTTATTGAATGTCTTACTTTTGTTTCCTTTTGGGAAAGAGTTACTTGACTTGCAAAAAAAACAAATGCCTCTAATTCTCAATATTTGATTAATTTTGATAGAATAGTCAGAAGAGCATTTAGGGACTAAGTCATAGCATTTGAAAGGCTACTATGACAGTGATGTATGAAAAGAACATTAATTTATTTTTCATATGTTGTAATTTCCACTGCTGGTGAATCACTATTTTGTTAATATTTATCTATTACTAGTAAAACTGTATGGTGTAGTTTTCATCAATCTTCACAAATCAATTCTGGTTTATACAGATTTAAATGCAACATGATATGTTAGAATGTACAAGAAAGAGCTTACCAGTACTACTGGACAGATTGAGGTGGGAGGTAGAATGTGATCCTTTAGAATGCCACAATCACATTCTGGCTTTAGATGTGAAGCACACTTATTAAGTAGCTGTAACAAAAAAAAGAGATAAAAATATCACTATGGATTAAACATTAATGAATTTAAATATGGCTAAAACAAGATTAGAATGAATTGCATTTCAACAATCAACAATCAAACAAATGCAACAATCACAGAAATTTCTGTTTTATTTTTATAATTATAATATAACTGATAAAGGAAGAAGGTTTTAAAGTTGGCTTCTTTAAAGGCATTGTTGATAAACAGTTGATGACATAACACTAAAAGAGTTACATCCTATTCTGTTTTCCTATATTTTCTATATCATTTGTTGGAGTGTATGTATCTCTGCATAAAGAAATAAAGAAGCTGTAGGCAACTTGCATAGGGTAAGTTCATTTAACACAAGGACAAATCTATGAGATACATTGGGATGAGAGAAAACAAAGTGACTAGTGAGTTTTTATGGCTAAGAGACACCTATTCTTATCCTATCATGCTAATCTCTGGTTAGCTGGTTGTGATGATTAAAGCAAAGGACTTTTTATCTATTGTAACAAACTTTAAAAAAAGCTGCTACTCAAACAGAATCCACATGCCTTTTATAAGAGCAATAGTACTTATATACTGCTCCACAGTCTTTTACAGCAGTCGTTGAGCAGTATACAAATGTCAGCATATTGTTCCCAACAATCTGGGTACTCATTTTACCAACCTTAGAAGGTTGAAAGGGTGGCGCCAAAAAAATAATAATCCCCTTGCATTCTAGTAATTGCTTTCGAGATAAGAATTTGAGCTTTTTCTCAATAACAGTTATTTTTGTAACTGTTGTTGCTGTTGCTGCTGATGGTAACATGTTAGAAGTAATATTTTGTTTTACGTGTATAGCTAATGCTATAACCCTTGTGAATAAATAACTCACAGACGGAATGAGATTGCTGCCAGTCCCACATTTTTCATTAGCCAACTGGATAAAATATTGTGTACACAAACATTGTTACACATACACAGATATACAGAGAAAGGAGGGAGGAAACAGCATTTATAGATCTTCTGGATATGCAATGGTTTATACAGTAATATTTCCATATCCTAGTTTAAATCAATAAGAAAAAAAAATAAAGCTTTCAGAATTTATTGTATTGTTGATTAAAGACAAGTAAACAAATGCTATCAGCACAATGTTAAACATGTTTAATGAAAAAGTAGTCCCGTAACTTTGGTTTTTTTTAGAAAAATAATGTTTTAACTGCAATCTTACAATAATCCTAAAAATGTAAAGCTTGCATAAATCAAATGAAATTATGACTGAAGTAGTGCATATAGTACTGAAGACTAAAGATAAAACTCTAAACTCACTTATCTGAAAAAAGTCAAATTGAGTAAATAGAGAAATGCATTATAAAATGTTTAAATTTGTTATATTTAAGTAAATTGAAAACAAACATTTTGACAACTTTTGATCATATATAATGTTGCTTGGGCTTTCCTCCTAATGTATGAAGCTTCATTTATTTTATTAGTATTTATAGTGTGGATATTTATTATTTTTAATGCTATATTGTCATCATTTTGTTTTAGGGCGGTAGAAATATTTATAATCAAGTAATAAAATAAATAAATAAACAAACAAATGAATAAATAAATAAGTGAACTATAATAGTATTAAATGTCTACCACATTAATATCCAAATAAAATGATTGGGAAATAAATAATTGTTGACTAACATGAGATGGATAATTTAATCTCATTTGCCATTAATTAGCATAGTTTTATATCAATATTTTTTGCTATCAGATATGCCGGTTTTAATTACTGGGAAATATCCTAACAAATTAGGCATACAAATTGGATGTTTCTCATTTATACAACATAGTTAATAGGGAGCACATAAGTATTTGCTTTAACAGGTGATCTTCCTCAATACAGTAAAATATGTTGTCTAGCAGCTGTTCCATAAATCACTGTTCTCTGGTTTGAATGAATGATTTAATTTTCTTTGGATAATTTATCCATGTTTATGATATAAGATTGATATATCAAACTTAAGATATATTAGTTTTAATATTAAATATGCACCTTTTGCCAATTTCATATTCTTTAGACAGAGATCTAGCAAAAGATAATTTGACTGCTCTATTTTTGAATTTGAAAATGATTGGCAACTAATGACACCCCTGTATACATTAATCATTCCTGCAAAAATACTTTTTTCTGGCAGTTTCCTAGCAACAGAAAATAAGTATAGCATTTTTTTCTCCTCAAGTACCAAAGTTTTATTTGGGTTGCCCTATAATCTAAAACATTTTTATGTTAATTCTCATTTGTAGTAGTGAAACCACATTTACCATAATGAAGGTACATTAAGCTATGTACCATCCAATTGAAGCATCGTTACATATGAGGTGATAATTAACAGTTCTCCTATTTAGTAGTATGCTATGAACAGCTTAATCTTCCTATTAGGCAGTACTGATCTTTGAGAAAACAAGTAAGATGTAAAAGGAGTTGTTTAACATTAGATTACAGAGTGCATAACAATATCATAGAATAACATTACAGAAACACATGGATTATCTCATGAAGAATATGTAACTCCAATTGGTGTATCACAAGTACTCAGGATGTATTTTTTTACTTTTTTCAGAAAATCCTTTGAATGTTTTCTTTCTAATTTATAAAAAAACATATATTTAAATTATTTTTATTTATTTTTCTTAGTCCAAGACATTGACCACCAGATTCTCATACAATATTTATTTCTACAAAAAACTATAAGTATTGTCTGGGCTTCAAAAGGATTCCTAATAAAAAAAATAATGAAGAGTGGAAATCCAGTGATGTATTTTGAAATATTTTAGTAGATGGCAAAAATGGCAAAGTTAACTGCACTAGTTAGGGACAAGAATGTAAATAGTTTTAAATAGTTTAACACAATCATTCCCCAGCATCTAGTAGACAAACTGGGCCTTTTTGGCTTAAACACCCCTTTGTGCAACTGGATTCTTGATTTTCTTACCAACAGGCCCCAATATGTGCGAGCTGGAACAAATACCTCTAATACCATTTTTCTTGAACACAGGTTCTCCTCAGGGCTGCATCCTAAATCTGCTGCTGTTCACCCTGTTGACTCATGACTGTTGTGCTAGATTTGCCACCAACCATATTGTGAAGTTTACAGATGATACACCATTAGTAGGCCTTATTCATGATGACAATGTGGAAGCTTACTGTAAGGAGGTTGAGGGTTTGGTGAACTGGTATAAGGAAAACAGCCTAGTTTTAAATACCGGAAAAACCAAAGAGATCATTGTCGATTTCAGAAAAGGCAGGCACAGCCACACTTCTCTGTGCATTAATGATTTACCTGTGGAGACAGTTACCAGCATCAAATTCCTGGGGGTGAGGCTAATGAGTAGGCTAGCTTGATCGTGAGAAACTGGTGAAGCGAGCATAGCTGTGCCTGCACTTTCTGTGTTGCATGAGAAAGCTCATGTTCCTTCCCCTGTCCTGTCATACAGCATCACAGTCTGGTTTGGAAGCATCACTGCTTCAGACAGGAAGGCGGTGCAGAAAGTGGTGAGGATGGCCGAAAAGATCATCGGCAGTTCCCTCCCTCCCATCCAGGACATAGCACAGAAGCGTTGTTTGAACAGGGTCTATAAGATTAACTGGGACACTACAACTCCTCTTCACAACCTGTTTTCCTTGTTACCTTCTGAGAGGAAGCTTCGTGGTATCCATAGCAGAACACCCAGATTCAGCCATAGTTTCATTCCATACAGCATTAACCTTGTAAACTCTCAGGCTTCCTCCTTCCGTTATATATTCAAGATGGACAGTATTTAATATTTTATTGTAATGTATATGTAGGGGTGTGGGTCTATACACATGTTGTATATATTATGTTTTACTTATATGTCATGTATGTGTTTCACTTTGAGAGCGGGCAACTAAATTTCATTTTTGATGTGTGCCATTGTACCCACAGTAAAAAATGACAAAGAAAATGTTTTGTAGTTACTCGCTTCTGGACTTTCTGTGCGAAAGGGGGGGGGGAATGAAATGTTAGCTTTGGGTTTTGACAATACTGTTATAGAAATGACTAGTACTTACTATTTGGTATTACTAAAAAGTTGATACTATAACTTTATTATGTATCTTACTGCACTAAAAAAAAGTTGGAAGTCACTGCTTCTTGTTTCTTGTTTCTTTTTTATTTACCTTCTCTATCCCCGCCAGGTAGGAGACCCACCCCTCCCCAAATCAAAGAAACCCCTTGGTCCTCAGTACAGTCAGTCTGTATGGGCAGGGGAACCCCATCAATCCACCAGCTAAGGCCAAAGGTGAAAATTAGGGTCCGGTTGCAAGGGGTCCCATGTGAAATGGAGGTGGACTCTGGGTCCTCAGTCTCCATCATTTCATGGGGAATCCTTCAAGAAATTTGTAGCCATAGCAGACGACAAATTTCCCTACAACCCACCCAAATTCTGTTAGCCGACTTCCAAAGGGCACCGATTAAGCTAAGAGGGCAGGCAAATCTATGGGTAGAATTCAAGGGGTTCTGAGGGGAGCTAACAGTCCAGGTCACAGAAGGGAAACGGGCCAGTCTAGTAGGCCTCGACTGGTTCGAGGCCTTAGGAATCAGGTTAGAAGGAATAAACTCCACCCAGGCCAGAGACCCCGAAGCCGTCTGCAAGCAATTTGCAGATGTGTTCAATGGCTCCTTAGGGAAATACACAGGCCCCCCGGTAGAGCTAAAACTAAAGACCGAAGTTTTACCATTCAGGATCAAGGCCAGAAGGGTCCTGTTCGCCCTCAAAAGTAAAATTGAGAACGAACTGGACCGACTGGTAAAACTCGGAGTGCTAGAACCCGTGGAAGGGGGAACCTGGGAAACCCCCATTGTCACCCCAATTAAGCCTAACGGTGAAGTAAGGATCTGTGCGGACTATAAGGCGACCCTCAACTGCACATTAAACCCCCATGCTTACCTGGTCTACTGCCAGATAAAGAAATATTATGAAGTTCAATAGTTAATGCACTGAAATAAATAGCAGATCAAAATTTTCTAATAGACTATAATGTGCTTGTAAGCAGAACCTGGTTCAAGAGCCATTTACAGTACTAAGATATACAGCACTTGGTCCTGGAGTTTGAGTACCAGAACTGTACTGAGCTCACAGACTATTCATGCAATAATTTGCACTAATGAATATTTTGTCAGTGCTGCTATTAATTCAATTAAAGTCAGAAACGTTTCTTCTGCCCATCTTTGCATTTAAAGATCAGGGAATGAATCACGATGGGATGGAGAGAATAAGAAACAAACGTATTGCTTAAACAAAATAAATAAATAACAAAGCTAAATGAGGGACCAAAAAAAAGAGACCGGAAATAAAGAAATACAACATAAGGTAAAACAAAATCTGGCAGAATACTTACTTAAAATCATATCTGAGCACTTTAACAAATATAGATATTATTTGTTAGGTTCCACAAAATAAGGCAATGGCTACAACTTGCAGAATTTTGATTTCGAGCTCAGCAGTAACATCTAAATGCTAAAATATACCAAGTAAGAGATATTGGTTTTAGTCCTTTATGTAGCATGATACTTTTTCACTGGCAGAATCAACTCTACTCTGGCAGAGTCAAACTGAAGTGTAAGCCTTGTCCCATGTAGTTTGCTGAATATGACCTCTAGACTCATTAATATATTTTTCCCATATTGCTTAGCTCTCTCTCTGTGTGTGTGTGTGTGTGTGTGTATCTGTTACATCCACATGAATCAATATATTGTAATTGTTTTATCTGTTTTATTGATGTGCTTATTCTTCTTTCCCAAATGGGTCTCACAAATAACAGCTGCAAAAAAATTACCATGAATACTTTTTTAAAAATAATATTAATAATGGATTCTATTCTATAGTGTAAAAGAGTTAAGTAAGAACTTTAAATTGATGTTGTAGACCAGAAGTCACCAACTTTTTCATGCTGGTGGTCCAGAGGGAAAAGGAGTAGCTGGGAAATTTGTGCATGTGCGCACCTGCATAAACGAGGCCGTGTGCACCCACATGATGCTAGTGGCCATGTTTGTGTAGGTGTGCAGATTCTAGCCACTTCTGCTAGTCCTGTGTGCATGTGCTAATTGACTGTGTAATCTGTGCATGTGCTAATGGCCCTATTTTTGCAGTTCCGCAGGTGCTAGCTACCACTAGCCCTGCTGCATGTACGAATGACCCATGGGCACTAACGGGAGTGCAGGTGAGAGTCCCTGTCCCATGGCCCAGTGGCCAGTAGACCATGGCCCAGTAGTAGGTTGGGGGCCGCTGTTTTAGACAACATTGCTTCCCCAATAGCAGCAGAAAAGTATTTCTTCTTTTTTATTACAAAGTAGATACCATTGCAGCTTGTATTTTTCAGTAAGGTTGAATATGTAATTCTTCAAAAAAACATGCAAACTAGCAATTCTGGGAATTCCACTTTTAATGCCTTTAGAGGTCCATACTTTCAGATATTTATCAATTTGCTCAGATAAAAATACAAAATATAGAGTTGTATTTCAATATGCATGGGATATAAAGAAATCTCAAGCTGGCTATCAGAATTACTCCTAGGAAGGCATCCTGAGCAAAAATGTCCAAGAGCACATCCGGATAGCTGCATTAAGTGTAACTGTCAATGCCATGAGTTGACATAAACATATGTTGAATGATAATTGCTGATCTCTTAAATTGAGGCTAGGGTTGCCTTTATTGGCTTAACATGCAGCAACTTAATAAATGTAATTTGTGGATTTATTTTCTTTTCCATCAAACATCACTTGCTGATGAAGAAAACAGTCACAAATGCTCTCCATAACATAAGGTAGCATACAGATTTGGCAATCATATGTAAGTATTTAGAATAACTGGCATAGTCACCAATCAAGTTGCCACACTATTAAGTACATAAATTGTACTTGCATCTGGTCTAATTCTGAATACAGGTTCAGAATAATGACGAAATTCATGTCCAAAAATAGCAGGCTGAGAAGTTATGATTATGGAAGAGAGAGTGCCACTACAACCAAGTTGTATAACAGAACAGGAGAAATGGCAACATCAAGAACTAATCTCTGGAGTAGGCAGAAGGTTGTAGCACTTTGTCCTCTACCAGAATAATAAAATAGTAAAAAATAGAAGCCACACAAAATCCTTTATCATCAGAAAAATGTAATGCAGTTGGTGGTGACAGAGATGACAAATCTGGATTTTTTTCCTTGTCAGTTGACTTTCTGTGCAGCAGAAGATTAGCTTTCAGAGTTCTGGTCTTATTTTTAAAACATGGGTCTTGTGCTGTCTTGAAGGAATGCTAAATTCTTTTATATAAGGAGTGAAATTACAAGATCTAGCAAGCACTTCAAAAAGCATTGGTCAGATATTAAGCAGACAGATGCTCTGTAGAGCCTGGCACCCAACATCTCCTGCAACCCAAACCAAATGTGCATTGTGGTCAATGTCCAGAGACTGGAACAGTAGAGTCATGAAATTGAAAGTAACAGAAACCAGGTATACTCTAGCCCCTGAATGCAATCACATCATTGATGATGAGGCATGCTAAATAACATATATAACAATTTTATGTCAGAAGAAGATTGAAAACAGTTTTAACCCAAAAAGAGTAAACAGCTTTTTTAAGCTGCCTCAGATGGGTGGAGATGAGATGAAACATCATTATAAAAATATATATGAATTCTGCTATATATGACTGCCAACATTATGAAAGCATGAGAATTAACCCCAAATCTCCAGGAATGTTAAGTAATGAAATCATCATGGACTCTTCAATGACATTATGTATTACATTACTGCAAAAGCTAAAGAATGCTATATAGCTACTTAAAAAGCTATCAAAGCAATATTTGGCATACATAACTTATATACAGTAGGTAAAGGTAAAGGTTCCCCCGCACATGCATGCTAGTCGTTTCCGACTCTAGGGGCCAGTGCTCATCTCCGTTTCAAAGCCGAAGAGCCAGCGTTTGTCCGAGGATGTCTCCGTGGTCATGTGGCCGGCATGACTAGACGCCAAAGGCGCACGGAACGCTGTTACCTTCCCACCGGAGTGGTCCCTATTTTTCTACTTGCATTTTTATGTGCTTTCGAACTGCTAGGTTGGCAGAAGCTGGGACGAGTAACAGGCGCTCACTCTGTTACGCGGCACTCGGGATTCGACCCGCCAAACTGCCGACCTTCTGATCGACAAGCTCAGCGTCCTAACCCACTGAGCCACCGCGTCCCTTTTTACATAACTTATATATTCCTATGCAAATATAACTTGCCCATACATATATAAGTAAGTTACAGTCACAGGTGCCTTGTATATATTGAATCAGCAGCACAGAGATAACAAATCTGGATTCCCCCCCCCCTAAATTTGACTATCTGTACAGCAGAAGATTAGCTTATTTTTAAAACACAGGTCTTGTGCTCCTTTGAAGGAATGCTAAATTGTTGTATGTATACAACCACATAGATATACAGAGGCACAGAAGAATTCCACAGACATGAATGCCAGCTTACTTCAGGATTCTTTTTTGATTTCAGATATGTTTTGATACAAGATGGTGGCGCTCTTGAGACACATCGTTCATGGACAGTGTACTTGCAAACTAAAAGAAAAATATAGTTATGAAACGTTTTGCTAAATAAATATGAATTTTCAATGGCCTACTCATTCTTCTACAATTATTCTACAAAGAATTATATCCAGTTAACTCTAAAAGAGAAAAGACTGTCCAGTAAAGAAAATAACATTAGAAGAGTTGGAGAAGAATCTCTTTAATAGCAACTTTTGATTAAATCAGCTCTCACTAAGATGTTCACAATAATTCATAATCAAATCAAATAAATAGAAGAAATTTAATTGGCAAATGCCAAATGTTTTCCTGTCATTTGCCAAGATGAAGAAATCTATACTTTCTAAACTATAGGCATGAAAGCAGCTGGTACAACCGAATATGAAGGGCAACAAGTTTGTCTTTCTCTAAATGGCTAATTAGTCTTGTTTCCACATAGTAGCTTATTTATTTCTTTATTTTTGATTTGTTGTCAATATCTTCATTTCAGAAAATTAATTCCAACTATTATAAACTTTACTATTTTTAAAGAAACACAATATCATCTCCATTTTGCATTCTGATAATATTCAGCTTTGATTTCACAAAACATCAACATTATATTTTTGAATTGATGGAAGTTAAGATTAATGTGTCACTGTGACAAAAGATTTAATACTATATTTTACAAAGAGTAATGAAGTTACAGCAGATGAGTTTGTTTCAGAGGAATTATTGCCTTATTTATTGAAGAACCAACCTAAATTAAAATAATAAAATAACATGAGATAATAAAATACCTCTTCCTAGAGCCTTGGTGGAGCAGTGGGCTAATGCCTCCTTAAGTAACACCAGCTGCCTGCAATTAGTGCAGGTTCGCATCCCACCAGGCTCAAGGTTGACTCAGCCTTCCATCCTTCCGAGGTAGGTAAAATGAGGACCCAGATTGTTGGGGGCAATAAGCTGACTTTGTAATAATGCTGCTTGGGGGGCCCAGCGAAAGCCCTAATAAGCAGGCATATACATAGAATGAAGGCTACTGCTAAGCTTGTAAGCCACCCTGAGTCTTCGGAGAAGGGCGGGATATAAATGGAATTAAAATAAAAAAAATAAAAAAAAATATTTACAAATGCTGCTGCCTTTTTCTTCAACTGAAACTAAAGAAACCAAGGGATCAGGAAGAGTATCCAGTCTTTAAATGCTCTACTCAGCCACCCCAACTCTACCCAAATTATGGAACCATAGAGTTGTAAAAAGAAAAAAACTAAGGAAAGGCTGTACAATCAAACCTAATACTACAGAGAGTTATTAATCAATAGCCCAAAGAAAGCAATAGTTGATGGTCAGAGAAGGAGGTGCTTAAATTCTCCGGAACTTTTTGCTCACCACAGTATAATAAAATTTCTACAATATCTCAGAAACAATAAATTTACTATTTTAACTTATAATAAGGAATCAGAAGAGTTTATCAGCCTATGATGCCCATAGATGGAAGGTAATTAAAAAAATTATTTTTAAAAAATTTAACACAACATCAAACAGGAAGATGAAAACAGAGAAAGAATATAATATTTTGTTCAACTATTTCCTTCCTCTTGTTGCATTCTAAAGTGGATAAGATTTAAGAAGGGCAGTTCTTCAAGTGTCTGTATTCAAAAATGTTGACAGGAATTCAAACAAAGCTGCATTTTAAATCCTTCTAAGAATAGATGCATTTTTATCTATATTGGTACCAAAGAACAAACTCTGTCTTTCTCATGCTTCATCAGGGGAATGGCATGGAGAAGATAATAAATAAATAAATAAATAAATAAATAAATAAATAAATAAATAAATAAATAAATAAATAAATAAATAAATTTAAAAAAAGAACAAAGCTAAATGAGGGAAGTAAATGCCATAAAAACTATGAGCTATGTGAGATAATGAGAAATGCCTCAATGAACAGATTATGCTGATTTTTTTTATTAATTTGATATACTATATTATCTTAATGGCAAAAGACACCTCGCTGAAATGAATCAAAGCTACCTCACCTGTCCATTATTAATAAGCATTAACACTCTGGTTTCTCTTCAGATCGTATAAATCTTTCGCCTTTTACTAAAGATTTCTGTGGAGAGGAACATTTATGAGTTTTCAACAGGTTAAGGAAAAAGCAAAGGGCTTCTAACATAGACAAAATAGAACATAAAGGTAAGGTTGTGTATCAACAGGCCCTTATTAAGGAAGCCTTTGTGGACTTTTATTCCAAACTATATGCTAAAGATAAGATTAATGAAGCAGATATTGACGTATATCTGAAGAATGCCAACATCCCGGTTCTTACACAAGAACAAAAGGAAGAGATTAATCAATTGATAACAGAAGAAGAAATTTTTTTAGCAATTAAGCAGTTGAAGGTGGATAAAGCGCCAGGTACGGATGGACTGACTGCGGTCTATTACAAAAATCTACAATCGGAGGTGATAAAGCCATTAAGGGAATTGTTCCAGACAATTCAAAGGGGAGGAAAGGTGCCTCCGTCTTGGAGAACTGCTTTTATTTCCCTGATTCCGAAGGAAGATCAGGATGTTACTCAAGTAAGAAATTACAGACCAATATCACTTTTGAATACGGACTACAAGATATTTGCTAAGGTTTTAGCTAATAGATTGATGAGGGTTTTGCAACAGATGATTCATGGGGACCAAACTGGCTTTATTAGTGGTAGGCAAATGAAAAATAATGTGAGGCATATAGTTGACTTGGTGGAGTTTTTGGAAAGGAACAACCAGATCCCTGTGGCGTTGATCTTTTTAGATGCTGAAAAAGCCTTTGATCAACTGGATTTGCAATCTTTGATGAAAGTGTTAGATAAAATGAATTTTGGGGATAAATTTTTACAACCAATCAGGGCATTATATCAAAAACAAACTGCCCGAATAATAGTAAATAATAGTTTGACTGAAGTATGCAATATTGAAAAGGGCACAAGACAAGGGTGTCCGTTATCACCTTTATTATTTGTATTAACATTAGAGATATTATTGATTAAAATACGGAATTCGGAAAAAATTAAGGGTATTCAAATTAGAGATCAGGATTATAGACTGGGGGCGTTTGCAGACGATCTGGTTGTTACGGTGACCCAGCCAGAAAATTCTGTTGTGGACCTGATGGAGATAATAATGCAATATGGGAAGGTTTCTGGATTTAAGGTCAATGTACAAAAAACTAAAATATTAGCCAAAAATATGGCAGCATCGCAAAAGGCCCTTTTAGAAGGGTTAACTGGATTTGAGATTGTTAAAAGGGTTAAATATTTGGGGGTGTATTTGTCACCCTCAAATGCAAAGTTATATAAAAATAATTATGAAAAGTTATGGGGAAAAATTCAAAAAGAATTGGAGAGTTGGGAAAAATTGCAATTGTCTTTACTGGGAAGAATTGCGGCAGTGAAAATGAATGTCTTGCCTAAATTTTTATTTTTATTTCAAATGATACCGATTCTTAAAAAAGATTCAAATTTGGAGGAATGGCAACGGGGTATCAATAAATTTGTATGGGCAGGGAAAAGGCCACGAGTTAAACTTAAGATTATGCAGGATACGCGTGAAAGAGGTGGTCTTAAAATGCCCAACTTTAAATTATATTATGAAGCTGCTGCGTTGTCAGGGATAAGTGACTGGATTAATTTGGCACAAGGGAGATTATTAAATCTTGAGGGCCACGACTTGTTATTTGGCTGGCATGCATATTTACTGTATGATAAGAAGGTAGATAATGTGTTTAAAGTGCATATTCTAAGACAGGCATTGCTGAGAGTTTGGAAGAAGTATAGACATAAGTTAGACTACAAGATACCATTGTGGGCAATCCCGAAACATGCAATAGAAAATATAAATGTTGGCTTCAAACATGATGTGACTACGTACAAGAAGATCTTAAGTTTGGAGAGGAACGTATGGTGTTTGAAGCCGTATAATCTTTTACGAGATGAGAAGATTTTTCAAACTTGGTTTCAATATGGTCAATTACGGGCCAGGTGGAAAGAAGACCAGAAAACTGGTTTCTCAATGACTGATGGAAATTTGGTAAAGCAAATTAGAAATCAGGGTCCAGCACATATCAAACGGATATATCTTGCATTGATAGAAATTGATTCAGAAACAGAACTTGTTAAAGATTGTATGATAAAGTGGGCTCAGAATATTCAAGAAGTTATCACAATGGACACTTGGGAAAAAATCTGGGTGAGGAACGTAAAATTTACACAAGCTCAAAACTTAAGAGAAAACTTTTACAAAATGTTTTATAGGTGGCATTTAGATCCTAAAAAGCTTGCAAGTATGTATCCAAACTATCAACCTAAATGTTGGAGATGTGGTGGCAATGATGCAACGTACTTTCATATATGGTGGACCTGTAAAAAGGTTAAGGGTTTTTGGATTAAAATCTGGTGGAATATGCAGAAGATTTTTAAGCAAAGGATAAAGTTTTGTCCACAACTGTTCTTATTGGGCATAATTACAGATACTACTGTTGTGGACACCAAGTTGATGTTGAATTTAATTACAGCAGCAAGACTTTTAGTAGGTCAATATTGGAAGAAGGAGGAACTCCCGACTATAGAAGAATGGACTCTTAAAGTTTCTGACCTGGTGGAAATGGCAAAGATTTCGGCTTATTTGAAAGATCATTCGCAACAACGTTATATTATGGAGTGGAAAAAGTGGATTGATTATATCCAGAACAAATATGGGACTAAAAAGTTTCACTTAGCATTTGAATAAGTTTTTTTTCCTTTTCTTTATGTGATATTAGTACTGCTTGTAGTCATTTCATATGACCTAGAGTGCGATAGACTTAATAGTTTATTGTTGTTAGCATATGGTTGTTTATGATTGTTTCTGCTTTTATACCTTGTATTTAGCTCTGGGAAGTCGGGGAGGGGGGAGGGGGGAAGGGCGGGAGGGTTAGGGAGGGCTAGGAAGGGGTGGGCGGAGGGAGGGGGGAGGGATTGTTAAAGATAAAATGTAATGTAAAACTTTTCAATAAAAAAAATAAGCATTAAAACTTGCTTCTCTTTCAAGAAGAATTTAAGAGGAGATTTAGAATTAGAAGGTTATATCCTGTATGTCATTGGCTTTCTGGTATGCCCAGCTAACAGAAAGATTTTGAAATTGGTAAGATGGAGTTTGTTGTGGAATAGGGTACAAATGATGATCATATTATTGCTAGAATCGGTAGCTAATATTTTGTTGCCCAGGCCCAGAATGGACTTCCGGAAGCGGCATCCACAAGAGAATTGATTGTTCACATATTTGAATCCCATCACTGGACCAAATATGTATTCTGATTCTGAAGATTTTAAAGATAAACGTAAGACTGAAACCAGACCCTTTCCTTTGGAGGTTAATGGATAAACAGATTGGGAGATGTTATGGAAATTTGTTTTCATATTGCAGTTAGATTTGCCGTGCAAATGTGAGAGGATTTACAAAAGCCTAAATTGGACAAATAGATAGTCAAACTGATGGAATTGACAGAGATGGCAAAATAACGGCTTCCAAAGACTGATCAATTTTAATTTTACTCGGCAATCTCTTTTGGGCTTTTTTGCAAGAAACTAAGAGAAATTAAACTTTGGTATTTGTTTATTAGAATTACATGGAGTTATAAAATAAAATAGTCTACTTTTAATTTTAGTTGGTTGTATTTTTATCTATATCTGTACCAAAGAAGGTTGGAAGTAAATCCTTTTCTTGTTGCTTTACTTTTTCTTTCTGCATCTTTATTTTGCTTTTTGTCTAATCTTTTTTTTTCTATTTTTTTTTTGCTTGTTTAATTTTGTTCATCTTGTTGAAACTTAATAAATTGTAAATATAAAAAGTAGCATTAAGAAGACTAGAAGATGTATGTTGTTTTAATTTTCTAATAGACTATAATGTACATGTAAGCAGAACCTGGTTCAAGAGCCATTTACAGTACTAAGATATACAGCACTTGGTCCTGGAGTTTGAGTACCAGAACTGTACTGAGCTCACAGCTATTCATGCAATAATTTGCACTAATGAAATTGTGGAAGTTACCTTCATTTCAAAAGTAATTAAGAATGAAAGGAAAGCTATTTTGTCAGTGCAGCTATTAATTCAATTAAAATCAGAAACATTTCTTCTGCCCATCTTTGCATTTAAAGATCAAGGAATAAATCACAATGGGATGGAGAGAATAAGAAACAAACTTATTGCTTAAACAAAATACATAAATAACAAAGCTAAATGAGGGACAAAAAATAAATAAAGAAATAAATACAATATAAGGTAAAAGAAAACTTGGCAGATGACTTACTTAAAATCTTATCTGATCACTTTAACAAATATAGATATTATTTGTTAAGTTCCACAAAATAAGGCAATGGCTGCAACTTGCAGACTTTTGATTTTGAGCTCAGCAGTAACATCTAAATGCTGAAATATACCAAGTAAGAGATATTGGTTTTAGTCCTCTACATAGCGTGATACAGAACCTACTTTTTGACTGGCAGAATCAACTCTACTGTGGCAGAGTCAAACTGAACTGTAAGCCTTGTCCCATATGTGTGTGTGTGTGTGTGTGTGTGTGTGTTTGTTTGTTTGTTACATCCACATGAATCAATATATTGTAATTGTTTTATCTGTTTTATTGATATGCTATACTGGATATTTACAAAGGGTGTGAACAACTGCACACACGTTTATGCAGCACCCAAGTACAATATTTATTTTCACTTTTTCATTTAAAGCTACTCACAATGGTCTAATCTAAAAGCTCTTGATGCAAAAATCCCTGTGCCCATATCAATCATTTGGTCCAGGTAACATTCAGAATCAACCAGTATGCATGCTCACACAAACAAGAGAGACCTTGTTTGCCTAATCCTATGAGCATATTCAAACAGAGATTACAGTAGGCAGGCTTGTTAAAGTGTTTTAGTCTCCATACATGTTGCCCATCATCTTTCACATTCTGCAGAACACATAAAAAGAAATGGATTTCACTTAATGGCATAAACAAAAAATCCTTTAAGTGCCAATAAAAATTGAAATTGACTCAAGAACATAAAAGACAATCTGCTTCTTCATTTATTAATTTTCAAGTGATTACAACATAATTTTTCCAAATAGAGATGTAGAGATATGGTAGCAAAATGGGAGTTGGGGGGTGGAGCTGAAAACTCTAAAACTTTTTAGCATTAATTGTTAATAAAATGATTTGACCAGGTAACATGTACACAACCATATTCTAAAAGATAGACTGTATGTTTAGGGTTTATTTGGCTACAGCTACAAATTCAAGGCCCCCTGCTGCATAGGGCTTTTTGAAAAAAATACCCACATTATTTTAGTATTGCCTTTTATCTTTTCCATATGTTATGAATGAATAATGATGAAGATTTAATAAAAACATCTTAATTAAAATTGTCACATTTTTACTTAGGTAAAACTAAGTACAATAAACAAAAAGTCAAGAAGACAAGACTTTCATAATAAAGTATTTGTCTATTAAACTGAACTTGAATTAATTGAAGAAGTGTCATAACCCTCAATTACTAATCCCTTATATTCTCTGTGTTTAAGTTGTTTTGGTTCTGCCATTCTCCTATGGAGGAATGGGGAAGACCAGGGGGCTTTGTAGTGCATATGGAATACTTCCTCTATCTGCTTTGATGTATCCTCTTCGGGACTTGAAAGGAATGTTCTTGAAGCCATCTGCCTTGTCTCAGTGTGGAGGGAGGAAACAGCAAAGACCTAACCTTGAAAGAGGCACCTTATTGGTTCATTTCCCACAGCTCAATGACACCTATGGATTGGTCTGTTTGAACCAACCAGATGGACAGTTGGGGTGGGGTTATGATTTTGCAGATTTTACCTATTCATTTGGGTGGGAAGCCCTGAGATCCTGCCTAGCATTCCTGCTGTCTGTATCTGCCAATAAAAGTTCCTTTTGAAATGATACAAGTTTCAAGAGTTCTGCTTTCTTGGTAGGGAAATGGAGGCAGGTCCTTACAGAAGGTGTATTTATACTATAACTATTAAGTGCTGCTATTTATTCAAAAGAATGACCACTATGCATGAACAGAACATATGGACCAATCCAGTTGGCATAAAATACAATATATTCATTTAGAAGATAGTGTACTAGACTTCTGGTCAAGGTGTTACTCAAGGGACTGCTTGAACTGCTTACAGGGACTTTTTTCAACCACATCTTTTTTTCTTTTAAACACCTTGTGTTTTTACATACATTCTGGAATTTAACATTATTATTTTACATAACATTGTATTATTTTAATACAATAAAATGCCATCTTTAACTCTAGCATGTCTTATCCCATGTCATTGTGGGTTTTCACTACGTATAGATTTTCTTTATAAATTCTCTTGAGTAAAATTTTAAAATCATTTGCCCTGATCATTATTAAGGTCAAGTGTCTTAAAGCAGGGTTCCCCAAGCCCCGGTCCATGGACTGGTACTGGGACGCGGCATGCCAGCAACCAGTCTGCACAAACAAGCAAAGCCCCATCTGTGGAATGCAGGCAGTACACAAAACCATGCACTCTCCTGTCCATGGAAAAACCTTTCTCCACAGAACCGGTCCCTGGGGCCCAAAATGTTGGGGATCTCTGCTTTAGAGAAATGAATGTTTCATAACTAAGAAAATGGAAGCACCTTCACTTTGCTATGTTTATCTACTGAAATAAAAGAAACAATGCAATTGTTAATGAAAAGCGGTCCGGGAATGGATGGGGAGAAACAGGCTTCAACTGAACCCGGACAAGACTGAATGGCTGTACGTACCGGGAAACCAGGAGATTCAGAACGTCCCACTGCTTAACATTGGGGACAAGTTACTTCCCCCTGTTGATAGGGCCCGCAACCTGGGTGTCCTCCTAGACTCGCAGCTCTCCCTGGAAGACCACATTGGAGCTGTGACCAAGGGGGCCTTCTCCCGGGTTCGACTAATTCGCCAACTACGGCCTTATCTGGACCTGGATTCCTTACGTACAGTCACCCATGCCCTTGTGACATCTCGCCTAGACTATTGTAACGCTCTCTACATGGGGCTGCCCTTGAGATCCACTCGGAAGCTTCAACTGGTGCAAAGTGCGGCGGCACGGACACTCTTGGGAGCCTCCCGATACTCCCATATCACACCTCTCCTCCGTGCGCTGCACTGGCTTCCGGCTGCCTTCCGTGTGAAGTTCAAGGTGCTAACGATGACTTACAAAGCCCTACATGGCATGGGTCCGGACTACCTTCGGGAGCACCTTCTGCCGATGTCAGCACCCCACCGTCCTGTGCGCTCCCACAGAGAGGGCCTCCTCAGGGTGCCACCGCTCAAGGAATGTCGGCTGGTGGCCCCCAGGGGGAGGGCATTCTCAGTGGGTGCGCCAGCCCTCTGGAACACCTTACCAACAGAAATCCGGATGGCCCCTGACCTCCGTACCTTCCGTCGCGACTTAAAAACTTTCCTGTTTCAGCAGGCTGGCCTGGCATGATAGCGTTAATTGGGGTCCCAGTTTGTGTTCATTAGTGTTTCTTATTATTTTTATTGTTCGATCTGTATACCTTCCTTCCTCTGTACACCGCCCCGAGTCCCTCGGGAGAAGGGCGGTTTATAAAAACTAATAAATAAATAAATAAATAAATAAATAAATAATGAAACTAGAATATAGACTAAAGGTTAATATTGGCACCATATAGTAATGAATAATTTTGGAAAATCAATGAGTCCTACCAAAATATGGAATTTAACATTTTATAGATAACACTGGTTTTATCAAATCTAGGATTCAGCAAAGGGATTATTTTACAAAGTAGAAAAAATATGCTACTGATTTTAAAGAATAGATTCAATAGTTCCCTATTAATTTTTAAATGTATTTACATTATAAAACAAGAATATGAAGGAATACACTTCTATATGCTTTAGATTTAATTATATGTGCAAACATTGAGTTAGTTCCATATTATTATTATTATATTAAACTCTTTTTTCTTCAGTTTTAGTTCACTTTATTGCCCACATGTTCAATCTTTTTAAACTTTTTTAAAATGTATTTTGTTATATAGATTTTGTATTCTACTATTTCATCAAAAAATGTTGCTTTACTATAATATACATTTTACTTATGTATCAACTTTTTAAAAATGTTTACAACCAGTCCCCAGATTAAAAATAGGTTTCATTCCTAAGTCTGTCTTTAACTCATATTTGTAAGTAAATTGGAACTGGTATTTACAAATGGATTTCCTATTATTAAAAATGGCAGACTGCATTTTATTTCCTTAAGCTAATAAACCTCTGAAATTATACACTGTTTTCAAGAACTGCTGAAAACCAAAAGTAGGCTGTATATTAAAAATGCACAGCTTCAGTTGTTCATGAAAATATTGTACAGCTTTAGTCATTTGTTGTTCAAGGAAGGAAAATACTATCACCATTTTTGGTGATATAAAGCCCCTTGGGTTGCCATAAATTGTTTTTCTTAACTCAGAGATTGTAATCTGCCAAATGCCAATACTATGATATGGATTTTTTATACTATCTCATATTATAAAAACATATTCTGTGTAGTTCCTTCCGGATGGAAATAGTTTTACTTGTTACTTGTTAAGCTTACTGGAAATGTGCATGAGCCAAACTGCTACACTAAAACATTTAATTCATAGCCAATTGACATGGATTTGAAAGCATTCCTGGTAACAAAACTGTTTCATGCCTCAAAAATATAACGCTGTGCAATCATGCAATCAGTTATTTCCAAATCTGAGTGTTCAATCTCTGGATACATATTTGGACACTGGGACATTATATACTGAAGTTAATGGTTGAGTTATTTTTTCCTTTTTCAATTTAAAGAAATAGTTAAGACTGTTTATACAACATATTCACTTAACTCAACAGAAACCCTGCAAAGTGCATTCAGAGAAATATAATGAATTCTCAATTTAATTTAATACAATTTATTTGATTTGGTATGGCTCCCCACTCCAGAAGACTGAGTGGCTTACAAAATCCAAAACAGTTAAAATTGTTAAAATCCACATACACAACTTTGTAACTTGTGTTACAAAGTACAAGTCAACTTCTTTTTTTCAGCTTTGAAAAGATGATAAATAGTAGTAAGATCTTCTTTATTTGCTATAAGAGATGAGCAGGCTAAACTTTAGGGTGGGACTAAACATGTCATTGGTTTGGAGTCATTGTGTTTCCACAAGAAAACCCAGTCCAGCTTTCCTTGAATTCCATTGACCCTTATCTATCAATTTGGCTTGATTGTTGCAGGTCAAATTCTTGTGAAGGTAGCATGTAATAAACTTTTAGTGCTTTGAACTCAACTCCTTTTCCTGTTACTGGCACCTAATACTTGCTTTTTTAAAAGAAAAAGGTGCCAAAACTCACACATGTCATACAACTCGCCTTGCCTACCCTACAAGGTTCCATCCAAAAAAGGTGCCAAACTCTGTTCTGAGCGTTCTATGACAAAAAAAGCCCTGTAAATAGTTAGGGTGGTACATGTGGCTACCACTCTACAGATTCTAATAGATGTTTTAGAACATCTGATAGTGCTACTATGCAAATAAACTTGGGGATATTGATATCAATGGGACTCAGGTGTTTGTATGTGTCTCTTTGTTGTGTGTGTCTGTGAGTGTGCATAAAATACTGTTTCAATTCTGTAAACAGGGTACTTTTATTATATTGTATGAAAATTGCTAAGAAGGCTTTACAATCATGCTTTACATTTAGTATTATTTCAAATAAAAATGAAGAAGTTTCTTTAGGTTATTAAAACTAAATCTTAATATTACACACACACACACACACACACACACACACACACACACACATCCCAGTTATACATATGTTAGCATATTATTTTTATTACATCTTCCTCTAATAGTTTCTGAAAATTCTCTAAAAGAATTGCAGATGCTCCCTCTTGTGGAAAACCCAAAGAATAGCAATGAAGCAATATGTTCTGATTAAGTAATTTTTGGCTATTATTGTTCAGAGACAGTTTAGTGATTAGCTTTCGTACCCAATTAATTTTAATTTTTTTATCAATGTTTCCTAGTTTTCCCAAAAAGGATACAGATGAGAATAAAAGTAATTGGTTATAGACAGAATATTGGCTTTACCACCGCCCCCCCCCCCATTAAAATTTTGTGAATGTCTTGTGAATGTCTTCTCTGGACAAACTCTGTGGTCTTTGATTCTTCACACTTTTATAATATCTGTGGAAAATCTTCATCACAGAATTATTCATTTTCAAACTGGAATAAAAAGCACATACTGCTAACATTTTTCAATACTAAACAAGCAGTGTTCATAATATTTACTATATAGTATATAAGCCTTAGGTATTTATATTGAACATGTAGACACAGTGCTTTAAATATATTTCCTGCCAAGTGAAGTAGGACTCTCCATTATTCTAGCCAAATTTATGATCTAACAAAGCAGTGTTGATTGAGTGTTCCTTAGGGAATGCACATTGACAATCATTGTGGCAATAATCTTGCTTAGCTAGACCATTCTTTATGGACCAATTCAGCTGAATTTTTTTTTATAGGTAAAGGTAAAGGTTCCCCCGCACATGCGTGCTAGTCGTTTCCGACTCTAGGGGCCGGTGCTCATCTCCGTTTCAAAGCCGAAGAGCCAGCGCTTGTCCGAGGACGTCTCCGTGGTCATGTGGCCGGCATGACTAGACGCCAAATTTATACTTCGGCCTAAATTTCCTTAAGTATTTTTTTTTCCTTTTTAAAGAGTCATCTGTGTAAAGGTTCATTTGGTTGATTATAAGGTAACATCACTAATGTATTTCTTACAGCTTTTGAAATAACACATTATAGCAAAATACTGCTGCAATTCAACCCTGACATCTAGTGGAGAAAAGGTTGTGGAGAAAACTCAGTTGAAATTCCAAACATATTCACTCCAAAAATTACTGCGCTTTTTAAAAAGCTGTATATTCTTTTTTTACCAAACTAAAATAGATGTTTTTGAAAACTTGTGGAGGATTTTTACATAGACATGTTTAAGAAATAAATTAATAAGGAAATAGGCAGCTCAGAAGGATTCTGAAATATACAGAGAGACAAATAATGACATCTTTTTCAAGTCCAGCTCAGTGTCACAAACACATACATTATTACTTCATCAACTCTCAAACAAATTTGGGTGGATTAAAACAAACAGAAAAGCCTACTTATTAGAAGAAAATACAACAGAGCAGAAGAAACAACAGTTGTTCTAAAAGTTCTATAGAAATTTAATTAATTAATTAATTAATGGAACCAAGTGCAAAGTACAACACTAAAGTCAAACTAAAAGACCCAAAAGAACATTGTGGATCAGCGGCAATTTCTGGGTGGCTTTCAAGGGCAGCAAAGTACAGTGCATTGCAGTAATCCAAACATGAGATGACAAGTCACATATTTGTATCTGAAGGTCCTCCTGTTCAAAAAGGGTACCTGTCTTGGCCACAGCTTCTACCTGCTCACTTGACTTGCCAGCGTTTGAAAGATATAACTGTATTTCGTCTACATATTTATGTTTAACTAGAGTGGCATGGTTGCTTAATGGTGAAGATGCTTGCCTCCCACTCAGAAGGTTAAGAGTTCAATCCTAGGTAATGGCAGATGTTTCTTTCCTAGGACGCAAATAAAAAATACTGTGTGGCATAGGAAGGTCAGTAAATGCTCAGATCCATCCAGTCACCCCAACTCTACCCTGAAATAAGGGATTACATGGTTGTAAAAAGGGAGTTTTTTATTTATGTTAAACTAGCCAATGATGTCATCCAATGGTTTCCTGCACATATTCATCAGATTGGGGAAACAGTGTGGAATAGTTTTTTCAGAACTATTAGTTCCAGCCTTGTTTGACTCTCTCAATTTGACCCATCCACTCAGAGTCCAACTCAAGGCAAATTCAAGTGATATTATTTTGTTTATTTATATCCTGCCTTTATTGTTTTTACAACAACTCAAGGGAGCAAACATATCCAGCACATCTTCCTCCTCCTATTTTCCCCACAACAACAACCTGTGAAGTGAATTGGATGAAAGACAGTAACTGCCCCAGAGTCACCCAGCTGGCTTTCCCAGCAAAGGCAGAAGAACTCACAGTCTCTTGCTTTCTAGTCTGGTGTCTTAACCATTAGAACAAACTGGCCTTCCAATTGGCATAAAAATCATCCCATACAAGATCACTTGGTCCAAACTATATAGCCTCACTCTATGGCAGGCATGTCAAACTCGCAATGTCAAGTGATGTTGCATGATATATCGGGACTTTTTCCCCATTGCCGGCAATGGGGTGGGTACAGTTTCAGCATGAAGCATCCAACCCATGGGCCAGTAGTTTGACATGCCTGCTCTATGGCATGTGGAATTCAAATGACTATTCTTACCCAATACATTAGGCTTAGTGTAGTGTCAGGGGTGAAGAAGACCTTTCTTGAGCTAGAAGCGTAACCAGCCTTCTAAGAATATTGAATACTAACAGATATTTAGTATCTCCAATATCACCAGAAACCATATGGAATCAACAGTAACCTAATGGTCTTATTTCTAACAAAAATCTGCAGCAGTTGCATTCTCCAATACACAGCTGCCACACATATTTCATATAAAAAGCATCACTTCTGAGAAATGCCCTTCTACTGTTATTTTGTCCAGCAAGGATGTCCATTGTCAAATTGATTAGCCTTCATAATCCATTGACATTATTTCAAGCAAAGAACTATAAACTGGCTGGAGCCCATTAAGATTTTTCAGTGTGGAAGCCTTAGTAAATAATGTAATATCATTTTCAAAAGAAACTTATTTGATCTCAATAATTTCAAATCAAAGAACTTGGGCATTTGTCTAGAATGCAAATTGTGTTTTTCTACTAGCATGTAACACCCAATATATTTGACTATGTAAATAAATTGTGTTTATAATGCTGGAAATCTCACAAAAAGTTGAAGAATTTATATTTGTATAAGGAAGCATGTAAGGATTTATTTAGTAAATATGAGGAAAAATGAATATAATTAAGTTTGTGAGTTTTGATCTGTATGTTTTCTATTGACATTTATTAATAGCATAGTAGGAAAAATATGACAGTAGTTGCATTATGTAAATATGATTTAGTTAATTAATCAATTAAATGCAATTGTATTGAATTTTAATTTTATTCTACATCCTAATTGCAGTAGTAAGGGTGGCAAATCAGTGCAATTATAATAATTATTACTATTATTATCAGTTAATTTTGCAGCTGTTCTGCAGACAGATTTTTCATTTATTTCAGTATGAACTTGGCCTGCTGAGAAACTGGAAAAGTACAAACAAAAAAGAATAATTAAAGGGCTATGAGAATAAAAGGTTGTACCTGCTTTTTTATTTAAACCAGTAATAATATATATGCCTCTATGTATATAGTTTATATATCTCAAAAATGAGATGCATTGGATATGTGTGTGTGTGTGCACGGTGTGCACGTGTATGTGTGTATGTATGTATGTATGTATGTGTGTGTGTGTGTGTGTGTATATATATATATATATATATATATATATATATATATATATATATATATATATATATATATATATATATATATAGGGACGCGGTGGATCAGTGGGTTAGGACACTGAGCTTGTCGATCAGAAGATCGGCAATTTGGTGGGTCGAATCCTGAGTGCCGTGTAACAGAGTGAGCGCCTGTTACTCGTCCCAGCTTCTGCCAACCTAGCAGTTCAAAAACGCGTACAAATGCAAGTAGAAAAATAGGGACCACTACGGTGGGAAGGTAACAGTGTTCTGTGCGCCTTTGGCATCTAGTCATGCCGGCCACATGAGCACGGAGATGTCCTCGGACAAATGCTGGCTCTTCGGCTTTGAAACAGAGGTGAGCACTGGCCCCTAGAGTTCGAAACGACTAGCTCCAAAAAATTTACACACATACACACACACACACACACACATACGTGTATGTGTGTGTGTGTATGTGTGTGTGTGTGTATGTATATATATATGAATCCTCAAACTCTGGGATAACTATAAAACAGCTGTTTATTGTTAAAAATGGTAAAAACAATAAAAGCAATTATTTATAAAACCTAAAAATCGACTCTCTTAGCTTTCACTGGTCCACTGCCAGCATCATCAGAGTAAGCATTAGGGGGTGGGGAGTTTAGTTATAAACCTAATTGACTCCACGCTCTACCCAATGATCATGTAATGGGCCTGCCTGTTCTAATTAACCATAGTTGCTCTACTTGTCCAATGTCTCCTTGTCTGCATTTTGATCTTGTCACCCTCTTTCTTCCCATCGTTCCTTTCCCTGCCTGTTCTGTTTTACCCATTCCGGTCAGTCTTGCCCTCCCTCACTGTGTCTCATCCCCTGGTATGCATACCAACTCTGGGGGTCTGTCTCCCCCTTTTTCTGTCTTCTCCACCCGCTTTTCCCACACTCGGTTGTGTGATGTTACTGCTGATCTATCCTCCAATTTTCCCCCTCCTGTGACCATTACAGGCTACGAGTCCCGGTCCGACAGTATACATGTCCTTCCATTATCACTCCACCATTCCTCCTCTAGTGCATCCGCTTGTTGCCCCTGTCTTCCTTTGTCCGTTCTAGTCGGTCTCACTGGCCGCTCTTTGCACATAGGTGTGTGCACGCATTGTAGCACTTTTCCTCCCTGCCTCGTCCATACCCGATCGGCAAGAGTTATTGCTGGATCATTCCTCGCCTTTCTCCATCACCCAAACAGGTTATTGTTCATCCTGCTCCTCCTCTTCCTTGAGAGTTGTGTTGCCCTCATTCATTCGTCATTCTTCCTCCGATAGCTCTTGCCTCACTCCACCTGGTCTGTCAGGTCTCCTCTGGCCTTCAGGTTGATCATATCAATGTGTTAGTTCCACTCTCCTGCCGTTCCTGCCCTTCATCACCACTCCCAATCAATCCTATTTCTTCCAGTCGCCCTCCATCAATTCGTACATACGTTGGATGTGATCCTCTCTCTCCTTGCCCCATCCATATCCGGCTGTTGGGAGTTATCACTGGATTACTCCTTACTTGTTCCCTTCCTCCAATGTCAGCAGGCTGTTGTGTATCTGGTCTTCTCTCCCTTACATGGGTCGTATGGTTTTGATCTTCCTTGGCTCCTCTCTTTCCAAGCATGGGCAATGTTTTTAGTTGCTGTTCGTGTGCTTTCAATGCCTGGTAAACTGGTGGTAGTTCTATATGATGATTGATTGAGTGTATGTCTGACAGCCAGGCTTCCTTAAGCAGACAACCTCCTTTAGAGGCATCCTGAGCAATAGCCTCTGCCTCCATGAAGTCAAAAGAGTGGTCATTGCTGACCATATGCATCCATATTTGTGAGTACTGTTTTTGCCTTTTGACGGCCAACTTATGTTCATGGATTCTGGTTTTGATCCGTTTGGCCATCTCTCCAGCGCTGCACACCTATGTGTGAAGAGCAGCCGGTGAGGATGAGACCAACTAGAATGGACAACGGAAAGCAGGTGTGACAAGTGGATGCACTAGAGGAGGAATGGTGGAGTGATAATGGAAGGACATGTATACTGTCGGACCGGGACTCACAGCCTGTAATGGTCACAGGAAGGGGAAGATTGGAGGATAGATCGGCTGTAACACTACACAGCCGAGCATGGGAAAAGCAGGTGGAGAAGACAGAAAAAGGGAGAGAGGTACCCCCAGAATTGGCATGCATACCAGGGGATGAGACACAGCGAGGGAAGGCAGGATTGACCAGAATGGGTAAAATAGAACAGACAGGGAAAGGAACGATGGGAAGAAAGAGGGTGACAAGATCAAAATGTGAACAAAGAGATATGGGACAACTAGAGCAACTACGGTTAATTAGAACAGGTGGGCCCATTACATGATCAATGGGTAGAACGTGGAGTCAATTAGGTTGACTTAACTCCCCACCCCCCAAACTCCCCACCCCCTAATGCTTACTCTGATGACGCTGGCAGTGGACCAGCGAAAGCTAAGACACTTGATTTTTAGGTTTTATAAATGATTGCTTTTATTGTTTTTACCATTTCTAACAATAAACATATATATCCCATTAATACAAATATATCTCACTAATACAATTCACATTTTGAAATAAATAAATCATGAGTATATGTTTGTAAACATGCAAACAATAAAATGTTCTTTTATGAATTATAGATCCAGAATACTGTTGAAATGAATCAACCTATTTCAATCAACCTGTTTCAACACTTTAATATAAAACTTCAAATCAGAAGGATTCTGGTTAAGAATAAATCAATAAATTGATTAATCTGCTTCACTATAAGGATAATCCTCTTAAATTTTGAAGTCAGATTCAAATGGAAATAGCCAATCCAATTCAAGTGAATCTGGGCCTGATTTGATTGGACTCATTTTCAAGAGCTGGAAGTGGGGAAATAATATTTATTCTACCAATATTTGCATGAAAAAACAGAAATGGATGTTAAAATGTTGCATAAACTAGATTTTTTTGAACATGTAATCAAACACACAGACTTTTTATAGAGATCTATTAGCATTTTCAAGCTATGTCTACTTTGAAAACAAACCCTGCAATTCTAATTCTTTAGAACAGACATGTCAAACACAAGGCTCGCGGGCCACAAACGGCCCACCATATGATTGAATCCAGCTCGCACAACTCTCCTGGAAATTACAAAAGTCCGGCCCCCACCACCTTGGCACCGGCCGGGCTGAGCACTTGCTCAGTAGGAGGCAAGTGCACATGGGCTGGTGGAGCCCAGCAACATTTGCAGCTCATTAGCCCCTCGACAGCTCATTGGCCAGAGCCCAGGCAGCCTCCTCCCAGTTCCAAAAAAAAGTGGGACTAAAAAGATTCAATCAATCAATTCAAACTGCTTTTCTTGAAGAAATAAATTCTGAACTTGGTGATCTCTCTTATCGCACAAAGGTGCGATGGCTAAGTCGAGGGAAAGTGCTCAATAGATTTTTTGAATTACGCATGGAAATTTGTCGAAAGCAAAGGAAAAGACTGCACGGAATTGAAGGATGAAAAGTGGCTGTGTGAATTAGCATTTCTATGTGACATTACTAATTATCTCAGTGCACTAAACCTACAGCTTCAGGGACGGGACCGTGTGATCACAGACATGTACGATGCTGTGAAAGCTTTTCAAGTAAAGCTGCAACTGTGGGAGATTCACATGCAGCAAGGAAACTTGAGTCACTTTCCCAGTTGCCAAACAATAAAAAACAAGGTCTCCACTACTGCCTTCTCAAATGCTGAGTTTGCTGATAAACTGAGCACACTTCAAATGGAATTTACACATCACTTTGCTGATTTTGAAAAACAGAAAATCAGTTTTGGACTGCTCAGCAATCCATTTTCAGTCGAAGTGGACAGCGCTCCTGTAAATATCCAGATGGAGCTGATAGAACTCCAATGTAATAGCACACTGAAGGGAAAGTACGATTCTGTAGGACCCGCACAGTTCACCAGGTTCATTCCTGCAACAATGCCCCAACTCCACCTACAAGCTGCTCGAATGCTCTCCATGTTTGGGAGTACATACCTCTGTGAGCAACTTTTCTCCATCATGAGGGTGAACAAAAGCGCACACAGAAGTCAGCTCACGGATGCACACCTCCACTCTATCCTGAGAGTATCCACCACTCAAAACCTATCCCCAAACATGGATGAACTTGTAGCCAGGAAAAGATGCCAAACATCCAGTTCGGACAAAATGGCATGAGAACTAAAAAGCTTGTTTTTTTCTTTGTTTTAAATGTGTTTTTGCAGATTTATTTGAAATAAATAATTTATTTGTTCATATTTGAAATTTTACTCCTTTTTGCCCCACTCTTAGACATAATACACATCTGAACTAATATGATACAATAGTCCTACATGCAACTGGCCCTTTGAAGGCAACCATGATGCTTGATGTGGTGAAAGTTTCCAGAAAGCAGTTTCCTCCAATTTCTTCTGCCTTGAAAGATCTCTGGAGAGGAGCAGAAGGTGGCAGGGAAGCTGCATGAGGGAAGGCTGCTCCAACAAGCCAGCATCCTTACCATGCATAATTAGAAATGGGGATTCCCTTTCAAGAAGGGCCAGCCTCCCTCATGAAGGACTGGGAAGTGCTGCTCCCCTGCCTCCTCTTGCTCTCCAGAGATCTGTCAAGGCAGAAGAAGGAAACTACACACATACACACAAACACACATACACACTTCAAGCTTGGAGACTAGGAGGCTATCTACATCTGAGCTAACAAACTACCAATCATGCCTGGGCTTGGGAAGAAGGCCCTTTCCATCCTCTGTGGATAAAAGCCCCTAAACGTGGAATACAGTGCGTGTACATGTGCACATGCTTGGCTGCAGAAGTTTGGGGAGGTGAAGAGCTTGTGGGGCAATGAGATGTCCCCACATCAAATTAGTCGGTGCAACTTGTTCTCTCCTGACCCAGGTATCTCGAGTCAGCTGCGCTGAGTGAGCAGCATTGAGATGGCCATGCCCACCCGGCCACACCCTCCTGGCCACACCCACCCGGCCCCCTGAGGGCAACCATAATGCTGATGTGGCCCTCAATGAAATTGAGTTTGACACCCCTGCTTTAGAAGAAAAAATATTAAAATCAATTAAGTTTTTAAGATACAGTTTTTCAGATTTGTAACAATAGTTATTTTTGGATTGCCACCATAATACAATTTAAACAGGGAGGTTGAGGACTGTACCAGGAGAAGAAATATTTCTAAGATAGGGTTATCCTCTTCTTTCATGAATTTAGTATTTATTTATTTGTGCATCCAAAATGCTAGAATGCATACATTTTTTAAGTTTAAGAGTTTATTACCACTATGATGAGTCTTACATTCTCTAATCCAAGCAACACTAAAAGTGGGATCGTAGTCATTCCCCCCTAGATCCATTCTTCCAAGGAAACTGTGCCATCATGATTATAATCAATTTCTTCCTTCATCTCATGAAGAATCTGATTGAATTAAAAAAGTACATTTGATATAAATAATATGTAAAAATTAATACTTGTTTCACATGAAAATAGAAGACAATATGTCACTAAATATCACTAAAATATTCTCATATTAAAATATCAGGAAGTACCTCTGTATAATCAAAATAAATCCAGTGATGTACATCATTACAACCTTAGTGTTGTTTTAATGTACATCTTGAAAATATCGCACTAAATAGATTGTATCATCCACAGGAGGGTGAAAGTTTAACAAGATTGCCAAATGTCACAAGATTTTATAGACAAGAATATGTGATACTGAGGCAAGAAAACTTATACCGCATGAGTTGGCATTCTCATGAAATTTCACTCTACGTGTAATGTGTACCTGTACCATCAAAACAAATTGCATGATGCCACATTAAAAAAAGTTTGTCTATCTCTGTTGTAGCAGTATTTATTTAAATATTATCTCTAAAATTAAAATATATTTTTATTAGAAGAAATATGGTTTAAAAAACCCTTAAATGCTTTCAAAATATTTACAGTATACAATATTTATATACTTAATGTTAACAGAGGAAAAGTAATTTTCAATTAAATTAAAGTGGGAATGTTGCCTTGATGTTACACCCAAATTCAACTTACATACTGAAAAAATAAACTGGATTGCACAATATGTAGCAAATACATCTTTCTTAGTCTGTGATAGAGGCAAAAATGATTCGATAAATTTCATCCAAGGTGTTTTGCACGTAATCTGTGAGAATTCTCCATGGTAAATATATAACAGCATGAAAAAAAATCTCTTTGTATTCTTTTTAAATGAAAAATTTACGACTTCCGGGTGGCAAGGCTCCATCGATGGTGGCCGTTTCGGCCATCAGCCCCGTTGTTTTCCGTGGAGCCACTAAAAACAGTGATGATCAGCTGTTTGGCGGCTCAGAAACCCTCTCCTTGGGAGAAGAGGGGGGGTGAGCATTTAGGTAGGGGTAGAGCTCCCCTAGACCACCAGAACTTAAATTCTGGTGGTTGAAGGATGTGAGCCCCCCCCCGAAGCCTGAATTTGCTCTGGACTCTGGGACTTCTCTGTTTCAAGGCTTTGGAGCAGAGCAGGACACTGCAACCATCCCTGCTTTCAATAATTAATTGTGGATTAAAAAATTACAATTGTCCTTATTGGGATGAATTGCAGCAGTGAAAATGAATGTCTTGCCGAAATTTTTATTCTTATTTCAAATGATACCTATTCTTAAAAAGGATTCAAACTTGGAGGAATGGCAAAAGGGTATTAAAAAATTTGTTTGGACAGGGAAAAGGCCACGAGTTAAATTTAAGATTATGCAGGATATGCGTGAAAGAGGTGGTCTTAAAATGCCCAACTTTAAATTATATTATGAAGCTGCTGCATTGTCAGCGATAAGTGATTGGATTAACTTAACACAAGGGAGATTATTAAATCTTGAAGGTCATGATTTGTTATTTGGTTGGCATGCATATTTATTGTATGATAAGAAGGTAGATAATGTGTTTAAGGTGCATATTTTAAGACATGCTTTGTTGCGAGTTTGGAAAAAGTATAGACATAAGTTAAATTACAAGATACCTCTATGGGCAATACCGAAACACGCAATAGAAAACATAAATGTTGGGTTCAAACATGATGTGACTACATATAAGGAAATTTTAAGTTTGGAGAGGAATGTATGGCGTTTGAAGCCGTATAACTTTTTACGAGGAGAAAAGATTGTTCAAACTTGGTTTCAGTATGGGCAACTACAGGCCAGGTGGAAAGAAGACCAGAAAATTGGTTTTTCAATGACTGATGAAAATCTGGTAAAGCAAATTAGAAATCAGGGTCCAGCACATATCAAATGGATATATCTTGCATTGATAGAAATTGATTCAGAAACAGAACTTGTTAAAGATTGCATGATAAAGTGGGCTCAGAACATTCAAGAAGTTATTACAATGAATACTTGAGAAAAGATCTGGGTGAGAAACGTAAAATTTACGCAAGCTCAAAATTTAAGAGAGAATTTTTATAAAATGTTTTATAGGTGGCATTTAGATCCCAAAAAGCTAGCAAGTATGTATCTGAATTACCAGTCTAAATGTTGGAGGTGTGGTGGCGAAGACACAACGTATTTTCACATATGGTGGACCTGTAAAAAGGTTAAAGCATTTTGGATTAAAATCTGGTGGAATATGCAGAAGATATTTAAGAAAAGGATAAAGTTTTGTCCACAAGTGTTTTTACTGGGCATTATTACTGATACTACTGTTGTGGACACTAAGTTGATGTTGAACTTAATTACGGCAGCAAGACTTTTAATAGGGCAATACTGGAAGAAGGAAGAACTGCCGACTATAGAGGAATGGACTTTAAAAGTTTCTAACCTGGCGGAAATGGCAAAGATTTCGGCGTATTTGAAAGACCATTCGCAACAACGATATATCGTGGAGTGGAAAAAATGGATTGATTACACCCAGAATAAATATGGGACTAAAAAGTTTCATTTAGCATTTGAATAAGTATTGATGGGACATTTATATTGCTTGTAGTCATTTTATAAGAGCTAAAGTGCGATAGACCTAATAGTTTATTGTTGTTAGCATATGGTAGTTTATGATTGTTTTTTACTTTTATACCTTGTATTTAGCTCTGGGAAGTCGGGGAGGGGGGAAGGGGAGGGGGGAGGGTTGGGTTGGGTTGGGAAGGGGGGGTGGGGGTGGGGAGGGGTTGTTTTGTTAAAGATAAAATGTATTGAAAAACTTTTCAATAAAAAAAATAATTAATTGTGGATTACCTGGATGCAGGCAGAGCTGTGCAGGAGAATACTGTAATAGCAAGTATTTGAACTTTAACTCTGAATACTTTGAGAGAAAAAGCTGCAAGCAGTGTGGAAAGTGAAAGTGCATAATAGAAATTAACTGGGAGTTAAGATGGCTTCTAAACTAACTAAAGTTCCTAGAAGTGCTGGTGCTTCACCAGTTGAGCATTCTTCGTTACAGGCTTTGATGCCTCCTCCAGTGGCACCCACACCCGCACCAGCATTAACAATAAAAGATTTACAAGATGCTTTACAAGATGCTTTAAAAACACAATCCCAACAAATAGCTGAACTTATTGAGGAGAAGAATACTGAAATAAAAGCAGACATTTTGGCTGCATTTCAAGGGCTTGCAGTTTGTATTGAGCGTCTGGATGATCGTGTGGAAGAGCTCAGTCAAAACAATATGAGATTAGATGCTAAAATGTTGGTTGCTGAAAATGTGATGGAAAAGGTTGATGATGATGTAGTTATGATACAATATAGAGATATGGAGTTTGCTGTGAGGATCAGAGGTTTGAAAGAAGATCCTAAGGAAGATTTGAAAGAATTATTGGCACAAGCCCTTGAACCGGTTTTGGAGCATCCAGCAGAAGATATTATGGGGGATATAGACAAAATATTTCGTGTTAATTCTTGGATTGCAAGACAAATAAAGTTACCTTGAGATGTGGTGGTTTATTTTACAAAGATATCAATTAGAAATGTGGCCATCCAAGCCTTCTATAACAACAGATTTACAGTTGCTGAGCAAGAAGTTTTAATTTTTTTAGAAGTATACCAAGTCATGCTAGATTGCCTAAATCTTTTTTTGAGATGAAAGACAATTTGGAACTGAGAGATGTTTGGAGAGAAAGAAATTTACAAGAAAAAGACTTTACCTTTTTTCAATAGGCACCAATCTTTTTCCAGGATTGATTTTGTATTAATTACTAATGATTTTTTTTCTAGGATTAAGAAGATTAAGATATGTCCAAGAACTATATCAGATCATAGTCCAGTATGGTTGGAAATAGAAAAAGACAATGGAGACAAGCGGTCTTGGAGACTAAATGAAAATTTGTTTAGATATCAAGAAAATGTGGAAGAGTGTAAAAAACAGATGAAAGAATTTTTTGATATGAATATGTACAAGGGTACTTCTATTGAAATGGTTTGGGATGCAAGCAAAGCTTATATGAGAGGAGTGTTAATATATTTGAATAATAAACATAGACATAAACTGGAACATAAACGAAAAGAATTAGAGGAGAAAATTAAGAGGAAAGAGAAGGCTTTAATTTTGAATCCATCTGATAGGTAGATTAAAGAGGTAACTACTTTATTAAGAGGTCAGTTTGATATGTTGATGGCAGATCAAGTGGCAACCAATTTATGGTATGTTAAACACAATACTTTTTGTAATGCTAATAAGCCGGGTAGGTGGTTAGCTTACTTGTTAAGGAAGAAACAAAGGTCACATAATATAGATAGAATATTTATTTATTTATTTATTTATTTTATTACATTTATATACCGCCCTTTCCCGGAGGACTCAGGGCGGTTTACAGGGTAATTAAAAACCAAAAATACAAAAGTTAAAAACCAAGTTTAAAAAAGATTAAATTTTATCCCTGTACAAGGGATAGAGTACAAGGGTAAAGTGGTGTTTCAGCAGAATCTTATTAAAAAGGCTTTTGTTGAGTTTTATTTTAAGTTATATGTTAGGGATAAGATTCAAGATGTAGATATAGATAGATATTTACGAGAAGTTAATATTCCTGTTCTTACACAAGAGCAAAGGGAAGGGATGAATCAATTGATAAATAATGAAGAAATTATTTTGGCAATTAAACAATTAAAGGTGGGGAAAGCACCAGGAACAGATGGTTTGACTGCCGTCTATTATATTTACAGTTAGAAATGGTGGAACCTTTGAGAGAATTATTTAGAACAATTCAATTGGGAGGAGAAGTGCCTCCATCATGGAAAACAGCCTTTATATCACTGATTCCAAAGGAAGATCAAGATATTACCCAAACCAAAAATTATAGGCCAATATCGCTTTTAAATACTGATTATATTTGCAAAAATTTTAGCAAATAGATTAATGAAGGTAATGCAGCAAATGATTCATAGTGATCAAACAGGATTTATAAGTGGTAGACAAATGAAGAATAATGTGAGACATATTGTAGATTTATTGGAATTTTTGGAAAGAAATAACCAGGTCTCTGCAGCGCTGATCTTTTTGGATGCTGAAAAAGCTTTTGATCAATTGGACTGGAAATTTTTATTTAAGGTATTGGAGAAAATGAAGTTTGGGGATAATTTTTTACAACCTATTAGGGCAATATACCAGAAGCAAACAACTCAAATAATAGTCAATGGTAGTTTGACAGAAACATGTAATATTGAAAAGGGTACAAGACAGGGGTGTCCGTTGTCACCTTTGTTGTTTGTTTTAACATTGGAAATATTATTGATTAAGATACGAGATTCAAATAAAATTAAGGGAATTAAAATAAGAGATCAAGATTATAGATTTAGAGCGTTTGCGGATGACTTGGTTATTACATTAAGTCAACCGACTTACTCAGTTGTAGAATTGATGGAGATAATAACGTCATGTGGAAAAGTTTCTGGATTTAAGATAAACACACAAAAAACTAAAATATTGTCTAAAAATATGACCATAGAACAGAAGGTTGTTTTAGAAGAGCTAACGGAATTTGAAATAGTTAAAAAGATTAAATATTTTGGGGTATATCTCTCGGCCTCAAATGTAAAATTATACAAAAATAATTATGAATTGTTATGGTTAAAAATACAAAAAGAGTTAGATAGTTGGAAAAAAATGCAATTATCCTTATTGGGAAGAATTGCAGCAGTAAAAATGAATGTTTTGCCAAAATTTTTATTTTTGTTTCAAATGATACCTATACTTAAAAAAGATTCAAATTTGGAGGAATGGCAGAAAGGTATTAATAAATTTGTTTGGGCAGGGAAAAGACCAAGAGTCAAATTTAAGATAATGCAAGATGTATGTGAAAGAGGTGGTCTTAAAATGCCCAATTTTAAATTATACTATGAGGCTGCTGCTTTATCATCAATTAGTGATTGGTTTAATTTAACACAAGGGAGATTATTGAATATTGAGGGTCATGATTTGTTATTTGGTTGGCATGCATATTTATTGTATGACAAGAAGGTGGATAATGTTTTTAAGTTACATATATTAAGGTATGATCTGTTGCGAGTTTGGAAAAAATATCGACATAAGTTAAATTATAAAATACCAATTTGGGCAATACCTAAACATGCAATAGAAAATATAAATGTGGGATTTAAACATGATGTGATTACATACAAAGAAATTTTAAGGATAGAAAGGAATGTATGGCAACTAAGGCCATATAATATTTTAAAAGAAGGAAAGATAGTACAAACATGGTTCCAGTATGGGCAGTTACAAGCAAGATGCAAAGAAGATCAGAAAGTTGGTATCTCAATAACTGATGGAAATTTGGTAAAACAAATTAGAGATCAAGGTCAAGCACATATAAGAAGGATATATAATGCATTGATAGAAATTGACTCAGAAACGGAACTTGTTAAAGACTGTATGATAAAGTGGGCCCAGAACTTTCAGGAGGTTATAACAATGGATACATGGGAAAAGATTTGGGTCAGAAATGTAAAATTTACACAGGCTCAAAATTTAAGAGAGAATTTTTATAAAATGTTTTATAGATGGCATTTAGACCCTAAAAAATTAGCAAGTATGTATCCGAACTGCCAGCCTAAATGTTGGAGGTGTGGTTGTGAGGATGCAACGTATTATCATATATGGTGGACTTGTAAAAACGTCAAAGCTTTTTGGATTAAAATTTGGTGGAACGTGCAGAAGATATTTAAGAAAAAGATAAGGCTTTCTCCACAGTTATTTCTGTTGGGTATCGTCACAGATTGTACTGTCATAGATACTAAATTGATGTTGAATTTAATTACAGCAGCAAGACTTTTAGTAGCGCAATATTAGAAGAAGGAGGAACTGCCTACTATAGAAGAGTGGACTTTGAAAGTTTCAAACCTGGCAGAAATGGCAAAGATTTCAGCATATTTGAAAGAACAATCACAACAGAGATACATTGTGGAATGGAGAAGATGGATCGAATATATTCAGAATAAATATGGGACTAAAAAGTTTCATTTAGCATTTGAATAAGTATTAGTTTTATATGATGTATTATTAGTTATTCATTATTTGTTAGTAATTTAGTTATGTTTAAGGGGAGTTAAAGTGCGATGGAATTTAATGTGTCTTTTTAGTTAGCATATTTTAGCTTAAGTTGTAAGTTTATACCCTGTATTCAGCTCTGGGAAGTCGGGGGGGGGAGGGTAAGGGAGGGGAGGGGGGAGGGAGGGGGAGGGAGGGGGAGGGAGGGGAGGGGGAGGGAGGGAGTTTATGTTTTTAAAAATGTATCTTAAAACTCTTCAATAAAAAAAGAAAAAAAGAAAAATTTACAATGAATTGCAAGCCGCATTAAGTGCTCTGGCAAAAAAACTTGTATGTGCATACCTTTTGTAAAAAACTAATCAAACAAAAATAATTGTTTAATCCTTTTTACTACATTCAGCAACTGATCAGCAAACTTTCCACTTGAAATTTCTTGAATGCTTGTTCTGCTTAAATGCTTTTGTTCTTCTGCAGTTGAATTGCATAAGAATTAATATAATCCATTTTATTTTAAGAAAATAAATTCTCTTATTGATTGATCTAGTGATGCTTCTTTGATTGCTCATATTTATTTATCTTCAATATTCAGGCTCAAACATATTTTCCCAGTTTTTTGTAGTCCATTTCAACATGGAGGAAATCAAATGAACCTGATATAAGCAGCGCTGTTTTTGTCATAGAATGTACCAGAACAGAGCTCTGGCACCTTTTTTTTTTTTTGACAGATTTTCAAGTTTTAAAAGTAACTTTTGAAAAATTGATGTTTGGTTCACATGAACTTGAATCGCCTTGTCGAGCATAGCAGGTCGGTGGCAAAATCATTAAAATGGTGCATGTGGGCTGCTTGTGTGTCGAGTCCGATGCATGCGTACTTTGTCTGCACTGGTTGTGATGGCACTGCTTGGCTTCTGACTGGTTGTGTGGTTGCACACCAAGTGCTTACTGCGGGCGGCAACCGTTATGTTTCGTTACACAACTGGCATGTGTGGGTGTGTGTACAGTGACTGACTATGTGCAAAATGTAAATAATTTCTTTATTTTAAAAAATTATTGGTGAATTGAAAATATTTTTGTAATTTTTAATGTAAAATTTACTATGAACATTTGCCTTAAATACAAGAAATTAAATTTATGTTAAGAACTGAATATATAATTTTTAAAATAAAAGATTAACAAGATGTGAGTTCCAGCACCTTTTTTCTTACAAAAAACACACTGGATATAAGCATAATAGTAATTTAATCAAATTATATAGAACTGTTCTTAGATATTTCCACTGCTAACTAAACAATTGACCTGCCTTGATGCTTACTGGACTGAGTTCAGTGACATCCCATTCAAGATATTTTGCAGCATGCATCATTTGAGTAATGATGTTTTCAAGTTCCTAGATATAAAAGCAACACACAAAGCATCTTGTTAATTAAAAGTCATTTTCTTTCCTAAAATTCAAACAAATGATAATATAAAATATGAATTAATACTTTAAATAATGTTTTGGGTTAGGAATATTTATAAATAGCTAAATTTAGACATAGCATTGTCAAATTACAATATTAGTCTTTAGAACAGACTAAAATTAAGCTATAATTTTATAATGTAAAATTTAAAAAAAATCTTAAAAAAAAACAAGATAAGCTAAAGAGGTTTGGCTTTAATTCACATTTCCCAACAGCTTGTACCATTTAAGTAAGTTGCCTTTGAAAACTGGTAGTTGTGCCATTTCAAAAAAACTTAATCTATGAATCATACTAGCCATTCTTTAAGAGTTGTTTCAGAGTATTACTACTAAAGAGTAATTAAGAATACTATACTTTGGCCAATGGATCTTAATATAAGGTGATATAATAAAGGAAATTGAATGGTGCATTAAATGTAATTTTCAATAACAACCTCCCATTATGCCTGAAGAGTTTTCAATCAATGTGTTATTCTAACGTATGCCGGTGAAACATGGACACTAACCTCATAATTGATACAAAAGCTATAAGTGGTGCAAAGAGCCATGGAAAGATACACGCTTGGCATTAGAAGACAAGATAGAAAGACCTGCACATGAATTAGAGATCAAATGAAAGTATACAGTGTCATCAAGAGAATAAAAGAATTGAAAGGAAAATGGGCTGGTCACATAGCAAGAAGAACTGATGGCAAGTGGACCAAGGCAGTCAAAGAATAGATTCCACTTGATAAAAAGCATCCAAGAAAGAGACCAAAAGCAAGATGGAGTGATGACATCAGCAAGTATTGTGGGCCCAATTGGCAAAAGAAAGCTCAGGACTGTATTGGTTGGAAACTCATGGAAGAGGCCTTCATCCTGCAGTGGATAGACAATGACTAAAATGATGATGTTTCTTTAAGAATATAGCAAACTCCAAATATTATCATGTTCTAAGATTCCCATCATACCTAACCAGAATGACCAATGCTTAGAATGAATGGAAACTGAAGTCCATTTCTCCAAATAAAGGGTAAACAATCATTTGTCTCGGACATTTGTCTGAATAGGTAAAAGGTAAAGGTAAAGGTTCCCCCGCACATGCGTGCTAGTCATTTCCGACTCTAGGGGCCGGTGCTCATCTCCGTTTCATAGCCGAAGAGCCAGCGCTTGTCCGAGGACGTCTCCGTGGTCATGTGGCCGGCATGACTAGACGCCAAAGGCGCACGGAACGCTGTTACCTTCCCACCGTAGTGGTCTGAATAGAGATTAGACTAAAATCAATATAATATTGCTTTCAACTTTACAATTCTATGATTTGTAAAGATTCAGAAGGCCATGGCATCCAACAGCAATTTGAGTGCCAAACTGAATAGAAACAGTAGCTAAGACAATTTATCAACATGCAATTTATTAAAATAATAATAATAATGAAGATTTATTTATTTTGCTGCGGGCTCTCTCTGGCTCCTGCGGTTTTCTTTGTTGCTTCTTTGCCGTGAGCACTCCCCGCTTGTCGGAGGAGCGGCGGCGACGATCGGGCGATCCGAGGACTCAGCTTGGAGCTGGGGTTCGTATCAGTTTGGCGGGTGCTGCTTTTGGCAGCGCGGAGCCCTCCCTCTCCTCCCGAGTGGCGGTGGTGGCTTCCTTGCTTGGAATCGGCCAGTGCCTGTTTTGCAGGCTCCTTTTCTTAGCTTTTTGCCGTGGACGTCCCCTGCCTGTTGGAGGAACAGCGGTGACGATCAAGCGATCCGGAGGCTTGGGTTGGAGTTGGGACTTAGATCAGCTGGCTGGCGCTGTTTCGGTGACGCGGAGCCCTTCCTCTCCCTCGAATGGCGGCGGTGGCTTTCCGGCCTGGAAATTGGCCGTGGTTTCATCCTACCGCCGTGGATTTGCTGGATCTGCTGGATTTGCTCCTTATGCTGGTTGGCAGGCACTACTGTGGCCCGAAGATCGGCCAGAATTACGCTTTAATGCCCGGTTGGGGGCTAGTGCTTCCCATTAATATGCTGGATTGGACCTGGGACTGGACCGTGGTGGGAGGATGGTCTTGGATTGTTCATCAACTGCCCCACTGGTGTGAGAGACCAGTTGGGGTAGGTTTGCCCCAGGATCCCTTACTCGGTCCATGACAGACTAGATTCCTCAGCCGTAGTGAGAGGACGCTTGGGGTTTCTTTTCTTGAGTTCCACCTCAGGTGAGAGCTGAGCTGGACTAATGGAATGTGATACACCTACCGGACTTTACGTTTATCAACACCATTGATCCACCCATTACTAACCATTATTAACATCAGCCCTATGCGGACATTTGTCATTATTGTATGACTTCCTTACACTACTCTGGAGCTGACTTGTATGCCCTCAGGGGGGTTTCTCCCTCCTGGGTTCCACCTGCCACCCTTTCCTGCACTCCCCTTAATGACGGGCCCAACTGTTGGGACACCAAGAGGTGGTTGGGCTTAGATAGGGGCCTCGAGCGGAGACGTATTAAGAGGCCTCTGATCCACTTTTTAGCCGGTTATTTTAAAAGGTTAGGGAGGGTGAGGGGGGAGGGGATTACTAACTGGCACTCAGTCCGGGCCGGTTTGGGGTCCCGGCGGGTCGGGGATTGGGTTAGAGGCGGCTGGTTCTGGATGTGTTGGGGTGGGGCTTCAAATCCCCACGATGATAGGGAATGGCAGTAGGTGTGTGCACGGAGGGCCGTATCGACATCTGGGATTGCGCCCCCGCTACTTGCGAGCGGTGACGTGCTCCGACCCTCCAGTTAGCACCCTTTTGCCTGGGGGTGAGGGTGATCAGGCCCCTGAGCTCCGGCTGGTTTACCTTAATGCCAGATCCGTTGCCAATAAGGCTCCCCTCATTCGTGACCTTATCGAGGAGGAATGCGCGGATCTGGCATGCATAACGGAAACCTGGTTGGGCTCGGAGGGAGGGGTCCCTCTGATCAAGTTATGCCCCCCAGGTTTCTGTGTGCTACACCAGCCACAGGCTCAGGGTAGGGGCGGCGAGGTGGCAGTGGTTATCAGGGAGACTTTATGCCCACGGGAGACCACCATTGTCCAGATTGGCAGGAGTGAGTCCCTCCTCCTGAGATGTGGTTCTCAGGTTCAGATGAGCTTGTTGCTTACATACCAGGCGCCCAGCTGTGTGGCAACAGCTCTGCCCGAGCTGCTCGACACCCTCTTAGGGTTGGCGGTGGAGTTCCCCAGGCTCATAGTGCTGGGTGACTTCAACCTGCCTTCCCTGGGAGGGTCATCGGAGCTAGCCCGGGAGTTCATGGCTTCCATGATGGCCATGGACCTGACCCAGGTAATTCAAGGCCCGACTCATGTGGGGGGACATACTCTCGACCTGGTGTTCCTGTCTGGACAGTGGTTGGATGATTTGGGAGGGGGTCTACCAGTTGTTACCCCCCTGTCATGGTCCGACCATCATCTCCTGCGGCTGGTCTTCCGTTATGCCACCCCCCGCTGCTGGGCAATGGAACCAACTAGATGGTTCCGCCCCAGGCGCCTAATGGACCCTGAAAAGTTCCAGATGGCGCTTGGGTCTATACCCATCGCCCTCACTCACAGCCCAGTTGATTCCTTGCTGCGATGAGGATGGCGAGGGCTAATTACTTCGCCGCCCTCAATGCGTCCGCAGATAATTGCCCAGCCACCCTGTTTAGGGTGACTCGCTCCCTTCTTAACCAGGAGGTGAGGGAGGATCCCTTACAGGGACAGGCCAAGGAGTTTAGTCATCATCTGATGGACAAAATCACTCAGATCCGGGCCAGCTTGGACTCTGACTGGGCGGAGTATGATGTGGAGAAATCAGACGGTCTTGAGCATGACATCTGGACTGAGTTCAATCCTGTTTCCCCTGATGATGTGGACAGGATCATGGGGAGGCTGAGCTCCACCACCTGTTTGTTGGATCCGTGCCCCTCCTGGCTGGTTTATGCGGCCCGGGAGGGGACACGAGGCTGGTTCCAGGCAGTAATAACTGCTTCTTTGAAGGAGGGTGTCTTCCCCACTGCCTTGAAGAAGGCAGTGGTGAGACCCCTCCTCAAGAAGCCTGCCCTGGACCCAGCTGTTTTAAATAACTATTGTCCAGTCTCCAACCTTCGCTTTCTGGTGAAGGTTGTTGAGAGTGTGGTGGCGCATCAGCTTCCTCTCTTCCTGGAGGAAACTGATTATCTGGACCCGTACCAATCGGGTTTCAGGCCCGGACACAGCACGGAGACGGCATTGGTCGCGCTGGTGAATGATCTCTGGCGGGCTCGGGACAGGGGTTGCTCCTCTGTCCTAGTCCTATTAGATCTCTCAGCGGCTTTCGATACCATCGACCATGGTATCCTACTGTGGTGTCTCATGGGGCTGGGAGTGGGAGGCACTGTTTTACGGTGGTTCTCCTCCTATCTCCTGGGCCGCTCGCAGTCGGTGTTGACGGGAGGGCAGAGATCCACCCCGAGGCCTCTAGTTTGCGGAGTCCCTCAGGGGTCGGTTCTCTCGCCCCTCCTGTTCAACATCTACATGAAGCCGCTGGGCGAGATTATTCGTGGTTTCGGGGTGGGGTATCATCAGTACGCTGATGATACCCAACTTTTTTTCTCCACCCCGAACCAACCCAGCAATGCCCTCGCCGTGATGTCCCGTTGCCTGGAGAAAGTCCAGGTCTGGATGGGGAGAAACAGGCTTCATCTCAATCCTGCCAAGACTGAGTGGCTGTGTATATCGGCATCTCGGGTTAACCAAATTATTCCACCATTAACGATGAGGGGTGAGGTGTTACCCCCCATTGATAGGGCTCGCAACTTGGGCATCCTCCTGGATTCACGGCTCAATTTTGAAGACCATATAGGAGCCGTGACCAGGGGGGCTTTTGCCCAGGTTTGCCTGGTTCACCAGTTGCGACCCTACCTGGACTGAGATGCCCTACACACAGTCACTCATGCGCTTGTGACCTCCCGTTTAGACTACTGCAACGCTCTCTACATGGGACTGCCCTTGAGGACCACTCGGAGGCTTCAACTGGTGCAGAATGCAGCCACGCGAGTTGTGATGGGGGTTTCCCGATACTCCCATGTAACACCTCTACTCCACAAGCTGCATTGGCTTCTGGTTGCCCTCCGGGTGAGATTCAAGGTGCTGGTGATGACCTATAAAGCCCTGAATGGCTTGTGTCCGGGTTATTTGAGGGAACACCTGCTGCCAGCATCAAGTTCCCTTCGTCCAGTGCGCTTACACAGGGAGGGTCTTCTCAGGGTGCCGGCGGTAAAAGACTGCCAGCGGATAACACCCAGGGAGAGGGCCTTCTCTGTGGGTGCGCCTGCCCTCTGGAACCAGCTGCCCGTGGAGCTTAGGACTGCCCCTGACCTTCGTTCATTCCGCCGGGACCTGAAGACCTGGCTCTTTGAGCTCTCCGGCCGAGGCTGAGAATTTTTAACTGGGGTTTTTATTTTTAAGGGATAATGTAATCTTTTTAATTGTTTTTTAACTTTTGTATTTTGTATTGGTTTGATTTTAAAATACCCTGTAAACCACCCTGAGTCCTTCGGGAAAGGGCGGTATATAAATCTAATAAAATAAAATAAAAATAATAAATAAAATAAATAAAATTATGAGAAATGTCAGCATTATCAGGTAGACCAGACAGGAAATACAGCCAGATAAGCTAATTCTACTTTATTGTAAAACTACATTAATAGAATCTTAATATAAGTTCCATCCAGCCATTATGCAGCTGTGTGCTTTGTCATGGGTGCCCGCATAGTAAGGAAAAGCCTGTTTCAGGGACTTGGGAGCGGCATGCGGAGGAGAGGCATGTCTGGAAGATGTGGCAGATTCTTAACCAGGAGAATGGGGAAGAAGAGGAGAAGAGATCAGGAATTTCAGAAGGGCAGGAGGAGCAATGAGATGAGTGGCTGACTGACAATGGAAGGAAGAACAGCTGCAGCCAAGAGGTTCAGAAGGCCAGCCAGAAGCCAAGGGCAGAGAAGAGGCACTGCAACCAATAATCAGGGATGAAGAAGAACTGCCTCCTCCATGCAGGGCCAAGAGGAGAGAGGTGCAATGGAGGTAAGCAAGCCTACTCGCAAGGAGGTATCCTCACTCCTCCTAATGTGTTGCATCAACTGGCAGCTATTTATCTCTGCATGTGGAGCATTCTTTCACATCATGCATTTGTTTAGCCACCATGTATCTTGCCTTGGAGTTTCGCCCTTGACTCTGTTTCTGGACTTTGGACTTTGCCTTGTGGGTCTTGGAATTGTATTTTGGCTTGTGGGATTTATATTTTGGACCTTGTATTTTACTTAGTTTCCTTTGTGTTTTTGCTCACTTGGAAAATTGGACACGTTGGGTCTTGCTCTGGTTCCTGTATGGGGAATCCTGGGGAATATCATTTGGGCTATTGAAGTCTCAATAAAGACTTGTGGTGTGAGCATGTGTGAGTAGGACAGGACACTCTCTGTTATCTGATCATAGGCAGCATCTTTTCACCCAGTCTCTTAATCTCATTTCCAAATGTCACTTTAAAAGTAAAAATAGAAAATTTATTTTTTTTGCCATGCTTGTTCTTTTTATTTCCTCATTCAGAAGTTTTTTTTTGTAATGAATTAAATTAAAGTTGTAAAAGTAGAAACTGCATATATAACTTCCTGTTTCACACACAATATGATGTATATTCTCTGGAATTGCAGTTTAAGGCAATAGAAAAATACAATAAATAAGGTAATAAAAATATAATAAATACTTAATATTGTTCTCTTCCGAAGTAGATTTTTTGGAACACCAGCTGGGAATAGGCAATAGAATATAAATTTATCCTTGGAAGCCTACTTAAATAAAATATGTATATTGATGTTATACTAATCAGTATAAAAAGAAAAAATAAAAGTGTTAAGTACTTCAGAAAGTGATTAATATTAGGACCCTATCTTTTTTTAACCATCGCATCATGGTTCCAGACTAATTTGCTTTTTCATCTTGCTGAACTTAATGGAACCAATTAATAGAAGTTTCTAATTACAATATTATGAGATCTCCAGAGATCCCCTAACACTTACACAGTTAATTTTTAGGTGTTAATCAAAGGCAATCTAATATTTAGATTTTTAAATCCTCTTTGTAGATGCTTTCATCTGGTTTATTTCTGTAATAGTTCTGTGATGTTTGCTTTAGTGTGACTGTTTTGATTGCTGCTTTTATCTGATGTTTTGTTATGCTGTTTTGCTTTTAATGAGTTTTGAATTTTAACTCATCTTTTTGTTGTAGATGGCAATATGGTCTATAAACTTAAAAATAATTTGTTATGCATCAACAGTGTTGTTAATTTAAGTTGGAACTAAAGGCATTTCTGTGCAGCAGCCTAAGCTACGTATATCCCAGGCTGCTCCTGGCTTTTATTAAAGGTGACTTTAGATTAGACATTGAAATTGCTTTGAAACTGTAAACTAAAAAAAAAGATTACAAAAAAAAAAGTTCAGAGATGCAAGCCACCCAGCAGCCCAGGGCAATGATCACCCAAAGGGAAAGGAGTGTAGGAAGTCATAATTGCAGCTCTGTTTTCAGTAAATTAGAGTGGAACACTTGAAATTGTTCACACTGAGGAGCTTAAAATGGCAGACAAACATTATTTTTTTTAATCCAGCTGGAAAACACTGGTAATGTTTAGCTAAAAGTGGGAAGAATACAGAATTGTTCCTGTTCTCTGGAACAGGGGGATAACATTCTAGCAGTGTTAAACAAAACATGCAAACAGTATAACTATTTCCCCAATGCAACTCAGAACTACATATTATTAAACTATTTATTGTATTTCCAGGGTATACGTCCTAACTCATTATTTCAGTATTGATTGTCTGGTCTTGTGGTTAAGACATTAGGCTAGAAACTGGGACAGTGTGAGTTCTAGTCCTACTTTAGGCATGACTAACTGGCTGGGTGACTTTGGGTGAGACATTATCTCAGCCCAACTCACTTCACAGAGCTGTTGTGGTGGGGAAAATAGGAAGAGGAAGGAGTATTAGTTATGTTTGTCACCTTGAATTATTTATAAGAATAATCAAAGTAGGATAATAAATAAATATTAAAGAATGTTTTAATTAATAAAATTACCAAACTGTCCAGGTAGCCGCTTCCATCTGTGTCATACAAGAGAAACATAACTAAAGAGAAATAATATATTAAAATCATTTTGTGGTAAAGAATTAAAACCATATTTCTAACATAAGTAATATAGAAACTACTACATTAGAAATAAATTCTGAGAAATAAACACATATTGTTTTTCCATTCATCACCACTTTGTAGTAATGTGGAGATTCAGCCTTGAAGATCTAGACTTTGATTTTAATTTGAGATAGGATTGGAAAAATACATGTACATAAAATTTATTTTTAGTCTTCAGGAATATATTAAAATTATTTAATTAGTCATTAAATAGCAAATTCCAAGTTGGTAAAATGTCCAGTATTTCAAAGGAAGAGAATGGATTATTACAACCAGCTAACAAATTCTTTCTCATAGAATACACCACTTTGTCATAAAAGTGTATGTGTATATATTAATATATTAAAATTAATATGTTAAAATTATTTAATTAGTAATTAAATAGCAAATTCCAAGCTGGTAAGATGTCCAGTATTTCAAAGGAAGAGAATGGATTATTACAATCAGCTAACAAATTGTTTCTCATAGAATACACCACTTTGTCATAAAAGTGTACGTGTATCTATATAATATCTAAACAGGATGATCATGAAAAGAAATAATGTCTGTATTATTTTGCTCACATATTAGCTGCACCTAATATTCACCAACTCATATAATTTATTCCTTAATATATAGATGAGAAAAATCTGGTTTGCATAAGCCAATCTTAATATAAAAATAGGAAAATATTTTCCTTTGAAATTAATCTTAAGATTTATATGTTACATATTTGTATTAAAGATACTGGATTATTATTCTGCTCAGAAAATATACTGTTTGAGATCTTATCTCTCAACTTGCAATGGAACTAAATATCCAGCAGATAGAGCCTACTGTCTATATCTTAGCATACATAATTGTAAATATTGTATGTTGCTGCTTTAATGTACCATGATGTCTTAGAAAACTCATGCATTTCTGAACTTAGTTTATCAGCCATATCTTATTACTGTTGCTCAGTTGTTCTGAGCCAATGAACTACATTTGTCATGATGGTCTGTCAATAACTCAACAATGTATCATGACATCTTCTGTAGACCGCTTTTTTATTGCTTTGGATTTTTCTAAATTTCAGAGTCTTCACCAAAGATTCTTAGTTCTATCTTAGTTGTCCAAAATATTTAAGTATTAGCTTCTTTGTTAATACTTTGAGGAAGCTGTATGAATATATTTCAAGTATTGAATAATTTGTTCTTGCTGTTGAAGGCAAGAACAACAATTTTCTCCAGCATCAGAGTTCAAAGACATCAATCTTTCTTTATGCAGCCTTTCAAATAAGTCAATACTCACAACCATATATTATGACTGGGGTACTATGCCCTTGGCAAGATCTAACTTTTTTAGTGATGTAATTTATCTACACTTCAATATGGAATTTAGACAAAACTAGTAGTGTTATGCATTGTAACTTCAGAATATAATGAATGGATGCAATTTTTGTAGCGTTATACATTTAAAATTTTAATGGATTTAATGGGAAAGAGATGTAGACATTCATATTATAAATGGGAACACCATACTGCTTAGTATTTCATGGATAAAGATGATGGATTAAAGACCTGATTTTCTTGTTTGTGATTTTATTATGGTTGTGGGGTAGCCAGGTTAGTGTTTAACAAGATGGGAAGCCATATAAAACTTTTAATAATAAATAAATCAACAAATAGTTGATTAAGTTCAAATATTAAACACGTTCGTGGATTTATGTTTGCTCTGTCATAATAAAAAATGCTGGTCTCTATAATTCACTTTTTCTCTTTTAAACAGTATGTGAAATTCTGAAATACCAGTAACATAATATTTTTATAAGTTTTCTTAGGGATTTTATTTGGACTGTTTCCATTTTACTGTGTGGAAATGAAGCTGCATCAGCATGCAGGAAAAGGAGTGGCAGAACCTGGAGGAATGCCCATGTTCTGCCATTCCTTCATCCAATGCAGTGTTATATAATCAATAACCCAGGTGTCATAATTGTACCTGTGCATGATCAGACATTGATGACCCTGCACAGGTACATTTCAAAAACAACTGAAAGAAGTTAATATTTCAAATTTAAGTTTTTTGGTAAAATAATGAAAATATACGTTTCAGAATATTTCTACACTCTAAAATAATAACAAATATTAATTACAATGGCCATTTTCTTATGTCTACTAAATCAAGGCCATTTCAGAATACTGAGGAAAATTTTGCTAGTTCACATTAGTCACTGACAAATTTCACAAAAACGTTTTGTACTATCAAACATTCTTGACAATCAATAGAGGCATGTAAGTTATTTGACAGTCAAAGCTGCACAGAAATTACATACAATAAATTTATTCCTTGAAAAAATGTTATGCCTTAAGGATACAACTTAATAATCTAGAAGACAGATCCAATGAACTCAGTGGAATTGACTTCTGAACATTTATATTAATTAATTAACTTCTACAGTCCTGCAACTAAACCAGTGAAATACCTGGCTTATAATTCTAAAATTATATTCTCTCAAATATCTAAAACATATTGTAATTGTCAGTTATGATGATTAAATACATATATGAATGAACTGAAGGCGATTGGAAACAAACAACAAGGTCTTGTTTTGCATGAAATACATACATTCTAGTTTGTCTTCAGGTCTCCCTCTTTCAAGAAGGGAAAGATAACAAACAATATCTTTCAGCTGGATTATTTCTGGTATATGCATTGAGGAAAGATGTTGAGGACATGTAGTTATGCTTTTAGCAATTTGCAAATCTGAAATAATATTCATACTGTTTACTTGTATAACAAGAAACAAAATATTTTAAACATCTCACCTGCCTTTATTTCTGATACCATATATAGATCACTTCTTTGTGTCCGTACCAATTGAGAAAATGGGCATCATTTTGCACAAAGGATAATCCAAGGTGATAAATTAGGCTATTTATTTTTAAATCAAATTTATTTAGCAACCCATTTTACCAAAAGTGATTTGGGGCAATGCACAATATTCAGATAAAACAATAATTGTAAACAAAACAAATATATTATATAAAAGACCAAATTAATAAATTAATAAATATCATAAAAAACAAGGATACAAACCATAGGGGGGAAAAAGGAAATAAGAATAACAAGGCAGCCATTAAGCAAGTTTCTGGATTTCTGGGTGTCCCAGTTCTGATAAATTAAAAAATCTTGAGAGCCTTTTGAAATGGATGAAGCTAATCTAATTTGTAAGCTGCTCAGAGTCACCAAGAGTGAGTTGAGCAGGCATATAAATTTTCTTAAATAAATAAATTATTCTAGGGGGAATGATGTTCCATAAGATGGGCATCATGGCAAAGAAAATACATCTCCTGGGATCCACCAACTCTAGGTCCTTTGCAGATAGTACCTACATGCCTTCTCTGCCAGATTTAATTTATTTTTATTTATTTATTTTATTACATTTATATACCGCCCTTTCCCGGAGGACTCAGGGCGGTTTACAGGGTAATTAAAAACCAAAGATACAAAAGTTAAAACCAAGTTTAAAAAAGATTAAATTTATCCCTGTATAAATAAAACCCCAATTAAAATAAATTAATCCTCAGCCTGGGCCAGAGAGCTTGAAGAGCCAGGTCTTCAGGCCCCGGCAGAATGAACGGAGGTAGGGGGCAGTCCTCAGCTCCACTGGCAGCTGGTTCCAAAGGGCAGGCGCCCCCACTGAGAAGGCCCTATCCCTGGGTGTTAACCGCCGGCAATCTCTTACCGGTGGCACCCTGAGAAGACCCTCCCTGTGGGAGCGCACTGGACAAAGGGAACCTGATGCCGGCAGCAGGTTTTCCCTCAGATACCCCGGACTCAAGCCATGTAGAGCTTTATAGGTCATGACCAGCACCTTGAATTTCACCTGGAGGGCAACCGGAAGCCAATGCAGCTCGCGGAGTAGAGGTGTTACATGGGAGTATCGGGAGACCCCCATCACAACTCGTGCGGCCGCATTCTGCACCAGTTGAAGCCTCCGAGTGGTCCTCAAGGGCAGCCCCATGTAGAGAGCATTGCAGTAGTCCAAACGGGAGGTCACGAGCGCATGAGTAACTGTGCGTAGGGCATCTCGGTCCAGATAGGGTCGTAACTGGCGCACCAGGGGAACATGGGCAAAAGCCCCCCTGGTCACGGCTCCTATATGGTCTTCAAAATTGAGTCGTGAATCCAGGAGGATGCCCAAGTTGCGAGCCCTATCAACGGGGGGGGGGTAACACTTCACCCCCCATCATTAGAGGTGGAATAGTCTGGTTGACCCGAGATGCCGATATGCACAGCCACTCAGTCTTGGCGGGATTGAGACGAAGCCTGTTTCTCCCCATCCAGACCTGGACCGCCTCCAGGCACCGGGACATCACGGCAACGGCATCGCTGGGTTGGTTCGGGGTGGAAAGAAAAAGTTGGGTATCATCAGCATACTGATGATACCCCACCCCGAAACCTCGAATGATCTCACCCAGCGGCTTCATATAGATGTTGAACAGGAGGGGCGAGAGAACCGACCCCTGAGGAACTCCACAAATGAGAGGCCTCGGGGCGGATCTCTGCCCTCCCATCAACACCGACTGCGAGCGGCCCAGGAGATAGGAGGAGAACCACCGTAAAACGGTGCTTCCCACTCCCAACCCCCTGAGACGCCGCAGCAGGATACCATGGTCGATGGTATCAAAAGCCGCTGAGAGATCTAATAGGACCAGGACAGAGGAGCAACCCCTGTCCCTAGCCCTCCAGAGATCATTCACCAGCGCAACCAATGCCGTCCGTGTTGTATCCGGGTCTGAAACCCGATTGGTACGGGTCCAGATAATCAGTTTCCTCCAGGAACAGAGGAAGCTGATGCGCCACCACACTCTCAACAACCTTCGCCAAAAAGCGAAGGTTGGAGACTGGGGTGGGGTTGATATAATCAGGGAGATGTGATCCATCAGATAGCCTGATCTCATGCCATAAAGAGCATTAAGAATTAAATCAGAACTAGGAAGCAATTGCAATTCACAGAGCAGAGGTTTAACATGCACATTTCTAGCAGTGCACATAACTACTTGTGCCATTATAGTCCACACCAGCTGAAGCTTCTGAATATTCTTCAAGGGCAGCCCCATTGCAATACATGGCATAATCCAGTCTGGAAGTGACTAGGACATAAGTGATTGTAAGTAGGGCCTGTTGATCCAGGAACATACACAACTAGCAGCTCTAATCCATGTTTGGTTGGGTTTATTCCTTTACTGAGTGCCAATGATACTCTAGATATATTTTCTTCCATGTCATCTGCCTCAGCTGCTCTGTAAATCACTGAAAGGAAGAGATTCTACCAGAACAATTGAGTCCAAGGCTTCAGCCACTCTCTTATTCCAATTCTGTACATACTTCATTATTAGAGTTGCCAGTACCACTATATTCAATTATCTATAGTTCTAGGGATATTTATAATAGAAATTTAAATTAACTCATTTTAAAACCAATATAAAAAGCAGCATAGAATATTTTCATTATATATACTGTACAGCAACATTTTCTGCTTACATTTGGATGCTACTTTAACATACACAATATTTTTTTCCAAGCACAAAGGTTTGATAACTTTGTTGTGAACTTCTAGATAAGAAATAGTAGCACTATATAATTAGTAATAATTCATCTGAATTGTTTCAGTTATTTTTATAAGATGCTTTCATGCTCATTTCATTTATTCTTCTTCTGCAATTGTTTAAGCACAGCTTCTTGCTGTACTCTGAGGAAGCAATCAGACTGTGGTAATCTCTTCAACTGAATATGATCCAAGCTTAATGCCATAATTATATTTGTAAAAAAAACTAAAGCACTAAACTAAATACAATTTGATTCCAATTGTTTTAATGGGCTTTGAATAATAACTAAGATGCCAGATGATGATTGAAGAAGAATGCCTAAATAATAACTTAGCAATATATTTAAATACGACCAATTCTTATTTTCATGAAAAATATCCTTGAAACTGGTATTCTATGAATATCAAAACAATTGAGAACTGTATGGGGAATAAGAACCACAGTTTATTAAACGGTATTCAGTAAGCATCTAAGATCAACTTAAATCTTACACATGTAAATGTAATGGGTTTATTCTCATTTGAAAAATTACTTTGAAAAGAGAGATCTGGAAGAATTAATAGTTGAGCCTTTTAATTTTTCTGTTTGCCAACTTTTTCTCTATTCAGATATCCCTGTGACATTTGTCTCTAGACTTTATAATTTATACCCAATTTCCTCCCCTTTCCTAAAAGTGCTATTTTTCTCCCATTCCCACTACAAAAACTTTAAATCATTAAAAAGGAATAGAAAGAATTTAAGGATTATTAAAGGCTTTCTATTACGTCCCAGAACAAGTGGTAGCTCCATTCAAGGCAATCAAACTCACCTCCTAGAAGGAATGATGATTTATTCTTTACCAACGGACTGCTGTGAGGAACTTTGTTTCCAAAAGATACAAAGATATATGTTCACAAAATTCATCTGGTAAATCAGCCTCAAGAAAGGTCTTCATAAATAACTTGAAACCTTCTAAATCTGCATGGATCCAGCTTCGTGTCCCATCCCGAGCCGCATAAACCAGCCAGGAGGGGCACGGGTCCAATAAGGACGTAGTGGAGCTCAGTTTCCTCATGATCTTGTCTACCTCGTCCAGAGTCACAGGATTGAACTCTTCCCAGATAACATCAACAAGACTGTCCATGTTCTCATCGTCAGATTCTGCCCAGTCGGAATCCAAACCGGTCCGGATCCGAGCGATTTTGTCCAGCAGATGTTGGCTAAATTCCTCGGCATGACCCTGTAAGGGATCCTCCTTCACTTCTTGATTAAGGAGGGAGCGGGTCACCCTAAACAGGGCGGTCGGGCGATTATCTGCAGATGCGATAAGGGTAGCAAAGTAATTAGACCTTGCCCTCCTCAACGCCGTGAGATAAGACCTCGTAAAGGACCTTAGTTGCGATCGGTCAGATTCGGATCGGCTGGATCTCCAACAGCTCTCTAGGCCCCGTCTCCGACGTTTCATCTCCCGGAGCTCCGTAGAAAACCATGGAGCCCACTGGGATCTGCACCGGGTCAGGGGCCGCATGGGTACAACTCGGTCGAGTGCTTCCATGGCTGCCTTTTCCCAGGCTTCCACCATGGCATCGGCCGAGCTATGAGCAAAGGAGGCAGGTGGGGACCCAAGCGCTGTTTGGAACCGCTCAGGCTCCATTAGCCATCTGGGGCAGTACCATCTCGTTGGTTCAGTAACCCCACGATGGGGAGTGGCAAAACGGAAGGTCAGACGCAGGAGATGATGATCAGTCCATGACAGGGGCGTAACAATAGGGGAACCCCCACCCAGATCATCTAACCACTGTCCAGATAGGAAAATTAAATCGAGCGTGTGACCCCCCACATGAGTCGGGCCCTGGATTACCTGCGTCAGGTCCATGGCCATCATGGAAGCCATGAACTCCCGAGCTAACTCAGATGATCCCCCCAGGGATGGTAGGTTGAAGTCACCCAAGATCATAAATTTGGGGAACTCAACCACCAGTCCCGAGAAGATGACAAGAAGCTCAGGCAGGGCTGCCGCTACGCGACTAGGTGAAAGGTACACCAGCAGTAAGCCCAACTGAGTCTTCGGGCCACATCTTAGGAGGAGAGACTCACACCCGGCTATTTGGACAACAGTGGCCTCCCGCGGATATAGGTTCTCCCTCACCGCTATCGCCACTCTCCCGCCTCTTCCCTGAGCCCGAGGCCTGTGTAGCACCTGGAAACCTGGTGGGCAAAGATCCACCAAAGGGACACCACCCTCTGGCCCTAACCAGGTCTCCGTAATGCAAGCCAGATCCGCATATTCTCCCTCAACTAAATCCCGGATGAGAGGAGCTTTATTAACTACGGACCTGGCGTTAAGATATACAAGCCTGAGCTCAGGTGGTTGTTTATCTTCGCTCCCAGAACCACGGGCTGAAACCAGAGGGTCAGAGCACATCACTGCTTGAAGATAGCGGGGACGCACTCCCGGATGTTGATGCGGCCCTCTGTTTGTACACCTAATGCCATTCCCTAACTTTGGGCCAGTCACCCTCTCTCATTTCAATTCTTGTGGTGGGGGAAAGTACAGGTATGTTCATTGCCTTGTTTATATAAATATTTATATAAATAATGAAGGTTGAGCTATAAATTAAATTAAATAAACTGTGAATACCCAAATAAGATGTCTTATCCTCCCTTTCTCTCAGTTTCAAATCTCCCTCCCCTTCTGGTTTGTTTGTTGTTGTTTTTTAACTGGTTTGTATATGTTTCTCTGAGACTGAATTGACACCACTTTCTTCCCCATATACAGTTCCAGCATTTGTCATTTCTACATTCCATGTCATTATTGCTTCTTTACGCTGCTGATCATCTCCACTACAAAACTGTTTGTTTTCTTTTGCTCTTTACTTAATACTCTTTATGCCACTCAATTATTAATGTCTCCTGCACACAAGATTGCTTCTTCTTCATTTTTCAGCGATGTTTTCAGCCATATCCCTGAATATGGCAGGAATTACTCAATTTATCAACATACAGAGGTACAGAGAATATTTGTCAACCCCACAGGCACAACCAAAACACAGTACAAAGAATGTACATCTTTGAATATTAATTATATGCTTCCTTCATTTGATATATTTTTGGGGGAAAACCTGCAGTAAATATCAAATCTACTTTATTTTTTTCTTTATCTTCACTATCTTTCTTTACTGTCAACTTTCATTATACCTACAGATGTCATGCAACAACAAAAAAAGAGGTGACATTATGTTGTGTAAGGGTTATTAGTCATCAATATCTAAATATGAAAAAAGAAAATATAAAATAAATCTACAGAAAGTAATAGCATTAATCAAGTATATCAGCTAACATATATACCAGATATACTTACTTGTTTAGGAATATCTTGCTTCTGGAGTGCAGGAAAAGAAAGGAAATATTTTTGTATAATTTTCTCAGACTCATTCTTACAACCAGCCTTTTTTGCTGAAATTTTGATTTGATTACTAAATAGATTAGAAAGAAATCTCACAATCAAAAAGTTTCCAATATTAATAAAATTGCAAAGAATTGGTGTTAGCAAATAACCATAGCAACCAAAAATATCAGTTTAGATGCTCAATTTAGATACCATATAATTTCACATATTTATTTGACTCCAATTTGATCAGTCTTGGATAAAGTTCTATTAGGCAGTTAAATTTTCTTCCATAGAATGGCCATGCACCAAGATATTTATTTTTGTTTATTATTTTTATTTTATTTTAAACATTTATATAGCCATCCAACTAACTCTAGGTGGCTTCCAATCAAAAGCTACAACAACATATAAAATTATATTAACAGTACAAAACTAAAAAGAATGAAGAATTAAAAACACAAAATTCTGGTACCAGGTCAATCTTCTAACACACAATTATCCAATCTTATTCCAGCACTGGGGTGCCAGGTCTTCTAAGCTTAATGGAAGGCTAAGAGCACAGAAATTTGCTAAACGTTAGGGGACAACTGTTTCATAGGGCAGGGATTTTTATTTTAATTAAAGTAAAAGGTACACCTCCTAGTTTCTATTAGATCAGGGGTGTCAAACTCACAATGTCATGTGACGTGTCGCTATGTATTGCGACTTTTTTTTATTGCCAACAATGGGGTGAGTGCAGTTTCAGCATGAGGCATCTGGCCCATGGGCTGTTAGTTTGACACCCCTGTATTAAATGATAATACTTACGAAAAGGAACAAGGAACATGCTCATTGCTCACCCTACCTGGTCTAGAAGGATGGGTAAATGTCATTAGCGGAAAGTATCTCTCAGATATGTCAATAATATTCTTAATATTTTAACAATAATATTTCATTGGACCAAGAATTAATAAATGTACAGGTGTTTGATTAAAATAGATCAAGGTTAAAACCATCTGCAGGGAAGTATTAATATGTTCTAGCTATGTATATAATGTATATAATGATTGCAAAGGGCACAAAAATAATGGAGTGAATTTCTAGCAACAAATATAATGTAAGAAAATAGGTAAGAAAGACAAGTTACCCCTTCAGGATTATATTTTTCTAGCACACCATTGCCATGGAATTCTTTTATAACATCCTTAATTTTCTTTGTTGAATCTGTAAAAATAGTGTTGGAAGTCGTTTACTTTTTGAAATAAGCTGGCTTTCTAAACAAATAGCATTTATGTTTTGGCTCCATGACAAATAATTCAATATACTATTTTCACCAGAACACTGTCTACTTTACCCCAATTGTAATAAAGCCTGTCAGAAATCTCATTAATTATATTAACTAGGCTATTGGAATATAGCAAGTTTTAATTTGTAATTGCAATTTACTTAATAAATACTAACAAAATGTAAGACACTCCATTCCAAAATTACCATATTAAAACTCTCTTCTTTAGCAACTAGTTGGATTTTGAAAGGGCATGAAGTTAAATCTGAGAATATTTTTAATATCTAAGAAGTTGAATTCTACATATGCAATTAATTCAAAATCTACACACAAACAAAGCGTTCTGATCCACCCAGATGACTCAACCCTGTTTGAAGTTGGGAAAGCACTTTTTAAAAACATGCACTTGCCTTTCGTAACCTTTTCTAATAAATCCTTCCTATAATAATCATATATGCTAATTCAAAGATTGTTATTTTAATTAAAGTAGAAGTAGAGCGTGAAGAAATTCATATTTCTTTTATCAGGGAAACATTCACAAATATAAAACATGATTTTTGAGTAATGAATTGTTTTTATTTCATTAGAATGAATATGAAACAGCTCTGCAAAATGCTTAGTGGATATTACAAAACACTAGGACCAATTCTTCAAAATTCTTGCCCACTATCCCTGACACAAATCTGCCAATTATTGTATCTAAGTAAAATGCAGTATATGAAAGCACATCAAACGCTCATGGAAAATGTGTTCAGATTAATGTTCCCAAGAGTTTCTACCATGCAATACAATAGTGGTCCCCAACATTTCTGGCACCATGGAAAACAATTTTTACATGGTCTGGGGGGGAGGGGGGATGGTTTCCAACACAAACTAGATCCTGCACATGTGCAGATGAAGCTTCACTCACTCAACCACCACTTACATTTGAAAACCCACCTAATTAGTTTATCTTCACTCTTAAATAAATGAAAAAGTATTTGTTAAGTCTAAGAATTTAAAGAATTTGAAATAAAGGGCAAAAGGTTTTTCCTTTAGTCAGGATATGGACCAGTCCAGGGGGTTGTGGATCAGGGGTTGGGGACCCCTGCAATATAACAGCAGTATGAGAAAGTAATTGTATGCATCAGTCATAGATTATTACCCCAACAACAAATATATTGTATCTGTCTAGCACAGAAATATACATTTTTATAACAATTGTTATAACTTTCAATTGTTCATATTTGTATATTGTAATTTTTACACATATAGGTGAAGATATATATTTATTTATTTTATTAGATTTATATACCGCCCTTTCCCGAAGGACTCAGGGTGGTTTACAGGGTATTTAAAAACCAAACCAATACAAAATACAAAAGTTAAAAAACAATTAAAATTAAATTATCCCTAAAAATAAAAACCCCAGTTAAAAATTCTCAGCCTGGGCCGGAGAGCCCGGCAGAATGAACGAAGGTCAGGGGCAGTCCTAAACTCCACAGGAAGCTGGTTCCAGAGGGCAGGCACACCCACAGAGAAGGCCCTCCCCCTGGGTGTTATATATTGTTATATATTGTAAGATTTGAGAAGCTGCGAAAGAATTATTAAATTAGAGAAAAAAACAAATTTATATATCATTCATTCATTCAGTGAAAAATTTTTATGGCTGTAATATTATTTAGCCTTCTTGTTATCTTCTTTACTCCTCCCTTTTATTGGGATGATGATGATGATGATGATGATAATGACGATGATAATTATCATTATTCTGTTGCTTTGCATGTACCCTGAGAGCTTCTGCACCAGAAAAAAATCTCTTGTGTGTCTAATTGAGGGGTGTCAAACTGCCGGCCCATGGGACAGATGCGTCATGGCGAAACTGCCCCCACCCCATTGCTGGCAAGGAAAAAAAGTCACGATATGTCTCATAATATTGCAGGTTTGACACCCCTGGTCTAATCACATATTCATTTCAATGTTTCTTAAATGCATAAATATGTCATAATGATTGATGGCATCAGTATAGTTATACCATTATCAATATCATTTAGAAATTTGTGCCATTGCACATAGTCTAATATACCAAGATTTATTAAATAAGGTATTATGTAGTGACAGAAGCTTTTCAACAATCAAAGATGTTCTAGGTTTTCAGATTTATCTATGGTTCAAGAAATCATTCTTGGTGGAGGGTTACTTACATGTAAGTAGAGTATATAACAATAATGCTCTAAAATATATAATATAGTACACTATTCAGTTGCCAAACTAGAAGAACATACTATGATTAATATTCAATTATTGTAAAGTTCCTTAAACTTAAAAACTATGTTCTTTTCAAAGCAAAAAAGTCAAGGCATTTAAAATGGAATAATTATCAATAATATGATTATTTACCAATTTTATTGTGCATTATTCATAATTACTTCATCATTTTAAATGCCTTGATGTTTCTGTTTTGAAAAGAGAATATAGCACATAGATTTTAAGTTAAATGTAGCCTCTAGACTTCTTTTCTATTACTTTTTGTAAGTTTATAATATAAGTTTGATAAGTTTATAATTCATTATGAAATTATGGAAATATAAATGTACTTACATTCTGCATATTTTTGAAGCTGAGAAAACTCCGAGGACTCAGGTTAGCCCACTCCTCCTGGTTCATCATGACATTAAAATGCAGTTTTATATTCCAAACAGTTGTGTTGCAATTTCAATTGGTGGCTATGAAGATACCCCAACTTTTCAATCTAGTTTCTATACAAATCAGGTAGTCAAAAAGAAAAATATTATAAGTTTTTAGAACTATTGTATTGGTATTAAAAAGTAATATGAACAAGACAATAATATCGGTATGCCAATATATTAATTATATTGATATTCATCTATTAGGTTGGACTTTCTGAACTATGTGAAACTTAATCACATGCATACTCATCCTTGTATGCATAAATATATCATTAATATATATCTATACTTTTATAAAGAGATCTTATTTTTATTTACTATATTTTTATATTGCTAGGTTTTATAGGGTCCATTGATACTGCATAGTACAGTATCAAAAATCAGAACACATTACAATAAGTCAATAAATGTAACAACAACATGTAGCAATAATAAAATTAGAACTATTATAAATACCCATCCAAGAAAAAGATGCCAACACACAATATTCTTCTAAATAGTTCTGTTTCCAAGATTTCCAAAAGAGGCATGGTGAACTAAGCATATCTCCAACAAAGCTGAGGCAACAACCTTGGCAAAGACTGAAGTGGACAAGGAGAGGATGGGAACTTACTGATGTTTGCTCTATATGGCTGCTTCTCGTGAGGAGACCGTAGGACAGTGGACTCCCACAGGTGTGAGTACTGGAAGATGAATGGATCGATGCATTCTGATGGAGCCTTTTAAAAGAGGCTTTGCTAACCTCAATTTCTAATCATTTTTGAAAATTGCCTATTTAACTACCACACTTTTCAGCAGAATTTCAACTGCTCAGAGCTGCTGGGAAGTGATACATTCTGTGAGCTTTGGAAGGGCTGCACCAGGGGAGTGGCTAGGGCCCTGATTGGTTTGCATTGTATTTGAACTGCATTTGGGGCCCTGATTGGATCTCCATCGCTTTTCAGCAGAATTTCAACTGCTCAGAGCTGCTGGGAAGTGGTACATTCTGTAAGTTTTGGAAAGGCTGCACCAAAAAAGTAGCGTCCCGCGCACCTAACAGCACGCAAATTATATAACTAAAAATCAAAAACAGCAGTGGTACATTCAGGGCAAGTGCATCTGAGATTCGTTGTATCTCAGCATGTCTGGCTTAGTTCAGTGCAACACTTGGTATCAGCCTCCTCTACCACAAAGATCCTGCAGGAGAAGGGCAGTGTGGACAACCTTGGGATCTGGCAGGGTGAGATCTGTGAACCATAAACAAAAAGTTTTCACTGTGTCCCTGCACAACAGATACAGTGCCCTTTCTGACCTTAAAAGGGACATTAAGGAGACAGGTAAAGGTATCTGTGATAATAACTCAAATAAGCAGGGGATCATGGTCCAAGATGAAAAACTTGTTTTCGACAGGGAGAAGTGTGAATCTGGTATTACACACCAGTCATGAAAGAACAGAAAGGCATCCAAAAAGAGAAGCCACCTTCTGGTTGGTGATTCAATTATAAGGGATGTAAATTTAGGAAAGGACACAGAGGTTTTGAAAGAGGTCAGGTGTCTTCCAGGTGCTACTGCCAGTAGGGACAAGAAGCATATTTCTAAAATAATCAAGAATGCCAGCAAGGACTGTGATGTGGAGGCTATTGTACATCTTGGCACTAACGATCTGTCCCAAAAAGATGTACTCTCTGTGCAGAATGATTTCCAGAGCTTGGGGCAGGAACTTAGCAGAATAGGCTGTAGGCTTACTTTTTCAGAGGTTTTACCAGTGTATAAGGAGCAAAATGGAAAAGGCCAGCGTATAGCAGAATTTAATATGTGGCTAAAGCAGTGGTGTAAAGGAGAAGGCTTTGGTTATATTAGTCATGATGTCTGTAGCTGGTCCAATGAAAAAATGTATAAAAGAGATGGTCTGTATACATCCAAGAAAGGGACTGAGTTACTTGGCAATAAATTCACAGCTTTTCTGGAGGAACATTTAAACTAAACAATGGGAACAGTGAGTTAATTGATACAGAACATCACTGTCCTCAGCAATCTAAGAAAACAGGGGAAGCCAGGCACCACACAAATTATGCAGCAAGTAAACACAGGGTCAGTCATAAAGGACTCAAATGTCTATACACTAATGCACAGAGTATGAACAGTAAGCAGGGTGAACTAGAAATTCAGGTAAATGAGAGCGGATATGATATTGTTGCCATTACGGAAACGTGGGATGAAACCTACAAATGGAACACACAGCTAGAGGGATTTAAACTATTTAAAAGAAAAAGACTAAACAAAAGATGAGGTGGAGTTGGTCTCTACATAAGAAATAACTTTATCTCTACAGAAATAGAGCACAACAATGATGAAAACTGTAAACCTGAATGCATTTGGGTCAATATAAAAGGGGGAAAAATGACATGGCCATAGGTGTATATTATAGGCCGCCCAACCAAGCAGAGGAAATAGATGAACTTTTTGCTAGTCAGCTAACTAAGGTATGTAAGAAGCACATCACAATAGTAATGGGGGACTTTAATTACCCTGATATCAAGTGGGAGACAAACTCTGCACCAAGTGGAAGATCAAACAGATTCCTGATAAACCTAGCAGACAACTTTCTCTCCCAAAAAGTAGAGAAGGGAACTAGGGGATTAGCCACATTGGATTTAATTCTCACAAACAGAGATGAAATGATAGAAAATGTCGAAGCCACAGGAACCTTGGGGGGAAGTGATCATGCAATATTGGAATTCAACATTCTGGAAGCACAAGCAATAGAACACAGCCAAACTAGAGCCTTGGACTTTAAAAGAGCTAATTTCAATAAACTTAGAGAGACCATGGGAAGAATTCCATGGATGAGAATCCTAAAGGGGAAAACAACTCAAGAAGCTTGGGAAATTTTGAAAAGTGAGATAATAAAGGCCCAGTCTAGTACAATACCAACAAAGAAGAAAAATAACAGCTCTCAAAAGAAACCAGCATGACTGCATAAAGAACTCTCTGATAAATAGAAAGATAAAAAGGACAAGTATAAGAATTGGAAAGAGGGGCACATAACTAAGTCAGAATATCAGCAAATAGCCCGTGCCTGCAAAGATGAAGTGAGGAAAGCTAAGGCTCAAAATGAACTAAGGCTTGCGACCAAAGTAAAAAATAACAAAAAATGCTTCTTTCAACATATAAAAAAGAAGAAAAAAGTGAAGGAAATGATTGGTCCATTAGTGGGGGAAAGTGGCAAGAAGGTGACAAGCAATAGGGAGAAAGCAGAACTATTTACCGTAACTTGTGTTTTGCATCTGTCTTTACACAAAGGGAAAAAACAGTCCAACCTACCAAAACCAGTTCCATAAAAAACAGAATAGAAATGCAAGTTAAGATAGGCAAGGAAATGGTAAGTGAACACCTGTACAGCCAAGACGAGTTCAAATCACCAGGACCAGATGGATTACACCCCAAGGTTCTCAAGGAACTGGCAGACGTGATCTCAGAACCACTGAACTATATTTTTCAAAGATCCTGGAGCACTGGGGAACTACCAGAGGACTGGAAGAGAGCTGATGTAGTTCCCATCTTCAAAAAAGGGAAAAAAATAGACCCAGGAAACTACAGACCTATCAGCCTGACCTCAATACCTGGGAAGATTCTGGAAAAGATAATCAAACAACAAATCAGCAAACACCTTGATGCAAACAAAGTCATCACTAAAAGTCAACATGGATTTGTCAAAAACAGATCATGCAAGACAAATCTTATTACATTCTTTGACCTATTGACAAGATTATTGGACCAGAGGAATGCTGTTGATATAATTTACTTGGACTTCAGTAAGGCATTTGATAAAGTAGATCACAACCTACTACTTGATAAGATACAAAAATGTGGGTTAGATAGCATCACCACCAGATGGATTCGTAGCTGGCTGACAGGCCGTAGTCAGCATGTGGTCCTCAATGGAACTGCATCTACATGGAAGTGTGTAGTGGGGTGCCCCAGGGCTCTGTTCTGGGCCCAGTGCTCTTCAATATCTTCATTAACGATTTGGATGAGGGGATAGATGGGGAACTCATCAAATTTGCAGACGACACCAAGCTGGCAGGAACAGCCAATACTCCAGAAGATAGGCTTAAGAGGAGGATCTGGACAGACTCGAACACTGGGCACTATCTAACAAAATGAAATTCAATTGTGAAAAAAGTAAGGTTCTACATTTAGGCAGGAAAAATCAAATGCACAGGTATAGTATAGGTGGTACCTTACTCAATAGTAGTAACTGTGAGAGGGATCTCGAAGTCCTAGTAAACAATCACTTCAATATGAGCCAGCAGTGTGCTGCAGCTGCCAAAAAAACCAACACAGTGCTAGGCTGCATTAACAGAGGGATAGAATCAAGATCAAGTGAAATACTAATACCACTTTACAATGCTTTGGTAAGGCCACACCTAGAATACTGCATCCAGTTTTGGTCACCACGATGTAAAAAAGATGTCGAGACTTTAGAAAGGGTACAGAGAAGAGCAACAAAGATGATTGGGGGACTGGAGGCTAAAACATATAGGGAACGGTTGGTGGAATTGGGTATGTGTAGTTTAACGAAGAGAAGGGTGAGGGGTGACATGATAACAGTGTTCCAATATCTCAGGGGCTGTCACAAAGAAGAGGGAGTCAAGCTATTCTCCAAAGCACCTGAAAGCAGGACAAGAAGCAACGGATGGAAACTAGTCAAGGAGAGAAGCAATCTAGAACTAAGGAGAAACTTCCTGACAGTTATAACAATTAACCAGTGGAACAACCTGCCTCCAGAAGTGGTGAATGCTCCAACACTGGAAGTTTTTAAGAAGAGACTGGACAGCCATTTACCTTGCATTTCTTTTTCTTTGGGATGGTTTTAGTTGCTACCTCTTGTACAATGTTGCGAACCTCTGTCCATAGTTCTTCAGGCACTCTGTCTATCAGATCTAATTCCTTAAATCTATTTTTCACCTCTACTGTATATTCAACAGGGACATGATTTAATTCATACCTGAGTGGCCTAGTGCTTTTCCCTACTTTCTTCAGTTTAAGCCTAAACTTTGCAATGAGAAGCTCATGGTCTGAGCCACAGTCAGATCCTGGTCTTGTTTTTACTGACTGTAGAGCTTTTCCATCTTTGGCTGCAGAGCACATAGTCAATCTGATTTCTGTGTTGACCGTCTGGTGATGTCCATGGGTTGTTGGAAAACAGTGTTTGCTATGACCATCGTATTCTCTTGACAAAATTCTATCAGCCTGTGCCCTGCTTCATTTTGTACTCCAAGGCCAAACTTGCCTGTTATTCCGGTTATCTTTTGGCTTCCTACTTTAGCATTCCAATCCCCCATGATGATAAGGACATCATTTTTTGGTGTTAGTTCTATAAGGTGCTGTAGGGCTCCATAGAACCGGTCAATTTCATCCTCTTCAGCACTGGTGGTTGGGGCATAGACTTGGACTACTGTGATATTGAATGGATTCAAACTGAGATCATTCTGTCATTTTGAGGATTGTAACCCAGTATTGCTTTTCCAACTCTTTTACTGACTATGAAGGCTACTCCATTTCTTCTGAGGGATTCTTGCCCGCAGTAGTATACCTGATGGTCATCTGAATTAAATTCACCCATTCCTATCCATTTTAGTTCGCTGATACCTAAGATGTCGATTTTCAGTCTTGTCATCTCTTGTTTAACTACATCCAGCTTGCCTTGATTCATGGATCTTACATTCCAGGTTCCTATGGAGAAAAAATATTTACAGCATCGGACTTTCCTTTCACCACCAGACACATCCACTGCTGAGCATCCTTTCGGCTTTGGCCCAGTCGCTTCATTCTTTCTGGTGCTACTAGTACTAGCCCTCTGCTCTTGCTCAGTAGCATATTGGACGCCTTCCGACCTGAGGGGCTCATCTTCCAGCATCATATCATTTTGCCTTTTGGTACTGTCCATAGGGTTTTCGTGGCAAAGATACTGGAGTGGGTTGCCATTTCCTTCTCCAGTGGATCACATTTTGTCAGAACTCTCTCCTATGACCTTTCCATCTTGGGTGGCCCTTCACGGCATAGCTCATAGCTTCATTGAATTACGCAAGCCCCTTCGCCACGACAAGGCAGTAATCCATGAAGGGGTCAAGCAGGATACCCTATAACATTTCAGACAAATGTTGTCCAATCTCTTCTTAAAAGCTTCCAGTGTTGGAGCAGCCACAACTTCTGGAGGCAAATTGTTCCACTGATTAACTGTTCTAAGTGTCAGGAAATCTCTCCTTAATTCTAAATTGTTTAATCTCCATCCATTGCTTCTTGTCCTGTCTTCAGGTTCTTTGAAGAATGGGTGATCTTTACAACAGCTTTTGTATATTGGAACAAACTATCATGTCACACCTACTCCTTCTTTAATGAAACTAGATCTATCCAATTCCTGCATCCGTTCTTGGTATGTTTTAGCCTTCAGTCCCCTAATCATCCTTGTTGCTCTGCTCTGCACTCTTTTCTAGAGTTTAAATTGATTGATTTATTAAATGTATGAAGAAAATAATATTTCAATACTGATAATTGAATTGATAAAAATTAATTAGGCATTTCATCAAATTTACAACCTAGATTTAGGAAAAACATTATTATGTCCCATTTACATGAATCAGTCAGATTAGGATCTTTCACATATACTTCTGTTTTGCTCAAAGATTTACTAAATATGTTGATGAAGCTTACTTTAAGGCAAAGGAATGCAAAATGTCAGTTAAAGTTATATACTATCTTATCTTGAAATAGAAATGTTAAAACAAATAAACTAAAAAAAATCTACTATTGTAGACTAGTATCAGGCTACTAGTGTAGGTTAATATCAAACAAAATATTCAAACATATTTTCAGTTAGATCAGAATAGCTTATGATTCTGACAGTTTGATTTCAATTTCCTTATACTTCAACTGTCTTAAAGATATTCTCTTTTAAAAATATATTTGTGTGATCTGAAATACCTTTGGCATAATTACCTTCTTGTTAATTTCATTACTGGTAACTGAATTAAATAATCTCTCCATGTTCATACTTACAGGCTTGATTCATTATTCCTTGTTACACACAAACACACACTCCCACACACATTTTTATTTAGGGCTCAGATCAAATCATTGCTAAAGTCTCATAGGAATTAAAGTAAAACATTAAAATGCCTAATATAAACCCATTAATTTCAGTGTACAATATCTGGTGTGAGTACAATCTTTTTGGGTATGATATTAAAATTATTAAAATATATTCTATTTCATTATGATTTCTTAATGAAATAAAATTCTGTTTGATTTGCCACAAAATATAGGATCATTGCAGATCTTATTGCTGCATTTTCCACTCTTCTTATTCATCTATTCCCCAATAGTTTATTGTTATATAGTAACAATGTGAATTGTAAGAGAAAGCCCTTATAAAGAATTACACATACTTGTAATACAAACTTATTATAATAACCTTAAAAACAATCTACAATACATGAGTAAGTACTGCCCAAGAAGCTGCTGATATAGTTTTACTAAGGAACTATTGAGTCTGTCATTTGCAACCAAACAAGACAGACACAGACTTCAACAAATAGAACTGCCAAAAAAACCCCAATTGCTACCAACCTGCCTTCCATTGAGGACCTGTATACTGCATGAGCCAGAAAGAGGGCTGTGAAAATATCTACAGACCCCGCACATCCTGGACATAAATTGTTTCAACCTCTTTCCTCAAAGCAACCCTATAGGATATTGCATGCCAAAATAAAGGCTGTCACTCTGCTTAACAACTAATTCCTACAACACCGTCAAACTACTTAGTAAAGCTGTATTACTATTATTCTCCTCATCTTTCCTGTTACCTTATCCTTATCTTCTTATAACTATAAGTTTGTTGCTCATATCTTAAAATTTATATTGTTTTATTTAGTATCCTAGTATGATTTATGTTATTCTATGAATATCACTAAATGTTGCATCTTAAGATTTATGATGAAGTATTTTATGATTTATGATGAATGTATTTTTATGTTGTTTGTTTCATGATTTATCACTATTACTTGTACTTGTACTTGAGACAAATTCCTTGTGTGTCCAACAACACTTGGCCAATATTCTATTCTATTCTATTCTATTCTGTTCTGTTCTGTTCTGTTCTGTTCTGTTCTGTTCTGTTCTGTTCTGTTCTATTCTGTAAGATATATTTGGAGAAAAAAAATTAAACCACAGTGTAATAAGTGAACTTCCTGGGGTAATTCCAGATGCTAGTTACCAACTACTGTCAGGTGCAAAAAATCAGATATGCCAAAACAGATATTTTACATTACAATAATCTCACCAGGCTGTCTGACTTCCATGGGAAAAGGTAGATATAGATCCTTAGGGTTGACCTCATATGCTTCCTTCCCCAAATCTATTCCAAGTTGGATCCCCCATGTTGAAATCTCTCCTGTTCAGTCAATGGTTTCATCACATTACAAGGAACAAGTTTCTTGCAAGATAGCCTATCTCCAATCATTTCTCTCACTCCACAGAACCAGTAGGCTTGCCATATTCCAGGTCCCTTCTGTTAGCTAATATCATCTTGTGAGACACAGGAGTTCTTGGTCTCAGCACCTGCCTGTTGAACTACACATCCCTCCCAGATATCCAGAAGGACCCAAACTGGTTGATCTTTTGCACAACATCAAAGACCTGGCTGTTGCTTCACACCCTTGATTCATGAAGTTAGGCAAATCTGTTAGTAGAAGTAATTATTATTATTGGTTGAAAGTGTGTTGACTTTTTTTAAAAAAATGTTTTGGCATATTTCAATTTATTTTGGATGGCTAATGGGTGTTTGTTATTACTGTTGTAAATCATATTGCTGTTTTGGGTTTTAATCTTCTATTTGCTGCCTAGAATCATTGCTATAAAAATAGTTCAAAATTCAGAGATAAATAAATATATCAGGTATCCGTAGAGTAATCTGATTCCAAATAATTTAGCTCTAACCATAGTATCTTAGATCAGGATTAGAAACAAAATAAAAGCTAATTTAATAATCATATAATATAAACACAAGCCAATACTACATTTGTGTAAAAACACAAGTGCAATATTGAGGATCAATTGAGGTTTCCAAAACAATTTATAAAAGATATTACAGGATTCAAATAAAGCACTTATTTCTGAGGAAAGATAATTCAAAACAATGTATCATGCAAGCTATCTATACACCTTCCTATTAAGTATTAAATGTAGAACTTTTAAATTGTGCATTAAGCCTTTTAAAGGAAGTACAAACCCACTCAGTGCCAGATGCATATGTGGTTAGTTCACGGAATAAATTACCTATTTTCAGAGAATTGTTTAAACTGGTTATAAGAACATTCAGAACCAAGTTTTTTTGGTTTTGGAGTTTTTTTTCTTTTTCTTTTCTTTTCTTTTCTTTCTTTTTTTTTGGTTGCATTGGTATTCTGGATTCAAATCTTCAGACTTTCCAATCCTATTATTTAAATTCTAAATCCCATCATGAAGGTACTGAGGCCAAATCTATACAGCTTCTTTGCCCAGCAATAAGATAGCGCAAGAACTGTTTTCTAAGCGTGTATCTTTGTGTTTCTACCTGAATCTCAATTTGCTTTCCATATCTATAGGAAATTTTACTATAGGTTGAGGAGTACAGTGTGGAACTAATGCTTTCCCCAATATATCATCTTAAAATATGCAGAGTATGCAGACATCTAGATATTTTGACCTGCATCAGGGAGTCAGCCTGAAATGTCACACTCCATACCAGCTTGAATCTTGAGGCTTTAGTCTTGTCCCTCAGCTCTTTACTTAGCTTCCACCCAGCCTCTCTTTAAGTTGCAAATTGGATTAGAACTCCAATTTGTGTAGCTCTTTTGATTTCTTTTTCAGATAAGTTGGTCAACTGGATCACCTAAAGAGTAGAAAGTCTTCGAACTGGCCAGTCTGTGCATGGCTTCAGACATATAATGGAGAGAATAGTTGAAAGTATTGGGATCTTCTGAAGCCTGACTGGTTCATTAAGTGTTACCAGGAAATAAATAAGTAAATAAATAAATAAACAAACAAACAAAAAATATAGCAAATAAATAAATATAGTAAATCAAATATTTAAACTTTGTCAAACTTAACCAAAAGAATACATTAACAACTACCAGTAACAACTGATTGAAAGTACCAATTTTTAACCCTTTCAAATTAGATCCTACAATTTACTTTCTTATCATTTTCTCACTATTTCCTCAAACAAACTAGAGTTATATACCAGCTGCATCTTGCTTGCACAAATCAAGATAACCACTAAACTACAAATAAGAAATTTTAAAACTCTAATATTTGATCCATAGCTTGATAACAAGAGGTAAAAAACAAGTAATAAAAAACAAAACAAAAAGTTCAATCAATGGTACAGTGGCGGGGGGGAGGGAAATGCAGTGTATGATGTAAACAAAGCATTTTCCATGTTAGTCAGAAGGAGTTTTTTATGTAGTATGACTTTAGGGCTGGAATTATTTCCATGTTGGAGCTCTATGTACAGCAGCATAGCCTGGACCCATTCTGGGTGCATCATAAGTATGAGTAGTGTGGGAAGAATCTTTAGGATGCTTGAGACCCTGCCAACTACAAGTTAAGAATTGAATCTAGCAAAATAGCTCTGTGTGAAAGGATATTGCTCTGACATAGAAATATTTATCTATTTATTAAATGTATTTGCTGCCCATCTCACTGCAAGATGTGTGGCTTACAACGGTCTCCCCAACCCCTGAGCTGCAGCCAACTACTAGGCCTTGAGCCATGGAACTGGCATGTGTGCATCTCCACTTGCATGACCAGCAGGTGAGAGCAGGCACGCACATTTCATTTACACGAGCAGTGGTGGGTATGCTTGCACAAATGGAGCTGCACACACACACATGCTTGCCCACCGCTAATGTGGAGCCATCCCTTCTCTCTCCCCACCAGTCTGCAAAGTTGGAAAGATTGGGGAACTCTGGCTTACAATGTTAAAAAGTATAATCATAAGAATACCAATACAAGAATACAAAATTATGATTAAAAGAATACAAAATTATGATTAAAAATACAAAATTATGATTAAAAGAATACAAAGTTATGATTAAGAGATGGGAAGAAGCAAGAAGCACAAAAGGGGAGATGCGATCTACTATCAATCCATCAGCCACCTCCAACATGGTACTTCCCTTTTGGGTCCCAGGTCAACTGGCAAAGGTGCTTCAGACTTTTGTAGACAATCAGGAGGGTGTGAGCCAATCTCAAAATACATTATCAAAGTCAGTTATTTTTTTCCCCTTCTCTCTCTGCCGTAGTCTGATTGTCAGCTTAGGGACTTGAAGAGAAAAAAATAAAACTTCCTAAAAACACTTGCTGGCACACAGGGTTCAAAAGAGGTTTGACAGAAAATGCAGCTCAAGGGACAACTGGACAATGCATGGAACAAAAACAAAATGACTGGGAGAGACAGAAGCCACAGATACACAACCTGGAGGGGGGAAAAAACAGCAAGGCGACTGAAACCAAAGAATAACCTGCAAAAAGGAGTTACAGAAAGAAAATGAATTGGTCTTATTAAAATGCTATATAACAACTTCTGCTATATAACAACTTCTGCCAATTATTTACAAAGCAAACTTATTACAACTTATGATCTTCCATTTTCAAGCAATAGTTTAATATGCATTGAATAAAGAAATAAATGGTGTCTGAATTGGCCTTGCTTTTTTCCCATGATGTCCCAATATAATCCTCACATTTCCTGGTGCCTTCCTATTCAAACTTTAATCATTGCTAACATGACTTAGCTTTTCTGAGATAAAACCTAGTTGGATAAGTGCTGTTATCTGCTGAAGCTTACTATAAAGCTCAGTGTAGCCCATCTTGTGCCACAAGCTAATTTCTGCTACAGTGAAATAAATCTGGAATATACAACAACTGGGACTCTAACAGACTGAAAAACAAACTGAAATTCTTCTTTATTTTTGCTCAAAAAGATGAACAATGAAAAGAAGAAAGCATGAGCAAAAACAGCTTTTGTGGCTGCAAAGGAAAATCTACAGTGAGTTAGATAGGATAGCATGGAAGTATTATTTGTATTTCCAGATGGAGATGAAATATATGCAGGCTGGGATATTTTGTTTCCAGCTGTCTTGAATGTCTGCACATCAATCACATGAAGATCTGGCTGTTATTGTGATTATACATGAATTTAACCAGAATGTAACCTGTCGGCAACCTTGTAAAAACGTGCTAAGTTCCATATGCACTAAAATAATAGCTTATATAAACCTAGCTATTGTAGTCTATAAACCTGATGTATGACTTAAGATTGTGAATTCATCCCATAGTCTAGTTAATAAACCTGGATTAAATAACCGTGTTTAACCTCTGATACTTGAATCCAGCCATTAACATGCCACAGCTTTATAAAAGAATAATTTAGAATACTGTGTAATATTGGAGATTTTCAGAATGGTAGACACAATTAATTCATGCCTTAAGCTCTTAAAACAGAGATACACAGAGGTTGTATTATGCTATTCACCCACATATTGGATTTTAAATGATTTTCACCTCTGAGAGGAGGAATTTTCTTTTTCTTTTTTCTTTTACACAATGTATATTTTGTATGGTAATTTTGGTTATTCTAAACACCAAGAAGGCACCTAAGTGACCAGTTTCATTATTACTGGAACTGCTGAAACATGGACTGCTGAGACATATGTTATTTTATGGGGTTCAATATTCTAGTAGGAACTGAACTAAAATGACTTTACACTTTGGATGATTATATATTAACATTAGGAGCTGTCCAGTCCTGACAATATAAGAATGCTTTATACTTTTCATCTTCTGTATGTCTCTTCCTACAACCAAAGTGTTTATTGTTTAAGCTGCTGTACCACTCATCAATATTGTACCTTTAATTATGTCAAAATTTGCTTATGTAATCAATCTGCGATCATTACAACATACATCATTACATTAACTGAAATATTAAAACAACAGTGTAAACTACTGAAAATTCGGAATAAAATTATTCACTTTTATTTTTGCACCTTTAAAATAGACCACAGATTCACTTGGTCCTTTGGTAAAATTATGCAATGTTTTCTTTTCAGTTTTTATTTTCAAAAGCTATGAGAAATATAACATGCAGTATACTATTACAATTTTTTTCAAATAAATTTGCAAGGAAAGCAGTTCATTCTAACAGTCTCCCTTGAGAATAAACATCCAGTGGACTCAGTCTCTGGATTCCACTCAAGTTCAAAGTAAGCACCTGGATGTTTCATATTAAAATGCATTTCAATTCATTGGATAAGTGTTGTTATCTACTGTAAGAAACATTTGGTGTAAGAAACATTTATATAATTTAATTTTTAAAGAACTGTAAGAAAACAAAATATGGGTGGAAAGAAGCTCAATTTTCTTACCAAACATTTATAGTCTATTTTTACACTCTACTTAAAAAACAGTATTTATAATAAGAAACTACAATATATCAGCAACTAATCTGAATAATAACAATGGGAATGATATATACTTGTAAGGAATTTCCCCCCTTCATTAAACTGTAAGCCAACTGTATGTAAACGAATACAGTAATTACATAATGTTGAAATATATTTGTAGACACTACACTGGATCTTAGCCAAGATTTGATGTTTTAACATCATTATCAATCCTGGAAATGATATTTAGTAATAATACTCTACAAGAATGTATTTTGCCCTGCCCAATGAGATAAGTTGAATTTGCTATATGCATATATACACACCATCCCTTCTATACAATCTGGCATAATAATCTAGAATGACTTTACTATTCAATTTTTATAAAATTCCTAAAAAAATATCTTTTTTTCTTTAGTTGATAAATAGCTGTAATTTCCAGAAAATCCAAGAATTTGGGTTTCATTGCCAATAAATTTATAATATAACATATTTTATTACTGCCTATATTATCTAATTATTTAGGTTTTGTTTTGGTGTATGCTCTTGTTTTACAATCTTTACCTAATCTATTTGTAAAGACTGCAAATTTCTTCAAATTAATAAAATCATGCATCCTTAAAGAGCATTGCTGAAAATATTTACATTTTTATTTCCTGAGAAAATGCAAGATACTAATTAAGACTGTAAAATAACTTAAAAAATATTATGCAAATGAAAGATACTAGTTGACATGTTTTTATGGAACAAAATGCAGTCTGTTGCATTTCAGCAAAGTTGACCGCTCATATTATTCTCTTCTATTCTACTTCTACTATTCTACTATTCTACTTCTACTATTCTACTATTCTACTTCTACTATTCTACTATTCTACTATTCTATTCTACTTCTATATTATTGTGCTAAAATTATTTTAAACTAATTACCTATATAAAAATCAAAAGCTGCATTAATTGATGTGAATTGCCAATTTCTTACACTATTTCTATTTCCAGATTTTTCAGAATATAACCAAGAAGGACACTTCTAAAAACAGGCTGTACTTTGATAAATTAATGCTAAGAAGAAGAGGTAGCCAGGGAGTGAGCAATGACAAACTTAGGGGAATTTTTACAAAGGATTGATAAAAATAGTTAAACAGTCCTCACTTGGGAAGAAGATGGAAAGCAACCAGAAGAAGAGTATTCTCTCACATTACAGTAATGTATAATATGAGAGTCTCTTCAAGCTTAAAATTCATTCATTATATTATATCGACAGAAATAAGGCTGCTCTTCACAGCAGAAAAATGTAAAATCTTCTCAAGAGATTTGCACAGATCTAGCAGCATGGTTCTTTGGATCTCTGGCAACATCAACAGGAAAAGCTGAATGATGTAACTGGTTTAGGAACACATTGAATCAAAAACTGGAACTAAGTTTTCAATTACCACAAGACGGATAAAAGACTCATCCAATTCCAATTCATTTCTGAAACTCATTTCCATCTTGGTATAACGTGTATGACAATGCATTGTAAGAGCTTGCATCACTAATGTGTTTTTCCTTCATCAATTATTTTTATCAATAACATTAACAATTAGGTATTTTATTTTGTTGGTCACTTCCTAATAATCTTAAATTAAGAATTAGTGTAGCTTTTTTTTTACATTTCCCATACACCAGGATGAAATTCTCAGTGAATTTTTATTTACATTATACATTTAATGAAAAAGTTACCAAGAGGTTTTTTTAAGCTTCCAAAACACTAAATTTTTGCAGAAGTCTTCTAGATTGCTCTCACTGATGTGTACCTACATCACTGTATCAAATAACCTGTATTGATATATATCAGGGGTGTCAAACTCAATTTCATTGAGGGCCACATCAGCATTATGGTTGCCCTCAGGGGGCCGGGTGGGTGTGGCCTGGGTGGGCGTGGCCTACTGGGTGGGTGTGGCTAGAGTGTGTATGGCCTACTAAGTGGGCGTGGCCAGCTCTACATGGTTCGCATCAAGGGTGCCTATGGGGTCCTGGGCAGGAGTGGGACAGATCTGAGGGTCTCTGGCAGAAGGAGGGTCTCTGGGCCAAGGCCAAGGCAGTGGGGGCCGTTCCGTCACTGTTTCCAGGATGGCTTTGCGGGCCGCATGAAACCACTTCGCGGGCCGGATCCGGCCCCTGGGCCTTGTGTTTGACATGTCTGATATAGATCTATATCAGTAAAAATAAGAACTAGATTTTTAAGTGTTATAGAAATAAAACTTTGACAAACTGTTCAGATCTTCTGACCTTATTTTATGATACTTATTATTTATGTCAAACTCATTTCTTCCTGTTTAAAATGTATAATGCATTTCATTACTTTCTAACAGTGTCTGAAACTCTGAAGTGAGTCCAGATCATTGTGATTTACTCTGGTGCAGCACTGCCAAACTGAACGGAGTTTAGTTCTGAATAACCATATACAGAATTTCATTGAAAGTTTAGTAGATCCTACTAAAATCATGTAAAAAGAATTATTAGAAGCACCTAGATATCCATCATATTGATCTAATTGGAATAAAAAGTTTAGACTCCATTCCCTAATTTAGACTCCATTCCCATGAAATTCACAAAATAAAACTATTACTGAAAACATGTGTCCATTGTTAGTCTGGATTCAATACAGCAGTTTCTCAGGAGGACAAATCTCTGATTATGAAATGGCATTTGCAGCTGGGTGATCAAAAACCTATCCTTTAGTATATATGAGTGATACTTCCTGCTCATATTAGAAATGGGATGAGTCTATGATTGCCTGTCATGCTTGCCACTTTGATATTATTAACACCCACATCCACCCCCTGGATGCCCCAATTCAACAATTAGTTAGTTTGAACAAACAAATGCTTTTTCCCCTGAACTATGCATAATTAGTACTATTTAAATTGTTTAAACTATAAAATCAGACACTTTGCCATTCAAAAAATGACTGCCATCAAAATAAATGAATCCAATATAAGGATATATCCAATCATTCTATTTAGGATAGAGATAGGCAACATATTTCCCCCATACTCCAATGATACTGGAATGTATTTCCCTTATTCCTCATCATCGTTATGTCCATTGATAAAAGTTGACCAGTTTGAGATTAATATTATGAATGGGAGAAAACTGACTGCCTTCCAATCATTTTGGACCCCTAGTGGCTTCCTGGACAAGACTTACTTGCTTTCTTGACAAGATTTTCAAAAGGGGTTTTCATTGCTTTTTTCTTGGGGCTGATAGAGAGTGACTGAGCTGGCTTTGTGCCTAAATTGGGACTAAAACTAACAGCCTGTCAATTTCTATCCTAGTGCCTTAACCACTGCACCGAACTAATCCAGGCCTTATTTTACATTTAATTTATAATCACAATAGTATTCTCAATAACTTTTTTTGTTATTCAGTAAGTCCATCCCTGATTTAACATACAACTATAGACAATCATTAGAAAGTAATACTGTTGATAGGCTGACTATAGTCTCCCCTCCCCCATCTGAGTTAAATCATAGATAAATTGATGGATTTAAGGGTATAAATTATAGTTGATTGTAGCTAAAAACTACATTCTTCAGCGTATTCCCAAATGATGCTTTCTAGGCTATTGTGACTCCTTTCAATAAGTGGCTTTCTAACTTGCTGCAGTGCAATGCAGAACAAAAAGATGTGGGCATCTCTGAACATAACATATTGGGAGGCGGGGGATTGGGCAGGGGGAAGTAACAGCAGTTAGACATAATCGCTACAAACATCCAATCTCTTTGCTTCTGCAGTAAGAGCACCTCGGACCCACGCAGTGATGCCACGCAGAGGCTCATACACACATGCCCATATATAAACACATACAGAGAGACATGTGTAAAGACAGACACAGGGAATATGTACTATTCCTTCTTAGATTCTTTCTCTTAAAACACACGAGTATCTCTACTGGACAATGCAAGCTTTATAGGTTGTCCTCATGCTGGGAGCGGGACATCGCCAAAGCCTTTCCCACACTCCAGAGCTGGCTAGGTTTGGCTAGACAATTAGCTGCTAAGCGCCTGCCTCTCACACTACCTTCAAAAAGCGAACAGGTTGTCCTTGCTTCTTCCAAAGATCAGATCAAAAGAGAAGTGAAAAGACCTGTTGTACTTACTTGTTGTTTATTTGCAGCTTCTTCAATTTCTCCTCTAGTTATGCGATGCTTCGCACTGGGCAGCATTTGAGATTGGGAGCGCGAGCTCGCTCCGTCCTTCTCAAGTACACAGAGAAGAGGGAGGGGGAACCCGTGCTACCCAAAGTAGGAGCCTCGAATCTCACAGGGTGAGGGAAATATGGAAAGGGCTCAGCTCTCCCCAAAACAAGAATGATGCTCTGGCTCTGAACAGGCTCCGTCTGCCAGCCAAATGTCCAGTGGAAATGCTGCATCACCTGCTAACATGCAGGTGCTTGTGTAACCACAAGCATTAAGTTTAATAGTTGGGACCACTGGACAAGGGTACTTTTGAATCAATTTATCTAAATTGTTTTGGCAGTCTAGGGGAGCCGAGTGGATTTGTCCAGGATATATATCAAAAACGCTGTGCATGCCTTTGTTCCCTCAGTAGCCAAAACTTCAGTGCAAAACTTGAACAATGGGTCCTATCCAACAAAATGAGTTTCAATGTGAAGAAAAGCAAAGTTTTACATTTAGGCAGGAAAAATCAAAGGTACAAGTACAGATTGGGCAAGAGCTAGCTTAAAAACAGTAACTGTTAGAGAGACCTTGCTGTCCTAGTGGACGATCATTTGACCATGAGCCAGCAAAAAATCTAATACAATCCTGGGTTGTATAAACAGAGGCATAGAATCAAGATCGCACAAGGTATTAGTACCGCTTTATAAAACCCTAGTAAGACCACACCTGGAATACTGCAGCCAATTTTGGTCACATATCACAAAAAAGATGTTGAGAGTTTGGAAAAAAAATCAGAGAAAAGCAACTAAGATGATCAAAGGCCTGGAGACTAAAACATATGAAGAATGGTTGCAGGACTTGGGTTTGGCTAGTCTAAAGAAAAGAAGCAATAGGGGAGACATGATAGCAGTATTCTGGTATTTGAGGAGCTGTCATAAATGAGAAACAATGGTTGGAAACTGATCAAAGAGAGAAGCAACCTGGAATTAAGGAGAAACTTCCTGACAGTGAGGACAATTAACCAGTGGAATAGCTTGCCCCCAGAAATTGTGGGTGTTCCATCACTGGAGATTTTTAAAAAGAGGCTAGATAGTCACTTATCTGTGATGGTATGGGCTCTCCTGCTTGAGCAGAGGGGCTGGACTAGAAGACCTCCAAGGTCCCTTCCAGCTGTATTGTAGTCTATTCTATTCTAAAATTATACAAAGTCTATTATGTCATTATCTGTATTAATCATTTTAGCTTTTAGAATTAAGTTTTTAATTCAAAATGGTCCTCTGTAATTCTGATCTTATGACTTTAAGGAGTTTACAACATACCATGCAATACATAACACTCCTTCTTCTCCTCTTCCTCACAGTTTCCTTTCCTTTTTTTCCAAATCAGCTGTATGTTGATCCACTGATTGCAACAAGTATAAATTAAACAGCTTGTTGCCCAAGCTTGTCATCATGGGCAGAGAGAGAATATTTGGCCCAAAATCATCTCAGCCAACTTTCATGCCAGTACTAAAGTCAGTACTAAAACTCACAATCTCCTGGTTTCCAGCCTGGTGCCAACTACTGATGTCAAATAATAAATACTATAACTTTACATAAATTTATCATCATAATTATATAAAATACATAACATCATACATTAATCTCAGCTCGGATACATCTCTTATCCTCATTTCAGTTCTTAAGTGTGCATTTTAAAAATAAAGTTTGTAAGAGCTTCTTGAACATTAGGAGTGAGGATATAGTTCTTTAAACTGATGGGGATGAATTACACAGGAGGAATGCTCCTGCAGAGAATGCATGCCTACAGGTCCTTCTCATTGCATTCACAAGAAATGGGAACTTTCAACAAGCATTCTCTATAGCAGTGGTTTTCAACCATTGTGCTGGAGCACATTTGTGTTCTGTGAAAAGTCCAAAGGTCAATGAACCAGAAGTAAATGAATCAGAACAGAAAGTGCTGTGCAAATGCACAGCCATAACTTCACCTTGATTTCTTCTCCTGAGTCCCTTCAATTTATGATGTCATGAGACTTCCATTTGTTCTTTGGAAATCCCATTTATGAGATATGGGACTGCACAGTTTAGCACCTTGTGCCTTGAGAGGGAAAGGTTTGAAAAACCATTACTCTGCAAGCTGCTTTTTATTTTGCATTTTATCAATGCAAAACCCAAACTGAAATAAAATTATGAAATTATAAAATTCAGATAAAACAAATATACATCAAACACTGTTTAGATGTAGGTACAATGTTCTGATGAAATTATAACAGCTAAATATGCAGCCAGCAGATACTACACTGCTCTACTGCTATTACTGGGTTGGTACATCATATGAAATCATGGGTTAAGAATAACCCATCATGGGCCAGCTTCATAAAACAGGATAATCAAAAACCAAGTTATCCTGTGGCATGGTATGTATGTAAGCCCAATGTTTAGATTTGCTAAATGATGAAAGTCAGTTAAATTCACTGCAGTTCTGTAACAATCACTCTATTCACTAAAGATAATGTGGCTTAATTTATATATTGTACCTTTGTTTTAAAAATTATTTCAATTAACCATTAAAATTACACTTCATTTATGCCCATTCTCTGTACTATTCTAGCCATGTCATTCATGCTAGTTACCCATTTTTTAAGTATAACTTTTATTCACTTTTATTTAAAGAAAAATTAGTATATAGTAATTGGACAATTAGAGAAGCTATTGACCTTTTCAATAGCCTTTTGAAAATTGAACTCTAAAGCAACCTACTTTTTCTATAGATAATGAGGCTACAAACTTTTTCCAGTTGAAAATGGGTTTATATCTGTTGCATTAATAGAGGATGTACAGATAAAAGTGAGGGAAATAGAGAGGAAAAAACACAGAAGTATGAAATTATCATTTTGTAATTGTTCTATATTGTTATTTTTGTTAGTATCAAAACTTCTGAAAAACATTTATGCAATTATAAACTGAATATTTATATACCGGTATATGTTTTCTCTGAAAAAAAAACTATTATAGAGGTACACTTCTTTTGAAGTGATATATTTAATAATACAGGATAGACATCCAAAGGTTAAAGTTCACTCATTTATTAATAGGCATTTGGTTAACAGGTAGGATATACACAGATGAGTCTAAACTCAACATAGAGAATTAATCTTAAAAATAAGAAGGTACAATAAGTAAAAATAGGAATCAGCATTATAGTGATTCTGACCATCAAGCTCAGTATTTTATACAATGACTTGCAATTTAAGGTTCAAGCAATTTCTTCCTTAGCATTGCAGTATCTTGAAAGTCATCTTGTAAATGAAAGAAGAGCGCCTTGGAAAAGCACACATTGTTCCTAAAGAAAGGCTGTTCTCAGATTTTTGTATAAGTAGCTCTTTACTCAAGAGTCCAAAGGAACACCAAGGCAGTGATAAAGGATTGCCATGGAGAAAGGCAATATGGAAAGACAAAGAAAAGGATAAAACTTGAGAAAGAAAAGTTGCTTTCATTCAGGCCTGCCAGAGTCAGATGTCACAGCTTCAAAAACTTTGAACCCATTTACAGAAAGTAGGTATTCCTTTTCTATCTTGCCCCACCCCCCAAAAAAAAATCAAAACAATTATAAGGAAACTTTCATATTCCCTAGTTTGGAGTGAAAAAGGAAGGGGGAAATAACTCAGTTCTCCCTGCCCCTAACTAAGGGGTTAGGTAGAATATTGATTACTAGCCCCAAGTTTGAATTTTTATAGATTTAGGGAGATGGACATAGAAATAAAAAAAAAAATATCCACTTATAAGGCTCTGTCAAGATGGCATTGTCAAGTAACACCACTGTAAATGTACTGCCAAACATAGCACTTGAAATTACATCTACTTTGGTTTAATGGGTATTAGATATAGATAAGGTAATATTATATTATTTCTTCTTCTTACTACAGTCAGATCCTGACTCCTTCTTTTTCTCTCCCTCTGTCCCTTCCTCTAGTTCCCATGCTAAAATCCACTGATTTGAGGAGAATATGCATCATATAAAGATATGGAGCCATAGTAGTGCAGTGGATAAAATACAGCATTGCCGGTAAACTCTGCCTACTATCAGCTCAAAGTTGACTCAGTCATCCATTCTTCTGAGATTGGTAAAATGAGAACTCAGACTGTTGGGGGCAATATCCTGACAATTATAAACTGCTCAGATGGTGCTGTAAAGCACAGTGAAGCGGTATATAAGTGCTATTGCTATTGCAATGGTTCAAAGGCATCAATTATTAATTATTTTTATTTTATTTTTATTTATTTATTTTATAAATATTTCTATACCGCCCTTCTCCCGAAGGACTCAGGGCGGTGAACAGGGCAAGAATAAAATGCGAAATTACAAATATTAAAAGAAGATTAAATAGTTGCCCATTAAAAAACAATTAATACAATACATTTATAAAAACCCCAAAAGTACAGCAATAAAAACCCCACCAATCCCCCATCAGGCCAGGCCGGCTTGTTCGAATAAAAATATTTTCAGATCGCGGCGAAAGGAGCGAAGATCGGGTGCCATCCGGAGCTCTACCGGTAACTGATTCCATAGTTCCGGAGCGCCCACAGAGAAGGATCTCCCCCTGGGGGCCACCAATCGACATTCTCTGATCGGTGGCACCCGGAGGAGACCCTCTCTGTGGGAACGCACAGGGCACAGGGAGGTTGATGCTGGCAGCAGGTGTTCCCTGAGGTACTCCGGACCCCTGCCATGTAGGGCTTTAAACACCATTACTAGTACCTTGAATCTCACCCGGAAGACAACTGGTAACCAATGCAGCTCACGGAGCAGAGGTGTAACATGGGAGTATCGGGAGACTCCCAACACAACTCTCGCGGCTGCATTCTGTACCAGTTGGAGCCTCCGGGTGGTCCTCAAGGGCAGCCCCATGTAGAGAGCGTTGCAGTAGTCCAGACGAGAGGTCACGAGCACGTGAGTGACCGTGCATAAGTCATCCCGGCCTAGATAGGGCCGCAACTGGCGCACCAGGCGAACCTGGGCGAAAGCCTCCCTAGTCACAGCCACTATGTGATCTTCCAAGGTAAGCCGTGAATCTAGGAGGACTCCCAAGTTGCGAGCCCTATCTATGGGGGGTAATAGTTCACCCCCCATGGAGAGAGATGGAACATCCAAATTGGCCCGGGATGAAGGTATGCAAAGCCACTCAGTCTTGTTGGGGTTGAGTTGAAGTCTGTTCCTCCCCATCCAGACCCGAACCGCCTCCAGGCAACGGGACATCACGTTGAGGGCATCACTGGGGTGGTTTGGGGTCGAAAGAAAAAGCTGGGTATCATCAGCGTACTGATGATACCCAACTCCAAAGCCACGAATGATCTCACCCAGCGGTTTCATATAGATGTTGAACAGGAGAGGCGAGAGGACCGACCCCTGAGGAACTCCACAAACGAGAGACCTCGCGGTCGACCTCTGCCCTCCTGTCAACACCGACTGCAAACGTCCCTGGAGATAGGAGGAGAACCACTGTAAAACCGTGCCTCCCACTCCCAGTCCCCTGAGACGCCGCAGCAAGATACCATGGTTGATGGTATCGAAAGCCACTGAGAGGTCTAATAGGACTAGAACAGAGGAATGTCCCCTGTCCCGAGCCCTCCAGAGATCATTCACCAGCGCGACCAATGCCGTCTCCGTGCTGTACCCGGGCCTGAAACCCGATTGGTACGGGTCTAGATAATCCACTTCATCCAGGACCAGAGGGAGCTGATGTGCGACCACACTCTCAACAACCTTCGCAAGAAAGCGAAGGTTGGAGACAGGACGAAAGTTGTTCAATACAGCTGGGTCCAAGGCAGCCTTCTTGAGGAGAGGCCTCACCACCGCCTCTTTCAAGATGGCAGGGAAGCTACCCTCACTCAAAGAAGCTGATATAACTGCCTGGAACCAGCTGTGTGTCCTCTCCCGGGCTGCATAGACCAGCCAGGAAGGGCACAGGTCCAATAAACATGTGGTGGAGCTCAGCCTCCCCATAATCCTGTCCACTTCCTCCGGAGTCACAGAATCAAACTCCTCCCAGGTGATATCGACAAGACCGCCCGTGTCCTGATCGTCAGACTCTGCCCAGTCAGAGTCCAGACCGGTCCGAATCTGAGCGATTTTGTCCGACAGATGTTGGTTAAACTCCTCGGCACGACCCTGCAAGGGTTCCTCCCTCACCTCTTGATTAAGGAGGGAGCGAGTCACCCTAAACAGGGCGGCCGGGTGGTTATCTGCGGACGCGATAAGGGTGGCAAAGTGATTAGACCTCGCCACCCTTATCGCAGCGAGATAAGACCTGATATAGGCTCTTAGTCGCAATCGGTCGGATTCGGATCGGCTGGATCTCCAACCGCTCTCTAGGCCCCATCTCCGACGCTTCATCTCCCGGAGCTCCGCAGAAAACCATGGAGCTCGACGGAATCTGCACCGGGTCAGGGGCCGCAACGGTACAACTCAACCACCAACCCAGAGAGGACATCGAGAAGCTCAGGCAGGGCTGCTGCTGCATGACTAGGCAAAAGGTACACCAGCAGCAAGCCCAACTGCGCACCAGGGCCGCATCTCAAGAAGAGAGACTCACACCCGACTATCTGGGGAACGGTGGCCTCCCGCGGACACAAGGTCTCCCTCATAACAACAGCCACACCCCCACCCCTACCCTGAGCCCGAGGCCAGTGTAGCACCCGGAAACCTGGTGGGCAAAGATCAACCAGAGGAATCCCGCCCTCTGGGCCCAACCAAGTCTCCATGATGCAAGCCAGGTCCACCTGCTCACCTTCGACCAAATCACGGACGCGAGGAGCTTTGTTAGCGACAGACCTGGCATTCAAGTACACCAGCCGGAGCTCAGGAGGCTGCACATCCTCCCTCCCGGGACCTCGGGGCGGAACCAGAGGGTCGGAGTGCCTCACCACTTGTAAGCAGCAGAGAGGCCTTCCCTGAGATCGATACGGCCCTCTGTTCCTACACCTGCTGCCATTCCCTGACGTCGTGGGAATAGGTAATCCCACGACCAGCCCTGGGGCCCCAGAGGCAACCGACCGCCGCTCCTCCCCTCCGCGATCTACCTCGGCACTGGCCTGAACAGAGGTTTTTGGACTGCCCCCCTTGTCCGAACAACCAAAAGAAGTACCCTCCCCCCTCCCTAACCCCCAAAAAAATTTTGACAAAAAACTAACCAGGGGCCTCTTGTTGGGTTTCCGTCGAAGGCCCCTACCCGTGCCCAGCCATCTCTCAGGGTCCCAATAAATGGGCCCTTCCTCGAGATTATAAGCAGCTAGAAAGGCGGGTCGCACCCAGGAAGGGGGAGCACCCCTGAGGGCGAACAAGTCCGTGAAAGAGTATTTAAAATAAGGCATAAGGAGCAGTCCAGATAAAAAGGCAGTCCATAGTCGATAGTCCATAAGGAGGATCTAGACAGAGGATAAATAGATGTCCCAGTCCTCCACCCAGCTACTGCCACTCAGCTGGGTGAACCCCCCGGGCAGGCCGACCACCGTCCTCTCACGACGGTCGCAGAGCCAATTCCCGGGGAGTAGTGGTCTGAAACAACCACTCTGGGTATAGCATGCCCCATAGAGCTCTCACCTCTAGGGGCAGCAGATGTAAGTTCAAGCCACCCTCTCACGGTAGCTAATACCCAGGGTCCTCTGAATCCTTTGGGGATGCTGTGTAAAAGACAATGCATGATAGTTTGTAAAGGCAGGAATATAGTAATATAACAAGCCATCATAGTCTGCTCTGTTAACGGCCAAGTCCTCCGCTGCTCCACCATTCCAGGAGGTTGTACCTGACCACAACTCCATGGGCCCTCAGTTCTACAGTCATTGGGGCTTTCCAGAGTGTGATCTACAAAGTCTGACTCCCCCAAGTCTACTGATTTCCCCGGGGCCCCCTCAAAATCCAACGGCACCGACCAGATCACAACAGGTGCCATGGAGAGCATAGGTCTTTCAGGATCCTCCGGAATAACCAGGGTCCGCTGGGCTCCACTGGGCTCCACCGGGGTTAACCGGCTAACCCAGGAACCTTCGGGGCCTCCAGAAACAATGAGGGTGCCAGACCATCTGGAGCAAGCAGAGCAGACAGGGGAAAAAGTAGGTCGACCACGACACCACCGCCGAGCCATCAAGGCCGCCGCCACTGCCGGAGCGCCGCTACGGACGCCGCCGCCATCACCGCTGCCACCGGAACGCCGCCGAAGCAGAAAACAATCCGGGAGACGCCATCGCCGCCGCCGATGGAAAACGGGCCGAGAAGGCCCAGGCGGCAGCGGGACAAACGGTCCGAGAGGAGCAGGCCAAACCACAGCAGTCAACAACAAAGTGGCCCAGAACGGCCCGGAAGCAACGCCGCCACCGCCGCCGTCGCCGCCGCCATTGAAATGGGCCGAAAGCACCGCTGCCGACATAGCTGCAAGCAGAACCAGGACGACCGAAGAAACGGCCCAAAGCGGTCCGCAAACGCCTCCGCCGAAGTCGCCAACAGTCGGGAGCCATCCAAAGACGCCGGCCCCGCCACCGCCGAAAACACCGCCGCCGGCCGCCGAAAACGCCGAAAACACCAGACGCCGCCGAAAGCAGCCCGGAGGCCGCCCGACACAGCGGAAAGACGCCGTGAACATCCAGCCCGGCAAGCAGCAGACCAGCAGCCCAGCGGAACGCCAACAACCAGGTTAGCAGGAAACAGACAGCTTTGTCCAGCTGCCTAAATCATTGCCACTGCACTTCACCCCAACACAGAGGGTATAAAACCCCCCTGAGGGGCTCCTAGGATGCGTCTTTTCTAGGACTTGCAGAGCTCAGCCTAACACGTCCGCCTGCACGTCCGCCATCTTAGATGACTTTTTTTGCAACTGGGACTTCAGGGAACACAAAAGGCCATTTGTATTACATAAAATATCTCTTTATGTCCAATGTTTGTTGAACTTCAATTCATGTCACCGTTTACAACAGCCATGCTGATAGAGGTTGCAGTGAAAAAAACATAGAAAACGGCAGCACTGGTTTATCAACTGGGTTTTTTTGTAAACATAGATTTACAAAAGTGAATTGAAGAGACAAGTGTAAAGTCACAGACAATCAATTCAAGATTCATTCCTTTTGATAATTACATTTATCCAAAGCTTCTGAATTCAGTATCAAGAACAGAAAATGTCAACAATTCCCAAGAGCAAAACATAGACAGTTCTTCCAATTATTAGATTGTGTTCTATTTATAGATATATAATCTTTTTATCCCCAAAGGGAGACAAATGAATAGGCAGCAATGTTGTAGATTTAAACCTTGAATTATAGTAATTGTATACTTTTCTAATTTAATATTCAGAGAGAATCAGAAAAGGTCTTTCAGTGAGTCACTACTGACATGAACAAGGTAGTGAGGGTTGGTTTCCAAGAAGTGCAATATACTTGTGCCATATAGCATGAAAAATGGTTCATTAAACTTTCAAATATAACATATTGTTATATGTATATCATTTGTTCCATGGCATTTGGCAAATGCTGGCTCATAGACACGCACAAGGTCCTATATATTTTTTATTTTAATTTTATATTAATCACATAATTACTTCTTAAATGAGGTATCAACATTTTTCTCAAATATTACAAAAGCAGGATTTTTTCAGCTACAGTTTATTGAATGGGGCTACCCCTCAAGATAAATCAGAGGCTGTAGCTGGTGTGCAATGGTGTGGGTAGTTCTTAGGGTCCATGTTATTCCATTGCTCTGTGAGCTGCAGTGAGTGCATTGGTTTTTACCTTTAAGCCCTGCATGGCATGGGTCCAGCTTACTTGAGGAACTGTCTTACCACAATGGGCTTGGCCCATCCCACCCATGCCAGCAGAAGGGGCATCCTGTGGACCCTTCAGTCAGGAATTTCAGCTGGTGGGGCCCAGGAGAAGACCCTTCTCTGCTTTGACTCCTGACCTTTGGAACATCTTATCTTCTGAGGTGAGATCCCACCTTTCTGTCATTTTGTAAGATCCTTGCGACTTGGTTCTGCCAGATGGCTTGGGGTGGGGAGCTCAAACTGAAGGTTGTTGACTAATTAAAATTAAAATTCAAACCCAACCGTGTATCCAACTCTGTTCTTTGCCATCTTGTGTCCATGATTTTAGCTGTTAATGTTTTATTTGCTGTGTTTTTTTTACAATGGATGATTTTAATACTTTCAATGCTTTTATGTTGTAAGCCACCCAGTGTTATTGGATATAAAAACAAACTGCAGTGATTTTGTCACACATATATTATGGATGGTTCTTCCTATTAAGAAAAATAAAGAATATTATGATTCAATGTTATATGTTATATTAGATCAGAGCACTTTTTTTATTTCTTACATTTTCCTGCAAATGCAAAGTCTGCATTTTTTTTAATCAATCAAGTATTGATCCATTTGCTTGAAACAGGAATATAAGACCCACCCAGAAAATAAGCTCTGGCTTGATTTTTGTGTGTGTGCTTAATATAGGCCCTACCCCAAAAATAAGTCCTAGTTAAAAACCTGCCCATTCCATCCCACCATCTGGTTACTTGCTGCTGCAATGGAGCAGGAGACAGCGTGTTGCACCAGTTCTGCCGCCACAAGTTGAGGTGAGGCAGGTGGGGGGGTGGAGCTGCCCCAAGTGCCCCATACCTGCTTACCTCAGGGCTCCTGTAGGAAGGCCACACCCCACTTGGTGATGTCCCCTTGCCCGTTCAATGATTCAACTGCCCGTCCACCTCTTCCTTTTCACTCCCCTCCCATGCCAGACTGCCATGCTATGAAGGATGGGCAGGGAAGGCTTGGTCACCTTACCCTGTCCCCCTCCACAGTTTTGGAGCCAGGGGGAGTGACAACAAAAGGCTCCACTGTTCTGTCTCCTTCTCCTCCATCAACTCTCCCATGGCTTGCACCATTTATAGTATCTTTTTGTCAAATTGTAAGCCATCCAAAGTCACATGACAGGTAGATGGATGTGAATAAATGTAATAAGAAATAAATAAGAAATCAATCAATTTATTTAAATTGATTTATAATAAATAACTTTACATCTATTTGACTTTTTCCCCTTCTATCAGCAATGCTTTTTTGTTCAATATACTGTAAGTTACTTTGCCCACAAAATATTACACTATAAATGCTGATAAACGAAAAATCACACACCACACAGAAGGAGGCACAAACTTAATGGCTGCAAATAAAACTACTGTAATCATTGTCTCAATTTTTTTTAAAATAATATACTTTGAAAGAATAAATAATGTCATTGAAACAATTAAGTTCTAGCTTACCTAGCATTTTAGTGACTCTAAAACTAATATATAGAGTAACCAAAAACTTTTAAAAAGAGAACTAAATATTTTAAAGCAGCTGGACTATTAACGTCATCACATCACAGGAAAACTTGTCAATAGAAACTATGTTAAGCTTAACATTAATGTCTTATCACTTATTGTTTATGTATGTTAAAAAGTAAACAAAAATTTTTCAAAGCTATTTGATTTCCCACTTTCCTCTTCTTGTACCTTTACCAATTTGCAATGTTTACAAGAATTTAGGAACCTTGGAAACCATATTGTAAGTATTTATATTGGCCATGTGACATAATATATTATACATATGGAAATCTTTCTTGCTTAAATTTGGTTAATGCATGCTGTTAGACTTAGAAAATATGTAGCAGTGACAAAGTTAAGTTCCCAACGGCATATGTCAGAACTCTATCTTTCTTCCAACATTGGGCAGAATTTATTCTCAATGGCATGAGCATGTGTATCTTAGTAAAATTACTGAAGCAACAGCCAGACTTTTTAACAATGGCTATAAAACAAGGTTTTCAATCACACATCAATAACTTGAGTTTTAGGGATTTTGTGTAATATTTATAAAATACGTTGTTTGTTAAAACTGTTTTATCTAATGTCACATTTAGATTTATATTTTAATTAGCTATTTGAACCTTCTACCCATAAATAATAAATGAAATATTTCTTTACTGCTCAATTGGTTCTCTCCTTATTGGGAAGTTTTCCTGGGAAACAAGAGGAAAAATTTCTGATTTATTTTCTTTTTCTACCAATAGATGTGACCATATTAGGCTTTCTAAAACTAGTGGTACAATTAGTTTAGGTCCTCAAGATGGTGTGGTGGCTCAGCAGTTAAGATGCTGGGCTTGTTGACTGGAAAGCCAGAAGCCCAGGTTCACGATCTGAGCACCACACAATGGGGTAAACTTCCATCCTTGCCTCAACTCCTGCTAACCTAGCAGCTTGAAAGCATGCTACGTACCATTTTGGTGAGAAGGTAACAGTGCTCTATGATATCATCCTGACCACACAAGTGCAAAAATGTCTTCAGACAGTGCTGGCTCAATAGTCTTGAAATGGAGATGCTGTCCCCTATAGCAAGCAATGACTAGCACAGTAAAATCCACAGTGACTCCTTTACCTTTTTCACACAAGGCCAAAGTTCAGAGCTATAATTCTGAAACCACCAAGTAATGAAGACAGATCAAGCATGCCCACTACAAGCATAGTATGACTAAACTTGCTGACACTAGTTACCAAGAATATTCTCATTTTAAAGCTAATTTGTAGCCAGAAGTTGCCCAGATGAGCATCTGTACATCTGCCAATAAATATTTTTAGTAATATAAAAATATTTTAAGTAAAACAATACCTATTTCAACATTATGTATACTATTTATAACTGAATGAATACATACATTGAATATGATTTCTTCCTTCTACCAATCATCTTTAAAATAAAGGGTTCTTATATGCAGGTTCTATCTAAAATCAGCCACTAAAAAAGTGATTCTTACAGTGAAGGAGATACATAAAGTTTAGAATACTAGCCTGATTAATATTAACACATTCTGTAAAGAGCTGAGCAAGAAGGAGTTTTCTACAGCAAGAAAGAAAGCAACATAAACTTAAGTGAAGATATGTTTCTCTTTGTGAGTGCTTTGTACAAAGAGACAGAATGGTTTGTTGGAAATATAGGGGATAAATAGTTTTAGAAATTTGGTACTTTATTTTAAAGGCATTTTAATCAGTACATATTAATTCAATTATAGTTTTTGTCCTTGTCCTGCCCTTTTATTGGAGTGGTCAGTGTGTATATAAAGATGTGCATCTATATTATATATTTATACATTTATATATGCAGACATAAATATGTGGGTACTGAATATGTACATTTATTAAGGGGACTGTACTGAGCATTTCAATAGAATTTTGTCTATTTCTACCTTATTTTATGTAAATTCTTCATTTCCATGAGAATTATTTTAAATTTAAGGCTGATTTTGTTTGAGGTAAAGTTCTCAAAAAGAAAAGTATCTCGTTGCATCAGTACTCAAGAATATTTCATAGTAAAGAATAAGGTACCTTTTCACTGACAAATGCTGTTGTCCTTGTAAGAAACAATAACACAATCAAGTAAGCCAATAAATTGTGGATACATTTTAATAATTAAAATTGTATAACAAAATATAGCCAATGTAGAAACATAAATAGTTGCTCTGGGAATTTTGGCTGGACTCAAAGTAGATTCATTAAGAACAAATGGTGCCAGGGAAAATAATATTTATTTAAGCAGCTCACTTCCATGCCACAATCACTTTGCATACTCTTGAAAAATGAAAGTCCTTCTGTTGGCAGAACAATTGCTGGAAATAAACGTAGTACAGGTATCAAAATAGTCTTGTTGTGAAAAGTATTTTTCCCATATATGTAACTAATATTTTCAATATGGTAAAAATGTGAATTTAAATAATACTTCTTATTCTACTGAACCAAATTTATAAAAATACATAATATGATAAATGACTTTAACTTAGTCATGAATTTTTAAAGAGAGAAACAAAATTGAAGTGTAGTTTAAAATAAAGTATCAAGTTTGCATTATTCAGTAAAATAACATATCAACAAGCTAAGTATCACCATTTATATGGCAAATCATATGTGTATATTACTAGTAGTAGCAGAATTTTCTTTCTGAAAAAAGCAGCCACTTAATTTTAAAAATCCTAATTTATTTTGTGATTGTTTTGGAGAGACCAAAAGATAAAAGTCTCTTGATTAAATTGTTACTTCTTTTGAAAAGTGGTTTGTTACTGAGTACTTTAGTGCAGGGGTGTCAAACTGCTGGCCCATGGGCCACACCCACCCCAACTCTGGGAATGAAAAAAAAATTGCAATACGTTGTGACACGTCATGTGACATGATGAGTTTGAGACCCATCCTTTAGTGCTTCAGTCTTTGTCAGAAGCTCTATATATTACTTTTTTGATGAGTCTTTACATGGAGTGCTATTATTGCCATTTGTTTTTGTGTAAAAATGAAGATTGCACACATTTTTTTAGGTATCTCAGAATGACTAGTTTCTGTCATAATGGAATCATAAAGATAATGGAGTCAGGAAACCCCCCGTAAAAATAAAAATAAAATATAGTTGTGGTTAATGATTCAGACTTTTACATTCTTAGCAGAAGAGCCACTGAAAATAAGAAAACAAATTTCCTGCTTATACACATCATAATAAGTTGTAGAACTACAATTCACATATAAGAATGCCCTCCCATCAGACACTAAAGAAACTATAGTTGCATGAATAGCTTTAAAACACAGTAAATATGGAATAAAATTTTGAAGTCAATGGGCAGTTAAGCATCAGGAAAACTTTTTTGGTGGTAAGCAAATTTGAATTCCTTACAACAAAAAGGTTAAGGAATTGAAATTAGGGCAAATAGTTCTGGAAGAAGTCAGAACAAAGATAATGCTGAGAAAGGATCACAAGGAAAGATCTTACAGATTAGCTGAGACCTGACTTAAATCCTAATTTAAGGATGCTGATTCTATTCGGGGTAGTAAACAAGGATAATGAGGTCTAAACAAAGAATAGACAGCCAGTTTGGGATGGTGTTGTGCTAGAAACTGAGTTCTAATCCTGTTTTATGCACAAAGCCAGCTAAGTGACCATGGGCCAACCATTCTTTCTAGTCCTACTGGCAAACTAGTTCAAAATCTTACTAAAAAAACCTGTAAGAATTAATTTGGGCAGTCTCTAGGAGTTGACCTGACAGAAAGGCAGCCCCCCCCCCCAAGAATACAAAGGACTAGAAGACTTTGAGACTGTATTAAAACTAGAGTATAACAAAAAGTCAACAGTTCATTCTTAACCAGTAAAAGAAATCTTGAGAGATTCTTGGCTATTTGATTACTTTAGATCTGTTGTATAAAAGCTATAATGTAAGACATATAGGTACAATTGTAAAAAACAAACATGTCTCAGGAGAAATACTTAGTTCATGCTGTGATGTGAGAGTTCAAGAATGGCCTTTTTGCCTGCCAAAGTTTTTCATTGATGAATTAACTCTCATCAGCATTCTGGCCAGGTTATGACTTAGCTTCACATTTTAAAATACTCCCATTCTATAGAATCAATTCTCTTTAATTTAAACAAATAGAATAGTGTTCTTCTACACTTGTTTTGCTTAGAAGTCTCTCAAATCTCAGGCTTAGCTGTTGGTCCTAGAACAAAATAGATGATTAAATTGGGTGTTAGGATACACTTTTGCCAAGTAGTTCTAAGATCATGTCATGTTAACATGCACAGAATTGTTACAAGAAACAGGATACAAGATATAATGCTGTAGTATATGAAATTATGATAATTTAGTAAACTGAGAGTAATAACTGTCCAAGCCAGAAATTTTTTTCCAATCCTGTCATAATGTTTAAATCTGTACAGTTCCTGCCAAAGTATGAGTTAGAACACAGGAACTCAGAAAATCATCATAGCATTGATTCATGTGAAATATTTTGGGGCAGGACTCCCTAAAGATAGGAAAACTTATCTGCATAAGCTGTATAAAACTTACAATAACCTTAAAGGAAATCACTGTTAACATTAAACTGCTATGTTAAAATGGCACATTGAACAAGATGATTCATTTCTATCTTATTCTATTTATAAATAACTAATTAATACAATTGCATCAGTGTAATGCCAAGGTGCATAACTTTCATGACCTAATTATTTCTGGACCATCTGGTTAGAAACCTGATATTTAAATAACTTTCTCTTACATGTTTATTAAGTACTTCGCTGATAAAACTGCTCACAGCCATGTAGACTGAAATTTGTTCTTGATCTATACTTGATCTTGCTGCTATTACTTGCCTAATTTCTATTCATTGATCTATATATGTGAACAAGATATTAGAATACAGCAAGGAGAACAACCACAGACCATATGTAGTCCCTGAGTTACTTCTGACTCCTGGATATCTCTCATTGCACCACTGAAATATAATAACACAGCTTGCTCCTATAGATTACTTATTATATTCTCAAAAAAGTTATATTTGTTTTGCATACATCTGTTCGCGCTTATTCACTGTAAAGGAATAATATACAGTATAATAAGTTTATTGCTGTAACAGGTGGTCATGACAATGTAAAACAGGATAAAATATGATAAAGCAAAATAATGTGAGAAAAGAAAATGATGAAAAGTGTGCTAGATATATAAAAAATGTTAGAGTAAAATAAAAACCAAGGCTATGGTTAAGAATTTTAAAATATCCAAGTTTTTTTTAAAAAAACAAAACAACCTAACTGATAACAGTTGGAAGCACATCTGCAAGAAAATAACTCAAGGGCCAAGCCCCTGATTCACTTTCTGTCAATAATTTGGGCCTGATCTCATTATAAATGATCTGGTAAAGGACATAATGTGTAATAACCTCCATTAAAAACCGGAGTTCAGAATCTAAATTTCTAGGATCTCTATGACATCCTCCTGCCAAATGCTGTATTAGAAATATTGCCACATGATACTATCAATGTCATCATGCTCTTGATTTGGAGAAAGCTGATCTAGAGCAGGGGTGTCAAACTGCCGGCCTGTGGGCCGGTTGCATCACGCAGAGGCCATGCCCACCCCAGCTCCGGGAATGCAAAAAAAGTCGCGATACATTGTGACATGTCATGTAACGTGGCAAGTTTGACACCCGTGATCTAGAGTGTGGAAAGCATATTAAATATTTTGAATATTTAATTGCAAACCAAAAATAGTAAAATATATTGGAGTAATTTATAATGCCCTCATTTTTTCTCCTTAGTTCTGCACAATTTGTTAAAAATGTATCTCAGTGCTTTACTTATTTTTTGGGTGCTGTTTCTGTTGCTTCATTTTTGTCTGAGCCTCTATTCCTTTTCTGAGTGCAACAAACTATGTTTCCGTCTCTTACATTCTGTGCAGGCCATGTGTCAAATATGAGTGCAATTCAGAAATAAACCTCTGTTTGGTTATCAATGACAGATACTCACAGATACAGAACTATTATGCACATTAGAAAACTACAACATTACATTACCTTTCAACATAATCACCATTCAGATTGAGGCACTTATCATAACATTTTACAAGGTTTGAAATTCCTTAGTAGTAGTCTCTCGCCGTCAAACCTGGGCCATGGGGGGTGATCAGAAACATTCCAATGGAACTTCTTCAAAAGTTCTTAGATGTGTCTCGTGATATGTGGGGGAGCATTATTGTGAACCAAGACCACACCGGAAGTGGTGCCATATAGAAAATGCTGCAAATGTGACAATGCCAAAGGAGTACTGCTAATGAAGTTCATGGACCATGGTTCAACCATCAATTCAGAAGTCTACTGTGAAACGTTACAAAAACTCAGATGAGACATCCATAACAAGCATTGGGGCATACTGACTTCATTTTCAATTAAAATGAACATTTAAATGCTTGTTTTAAAATATACTGTATATTGTACCAGTCTTTTTGAAAGGTTAATATAAGTATTAGGGCTCTCAACTCTACATGTAGTACAAACCAAACACCCAAAGGTGGCAATAGAGAAGACAGCAAGCAGGTGAACTCAGTAATTTCAGGCAAATTGTCCAGCACCAAGCACCAATCTATTTAGCTGTTTAGGACTATTATTTTAGAACTAATAACTGTCTGATGTTCGTATGGCACAACAGTTTTCCCTAAAGCTTCCAAGGACTTCCAAGAATTTATTTTACTAGTCATTTAGAGGTAGACTTAGTTCCTTAATAGTCATTTCTGAATTGCTAGCTAGGATAAGATCACTGTAGATGAACTAAAACAATTATTGATCTTTCAAAGAAATTGGCTTTCACTTTTTCTCTATATTCTATAAAACGGAAGATAAATAAGCAAACCATACACACATTAGAACTAATGATGTTACCCAGTTGGGCTATGAAAGATTGCAAGCAAACAACCAGTCTCAGAGACCATTAAAAACTCTGAACTTGAGCAACAATGAGCTACATATATTCTTTTCTATTGATGATAACTGTGCAGAAGGAAGGAGAAATTAGGAATAAGAACAAGGAGGATGTGCCTGTAAACATCCATGCAGGAAGCAATAAACTTGTGCAAAGTGCTTCTAACCAATGTGCACTAGCATATAATTTATATCAAATATTTTTACACACAAATAAAATACATTCAAATATTCTAAAGAGACTTCTTTTTCAAATAGCTAGGATATATCTAGCTTATTTTTTAAAAAATATCTCTATTTAAATCTCAATTGCTCAATCAACCTTTCTGGTACATAATTTATTACTGGAAAAAATATTCAAAACTAACTCAAGATAAATTAATAAAAATGTCAGTCAAGCTAACTTTCTGGAGAATGATTTGTTATGATATTCTTTCTTTTGCTGAATATATGTATGTTCACCTGATACTTGCAGACATAGGTTCAAATTAAAGATGCTAGATATCATACACAAAATTGATTTTAGAAACAACATTAGTTTACTACTTATACTTTGAAATTCAGATTCACTGTCTCTATATTCTTTTCTTTAATTAGAGCCACCACAAAAAAATAGAAAATTCAGAACAAATTCATACTGACGTTTGATTACTTCTTTAAATGAATTTGTCTCTATGATATAATTAAAATAAGTTACTTCATACTTTATGCTGCAACACTACCCAATCACTTGTAGTTAGAGGGCAAGTGTTGCAGTTTTGCATTGTGGTGAGATGGATGCAGGAAGGCAAGGCTCTGCCTTCTGATTTTGCCCTACTGAAAAGGGCCTAAAGTTGCCTGGAAGAGGCAATGAAGAAGGAGGGATGCCTTGTTGATCACAGAGAGATGGTGGTCTCTCCATTCAATCCAAGGAAAGCCCTCTAAACCAGCAGGGGAAAGGCTGGCCACACCTCTGTGACCAGCCATTAGCTGCTGACAAAAAGAACAAAAGCTTTAATTAGCATGTTGTAAACAGCATGTTTGGACAGGGTGAGATTATCAATCCTTTCTTTACTATTTTACTACTGAATTTCCTGGAAAAGACTCCCAATAAGCCTAAAACCTCCAGATATGAATGGAAGCACAGTTTAAAATTTGTTATGGGGGACAGAAATACAAAATATTGAAGTGAAAGTAATACAAAATGACAGTATTGATAAATTTGAGAACTGAGATCATTGTTAAGATTTTCTCTTTGAAAAAAAAAACATTGAGGCAAAATATAAGAAATCAATCCTTTATTTTAAGAATGGAAAATGGACTTTGAATGAAATCTACTGGTGTATTTGTGCACAGCACTATAATTTGCTTTGCTTGGTGATTCCTACCCTGGGAGAACAGCTGGCAATAAAAGAAAATATTGTGACTTACCTATAATCCTGACCTTCTTGGATTATAAATAACTACTGAACTTGGATTTTTAATTTCAAGATCTAGTGGGAGAGAAAGAAAAATTTGACCTTGGACTATGCCTGGCTGGGAGAGACTTTTGAGCTGTTTTCAGAGAAGTTGAACATTTTGAACACTTCAAACACTGTGGATTACAACCTTGCCTAATTGACAATTTTGGGGATATTTGATACAAGGGATTACTATAAAATATTGCTTTCAGAACTGAACCCATACTTTGGAATCTATAAGATTATAAAGGACACATATAAAGACCAGAAAACTAATCTCCAGAAATGATGCCTCAAGAAAAAACAAACACCTTTCAGAAAGAAATATATTCTGTTCTACAACTAATTCACCAAACAATTGTTGAATGCAGAGGATATAAAAAGAAACCATAATGAAACTAAAAACAATTTAGACAATATAAATGAGCAAATCTCCAAATTAAATCTACAAGTAGAAAGCTCCAGGATAATGACCACAAGGTATGAACAAATAATAATAATTAATAATAATAATTTAATTTGTATACCACCCTTCTCCCGAGGGACTCAGGGCGGTGAACAGGGCAATACATAGTAAAAAACCGAATACAAAAATTAAAAGCGATTAAACCATTATGCCCATAATAATTAATACATCTTAAAATTAAAGCTATTTATAAAAACCCAACCCCATCCCATCAGACCAGGCCAGCTTGTTCGAAAAAGAAGGTTTTAAGATCACGCCGGAAGGAGCGAAGGTCGGTGGCCATCCGGAGCTCAACCGGTAAGCGGTTCCAAAGGTCTGGTGCGCCCACAGAGAACGCTCTCCCCCTGGGGGTCACCAATCGGCATTCTTTGATCAGCGGCACCCTGAGGAGGCCCTCTCTGTGGGAGCGCACTGGACGGAGGGAAGTTGACGCCGGCCGCAGGTGTTGCCGTAGGTAATCCGGACCCATGCCATGAAGGGCTTTGTAAGTCATCACTAGGACCTTGAACCTCACCCGGAGAGCAACCGGTAGCCAATGCAGCTCGCGGAGCAAAGGTGTAATGCAGAAATCAGAAGACGAAATAGAGCAAATGGATTTAGAGATAGAACAGATAAAAGAACTGCAAGACTTAGCTATAACAACAAAAATGCAAAAGAACTTTTACCCCTTAGGTCTGCAAAATATATCTGATGGCAAGGAAAAAGATGTTAAAAGGGGGAATAAAGAGCTGTCAAAGGAAATGTCACAACTTGGGAGACAGGAAATGAAAAGAGAAATGGAGGGAGAAAAGAACTGGGAGTTGTTTAAGGAATATAAATGGGCAGAATTCCCCCCCCCCAAATACCATGCCTAACTTGTTTTCCTCATGCCAAGCAATTGTTATAAAAATAGAAAGAAATCCCCTGGGCGATCTAATTGCCTTGGCTTGGAAAGCAACTTGGCAAAGAAAGAAAGAAAGTGTCAGATTTAAAAAACAGAAGATTTTACCTTTTAGAGGGGGCATTATAGGTTTAAATACTTCTTTGAATAAGATTAAAAGAACGGAAGACTTTTAGATATAATTAGACTTTCATAATGAAAGATAGGATTTAGAATTAAGATAGCACTTTTTTTCTTTTTTTTGATATGGGAAATATGAAGATAAGAGGAAGATTGATTTGAATAAAATTTTCAGCTATATAAATGTTTAATATTGAGGAAATCATAACCGATTAAGATATTTCAAATCCTGATGGGAAATCAAACTTTAACAATACAAAAAACAGGATATTGATTAATGAATTGACATTATTGATTTATAAATTGATATTATTGCTATTTGTATGATATTAGTAAAATATGATGAAGATGTTTACATCTAACATTAACAGTACCAAAAATTGTAATGGTGTAATGAAGGGGAAATGGAAAAAATATGGAGAAGAAAGGAGGATCAGGGAAAAAATACTGGATTGTATAGTATTGAATAGATTTATATTGAAAAAGTTAGTGTTAAATATTTGAACCCAGACAACATGTTGTTTACTAAGCAGTAAAGACCGTAATTCTTAAGAATTAATAAAACTTTAATAAAAAAATAGAGGACAAGAGTTAACTAGCATTTACCGGTAGTCAAAATCATCATTAAAAATGGTCATTAGTTCCTATTTGAACTTCTGATGGCAAAGAAAGAATGGTACTTATGAACAGTCCCCACAGTTTCAGCCATTGCTATGTCCCCAGGATCATGTGATTGCTATTGGGTCATTCATTACCTGGCTTGTAATCATGACTTTTGCAATCTCGCTTAGTCATGTGGTTGCCATTTCTGACCTCTTTTGCCAGTTTCCAACAAGAAAAATCAGTGGAAAAGCCAGCAGAAATATTCACTTAATGACCCATGGTGGTTTGCTTAACAGTAACTGGGAATGTTGGAATTGCCATTGCTAAATAACACAGTGAAATAGAATGTAGTCCAGATTCCAAAGAGGGTTTATATTCTGGGGAGCAAAATAGTTTGCATTGGAGAAAGAGCATAAAGACCGTGACATAAAGACAAGTTCCCAGAGTATACATTTTATGGTGCAAGTAGTATGCTTTAGTTTGGCAAAGAAAAATAGGTGAAGAAAAATAAAGAAAACTGCTTAGAAAAACTTCAACATGTCTTTCATAGTTTTTGGAGCCTGACATGAGGCCATATGATGCCAAACTTCACATATCACATTGCTTACTGATGGCAATTCCAATCCCAATTTCCATTCTTAATGGAATAATGTACAGACTATCTGTACATTATTAATACAAAAGGTCATTTAAAAATAAGCAGAAAAAAGTGAGGGATAAAGACTTGTAAGCAAGGATCAATTCTTAAATGCATATGTACAATTTAAGTTTATAATCATCCATTTCTGAACACGAATGTACAAATTCATTTTACAGCCTGCAAGAAAATCCATGATTACAACAATACTGTGTAAAGATAACAGAAGCTGAATTGTGTGCATGCTGATGCAATTTAGTGAAGACACATACAATAATTATTGGACCACTGCCTTCAGAATTGCAACATTTAAGTCTTTCAGTTGATTATTTTTTTCCATAGTATCATTGTCAAGCAGAAACCTGACTTCAACATCAGAGATATTGATTTGCAATATTGCTATTAAATATTATGTAAGACCTTTTCTCATTTTGGTCTTTTATAATATGAGCAAAAGTTACACCAACTATGCAAATGACATAATCATATCAAATTCCAGTATATTACATTAGTATTCTTTGAAGCCAAACTCACAAAACTACAAATTATGTTATCTGCCATCACTCTCTTCTTCATTTGAGTACAAAAAGGCTTCTTTGAAGATAGTTTTAGAAAAATGAGCAAAACTGTGCTAATTACAAAAACAATCATACATGCATCTTCATTTCAGACAGGGTCAAAGGTTTTAAAATAGAGAAGATAATGAGAAAAATAAAGCTCATTTTACTTTTGTTTTCCAATAAAAAGCAAGCCAAGTAACAACTGTATATTTATTTACAAAGAGAAGAATTTTATCCTTTTCCTCTACAGACTCTACTTACCCTTTTATTCTCCTTTTTCTTCTATCTTATTCATTCTTACATATTTCCCAGTTCTTCATTTATTTATTTATTTTATTTTATTACATTTATATACCGCCCTTTCCCGAAGGACTCAGGGTGGTTTACAGGGTGATTAAAAAACTAAGATACAAAAGTTAAAAACAAATTTAAAAAAATTATATTTGTCCCTGCATAAATAAAACCCCAGTTAAAATAAGATTAATCCTCAGCCTGGGCCAGAGAGCTCGAAGAGCCAGGTCTTCAGGTCCCAGCGGAATGAACGGAGGTCGGGGGCAGTCCTCAGCTCCACAGGCAGCTGGTTCCAAAGGGCAGGCGCCCCCACTGAGAAGGCCCTATCCCTGGGTGTTGTCCGCCGGCAATCTCTTACCGGTGGCACCCTGAGAAGACCCTCCCTGTGGGAGCGCACTGGACGAAGGGAGCTTGATGCTGGCAGCAGGTGTTCCCTCAGATATACCGGACCCAAGCCATTTAGGGCTTTATAGGTCATCACCAGCACCTTGAATCTCACCCGGAGGGCAACCGGAAGCCAATGCAGCTCGTGGAGTAAAGGTGTTATATAGGAGCATCGGGAAACCCCCATCACAACTCGCGCGGCCGCATTCTGCACCAGCTGAAGCCTCCGAGTGGTCCTCAAGGGCAGCCCCATTTAGAGAGCGTTGCAGTAGTCTAAATGGGAGGTCACGAGCGCATGAGTGACTGTGCGTAGGGCATCTCGGTCCAGATAGGGTCGCAACTGGTGCACCAGGCGAACCTGGGCAAAAGCCCCCCTGGTCACGGCTCCTATATGGTCTTCAAAATTGAGTCGTGAATCCAGGAGGACGCCCAAGTTGCGAGCCCTATCAACGGGGGGTAACACCTCACCCGCCATCGTTAGAGATGGAATAGTCTGGTTGACCCGAGATGCCGATATGCACAGCCACTCAGTCTTGGTGGGATTGAGACGAAGCCTGTTTCTCCCCATCCAGACCTGGACCGCCTCCAGACACTGGGACATCACGGCGAGGGCATCGCTGGGTTGGTTCGGGGTGGAAAGAAAAAGTTGGGTATCATCAGCGTACTGATGATACCCCACCCCGAAACCACGAATGATCTCACCCAGCGGCTTCATATAGATGTTGAACAGGAGGGGCGAGAGAACCGACCCCTGAGGAACTCCACAAATGAGAGGCCTCAGGGCGGATCTCTGCCCTCCCGTCAACACCGACTGCGAACGGCCCAGGAGATAGGAGAACCACCGTAAAACAGTACCTCACACTCCCAACCCCCTGAGACGCCGCAGTAGGATACCATGGTCGATGGTATCAAAAGCCGCTGAGAGATCTAATAGGACCAGGACAGAGGAGCAACCCCTGTCCCAAGCCCTCCAGAGATCATTCACCAGCGCGATCAATGCCGTCTCCGTGCTGTATCCAGGCCTGAAACCCGATTGGTACGGGTCCAGATAATCAGTTTCCTCCAGGAACAGAGGAAGCTGATGCGCCACCACACTCTCAACAACCTTCACCAAAAAGTGAAGGTTGGAGACTGGATGATAGTTATTTAAAACAGCCGGGTCCAGGGCAGCCTTCTTGAGGAGGGGTCTCACCACCGCCTCCTTCAAGGCGGCAGGGAAGACACCCTCCTTCAAAGAAGCAGTTATTACTGCGTGGAACCAGCCTCGTGTCCCCTCCCAGGACGCATAAGCTAGCCAGGAGGGGCACGGATCCAACAAACAGGTGGTGGTGCTCAGCCTCCCCATGATCCTGTCCACATCATCAGGGGAAACAGGATCGAACTCAGTCCAGATAACTTGCTCAAGACCATCCGATTCCTCCACATCAGACTCTGCCCAGTCAGAGTCCAGACCGGTCGGGATCTGAGTGATTTTGTCCACCAGATGATGACTAAACTCCTCGGCTCATCCCCGTAAGGGATCCTCCCTCACTTTTTGATTAAGGAGGGAGCGAGTTACCCTAAACAGGGCAGCCGGGCAATTATCTGCGGACGCGATAAGGGCAGCAAAGTAGTTAGACTTCGCCATCCTTATTGCCGCAAGATAAGACCTTATAAAGGTTCTTAACTGCAATCGGTCAGATTCGGATCGGCTGGACCTCCAACCGCTCTCTAGACTTCATCTCCGATGCTTCATCTCCCGGAGCTCCGCAGAGAACCATGGAGCCCAACGGGATCTGTGCCGGGTCAGAGGTCGCAAGGGTACAACACAGTCAAGTGCCCCGGTGGCCGCCCTTTCCCAGGCATCCACCAGGACATCGACTGGGCTGTGGGTAAGGGTGATGGGTATAGGCCCAAGCGCCCTCTGGAACCGTTCTGGGTCCATTAGGCGCCTGGGGCGGAACCACCTGGTCGGTTCCGCAGCCCAGCGGCGGGGGTGGCATAACGGAAGACCAGCCGCAGGAGGTAATGATCTGACCATGACAGGGGAGCAATGGTTGGTGAACCCCCTCCCAGATCATCCAGCCACTGTCCAGATAGGAACACCAGGTCGATAGTATGATCCCCCACATGAGTCGGGCCCTCAATAACTTGGGTCAGGCCCATGGCCATCAGGGAGGCCATGAACTCCCGAGCTAACTCAGACAACCCTCCCAGTGAAGGCACGTTGAAGTCACCCAGAACTATAAGCCTGGGGAACTCCACCGCCAACCCTGAGAGAGTGTCGAGCAGCTCGGGCAGGGCTGTTGCCACACAGCTGGGCGCCAGGTATGTGAGCAACAAGCCCAACTGAGCCCGAGGACCACATCTCAAGAGGAGGGATTCACTCCCGGCCATCTGGACAATGGTGGCCTCCCATGGGCATAGAGTCTCCCAGACAACCACCACCACCCCACCACCCCTGCCCTGAGCATAACAACTTTCCCAAGATGGTTATAATTGCTGTCCTCTGAATGTGCTTCAATTATTATTCCAGGAATATCCAGACAACATGACCATCTGAAATTCACACAATGGGCTTATTTAAGTGCTGGAAAGTTTGGGTTGTATTTTATGTTGGGATTCATTCAAAGGAGTAAATAAAATACTGCTGAAAATGCAGGATACTTTTAGGTTTCAGCTCTTTTTTCCTGCTTCATTCCTCTACTGTCCTTGAAAATCTGCTTTGAATGGATAAGGGGCCTTCTTTGATAAGGTGAGAAATGGGTGGAGGGAAAATTGCTGAAAATAGCTAGCCCCTGTATGATGGTATTCCATAAATTCAACCTTCATTTCTGTAGCAATACAAGTTTCCACTTTATTCATTGATGCAAGGTCATATTTTGATTCACAACATTGAACATTGTTTGCTACCAAGCAAGTATATGCACAGAGAGAGAGAGAGAGCAAAAGTTGTTTATATATATCTATATCATCAATACTCCCATGTTACACCTCTGCTCCGTGAGCTGCATTGGCTCCCAGTTGTCTTCCGGGTGAGATTCAAGGTACTGGTAATGGTGTTCAAGGCCCTACATGGCATGGGTCCGGAGTACCTTAGGGAGCACCTGCTGCCGGCATCAACTTCCCTCCACCCTGTGCGTTCCCACAGAGAGGGCCTCCTCAGGGTGCCACCGATCAGAGAATGTCGTTTGGTGGCCCCCAGGGGGAGGTCCTTCTCTGTGGGCACCCCAGATTTATGGAATCGGTTGCCGGTTGAGCTCCGGATGGCGCCCGACCTTCGCTCCTTCTGACACGATCTGAAGACACATTTATTCGAACAAGCCGGCTTCGCCTGATGGGGAATGGGTTGGGTTTTTACTGTTGTTTTTAATATATGTATTTACTGTTTTAGCTTGGGCATGTTTAATTCTTTTTAACTTTTGTATTTTTGTATTTTTATATGTTTGCCCTGTTCACCGCCCTGAGTCCTTCGGGAGAAGGGCGGTATATAAATAAAATAAAATAAAACCCTACCTTTATCAGCCAGGAGGATGACGATGGTATTGTCTTGTCTCAGCTGTTCCAGGGCTTCCTTTTCCTCTCTAGGTAGAACATGGCATTGCCTGTGGCCCATCAATAGACCCGTAACACATTACCTAATCGAGTTCCTGACATCGTTGCTGGTCTCAATCCGCTGGATGGTTGGCTCCAGGGCCACAACGATGGAGGCTCAGGTTCAACCAAAAAAATGGGGGGGAGGCACAAAACAAGAGCAGCTGGATACCTGGCCCCCTGGCATTTGTATGCATACTGGGAGAGTGACTACAAGTGAGAAAACAACTCCCGATTCCGCAAGTATGTGAAGAGATGTGGGATGATTAGAAACATTATGGCCGTTTGAGGTGAATAGACCAGTTATCCACTCAATGAGCAGGGTACAAAAGCAACCGGCTATATAAGCAACTCCCAGAACTCTTATTCTAACTCTGAGGACATCGGCAGTTTGGCCGATGAAAACTAAGTGTTTTGAATATTAAACAGTTTGCTTATATTTCTATCCTGGTGTTCGATTTTTCTTTCTAACACACACACACACACACACACACACACACAAACTCACAGACACACACACAGAGACACACAGACACACAGAGACACACACACAGAGACACAGAGACACAGACACAGAGACACAGACACAGACACACAGACACAGACACACACAGACACAGACACAGACACAGACACAGACACACAGACACACAGACACAGACACACAGACACACACAGACACACACAGACACACACAGACACACAGACACGCACACACACAGAGACACACAGACACACACACACACACAGACACACACACAGACACACACACAGACACACACACACATATATATGTTTTCTGAGGTTTTCGCGGGTGTTTGTATGTGGATCTTTGGTTATTCGGGTTTTTCCCCGCGTAGAACTAAAGGTGTAGGTGCAACGTTTCGACGGAATCCCATCCGTCATCATCAGGCTGGTGGCTTTAGCTTCCTTCCCAGAAGAAGGAAGCTAAAGCCACCAGCCTGATGATGACGGATGGGATTCCGTCGAAACGTTGCGCCTACACCTTTAGTTCTACGCGGGGAAAAACCCGAAAAACCAAAGATCCATATATATATATATATATATATATATATATATATATATATATATATATATATATATATATATATATATATACATATATATATAAATATATATATATATATATATATATATATATATATATATATATATATATATATATATATATATATATATATATATATATATATATATATATATATATATATATATATATATATATATATATATATATATATATATATATATATATATATATATATATATATATATATATATATATATATATTAGGGACGCGGTGGCTCAGTGGGTTAGGACGCTGAGCTTGTCGATCGGAAGGTCGGCAGTTTGGCGGGTCGAATCCCGAGTGCCGCGTAGCAGAGTGAGCGCCTGTTACTCGTCCCAGCTTCTGCCCACCTAGCAGTTCGAAAGCATGTAAAAATGCAAGTAGAAAAATAGGGACCACTACGGTGGGAAGGTAACAGCGTTCCGTGCGCCTTTGGCGTCTAGTCATGCCGGCCACATGACCACGGAGATGTCCTCGGACAAGCGCTGGCTCTTCGGCTATGAAACGGAGATGAGCACCGGCCCCTAGAGTCGGAAACGACTAGCACACATGTGCGGGGGAACCTTTACCTTTATATATATATATATGTCAAATACTTGTTAACTATTTTTAGGCCCCAAACATGGGACAAATCTTTATTTCCTGTGTCAGCCTAACCTGAAGGCCATCAACAGGCAGTAGTCACACCGGTGACAGCTCATATATATGTAAATTTTTAAATTGCTAACAAAGAATTAAGGGAGACTGACATATACATATACATATACATATACATATACATATACATATACATATACATATACATATACATATACATATACATATACATATACATATACATATATATATACATATACATATACATATACATATACATATACCCATTTAAACATTGGTATCTCTGCATGATGCACAATAATACCTTTATGGCTGAAGAAAATGAAAGAAAGGGAATCAAGAGCCTTGGTGGAGCAGTGGGCTAATGCCTCCTTAAGTAACACCAGCTGCCTGCAATTAGTGCAGGTTCGCATCCCACCAGGCTCAAGGTTGACTCAGCCTTCCATCCTTCCGAGGTAGGTAAAATGAGGACCCAGATTGTTGGGAGCAATAAGCTGACTTTGTAATAATGCCGCTTGGGGGTGTGTGTGTGGAAAGCCCTAATAAGCAAGCATATACATAGAATGAAGGCTATTGCTAAGCACATTTGTGCTTTAAATTGTAAGCCGCTCTGAATCTTCGGAGAAGGGCGGGATATAAATGGGATTAAAAATAATAATAATAATAATAATTGTCCCTTTTAAATCTGGTTTCCACACTTGCATTTGAATGTTATAAGTTATTCTTGAGCCAAATTATTGCCACCAATATACTAAGACTCATCAGAAACATTTAGAAGTTTGTGAAAACACATATCAAAGAAAGAACAATTGTAACAGTACATATATTTATTTCCAACTCATATTGAAATCTGAATTGAGAAGAAGAAAATCTCAACCTGATTTTTCCCTGGGCTCTGTACAAGTTAATAGATTAGAAAGACATTTGGCATGGGAATAAAATAGTGCCTTCAGGTTTAGATGTGCACATAGACATTCTTTTTTTCTATGTGTATTTTTGAGTATTTTATTATTTTTTATTGTTGCCAAGGGTTTCAATAGTTGGCAGTAGTCCCTTTTAATTTTTCTCCTTCAGTTTGTATGTAAGCTATTCTCAACAAATTTTGAGAATGAAAAAAAAAGATTTGTTAATGGGATTTCACAGGTAAACAGACTCTTTGCTTGGATTTTCTATATGCAGCTCCCTCTGTGAAAGTCAAAGGAACAAAATCATTTTTTTCCAGTTGTTTATGTATTTTTGTAAAGTATGTCTTATGTGGAAAAAGCACTTCATGCCTCAAGAAACTAGAAATAAGCACAAATGCATATACATGCACATGCATATTATTTAAAAACTTTATTTTTATTTATGGAAAACAGATTTTGCTATTAGTTTTTACTAAAAAATGATGTGTTTAATCCATGAAGAGATGTTATATATAAAAGTTAATGAACTTATATCATTATCTTTGTTGAGGTTTGTAATGAGAAAGAGAAGAGAATAATAGTCTTTGCTACTAGAGGATATCCTTTACTGCTTTTTGTTTGACAGTCATATAAACATATAAAAGTGAGCAATGTCAGAGAATCAAGTCATTGGGAATCTTTTTCCACTTGTCCAAAGAATTGTACGGTGAAGGATACTGAATTAAAATCCAGTTTAAAGGCGAGCTATACTACTGAGCCAAACTATACTAAAGGTGAACTATACTACTGAGATAATTAAAAGGGTATCTGATTATATAGCAGATCATTCAATTGTGTAATGGGGTCAAGCTCAAAAATCAGGATTCAGAATCTTAAATACTTTGCCCCAGTGCTTTTTTTGTAAAAGAAAAAGGTGCCAGAACTCACACATGTCATACAACCCGCCTTGCCTACCCTACAAGGTTCCATCCAAAAAAGGTGTTCTGAGTGTGCTAGGCCCCAAACATGGGACAAATCTTATTTCTTGTTTCAGCCTAACCCAAGGCCATCCACAGGCAGTGGTCACAGTAGTGACAACTCATATTTGTAAATCCAAAAAATTTACACACACGCACACACGTGTGTGTGTGTGTGTAAATTACTAACAAAGAATTTAGGGAGGCTGATATGCATTTCGGACTCATTAGTCTTCATCAGTCAGCCCTAATAAGCAGGCATATACATAGAATGAAGGCTACTGCTAAGCTTGTAAGCCGCCCTGAGTCTTCGGAAAAGGGCGGGATATAAATGGAATTAAAATAAATAAAATAAATACCCTTCTGAGATTCGAACCTGGGCTGCTTGCACGTTAGGCAGTGTTTTTACTTCTTGAGCCACAGGTTCTCTCTCGCTTTGTTAGCTTTTTTGCAAGGGGAGAAATATGTATTTTTGCAAGGGGAGAAATATATATATATAAATCGAACAATTCATTATGGATTATTATGAAATGGAAATCCAATTGAGCTTTTTTTTTAAAGAGAAAGAAAAGGGGATCTAGTTCTTTTAAATTAAATCAATTGAGCAGCTCAAGTCCCCTTGATTTTACTAGATCTGTTCTAATTTTGAATTCTGACACATCTGTTTAATATCTCTTGTAAATCACCCTGTCTCATCTTTATTTTCCACCTGAACTTTTTGCATTGCACAAAATATTTTTTGCTGTTCTTCATTCGTAAAAAGGGACAGAATTTATGTTGAAGTGAAGAGCTAAAATATTTTATATCAAAGCTGCAAGCTTTTAAAAGTGCAACAAGCTTTAGTTGAAAGAGAAAAGGTTTGACAATTAATGGGATCAGAGTAGGCCTAGGCAGATATGTTATTCCTTTGGGCCTGTGACACATTCTAAGAAAAATCCATGTCCTTGACTATTTTTTTGTGAGAATGAATTTCCATTGGAATAAAAAGTAGAGATTTAACTTCACCTCTGCTGACTCTAAGAACATCTCCATGTAGTTTTTCTAATACAAAACTAGTTTGTCACTGCCTCGTGAAGTTTTTCCCAATGTTTCCTGATGGGGTCACTGAAGTATTGATCTGCTTTGGCTCTCCTTAACTTGTTCTCAGTATAAAGCATGCTCTTAAATGACAGCAGTAACTGATTTTTTGGTTATGAATTCCTAGTTTTTTTATAAATATTACTTTCTCTAACTCTTAGTCTTTTTGTAAGCTGGCCTAAGTAGTTCATTTCTGCCTGCATGGTAAAAAATGATATTGGAACAGCCTAGAATTAAAGGTAAAGGTTCCCCCGCACATGCGTGCTAGTCGTTTCCGACTCTAGGGGCCGGTGCTCATCTCCGTTTCAAAGCCGAAGAGCCAGCGCTTGTCCGAGGACGTCTCCGTGGTCATGTGGCCGGCATGACTAGACGCCAGAGGCGCACGGAACGCTGTTACCTTCCCACCGTAGTGGTCCCTATTTTTCTACTTGCATTTTTACGTGCTTTCGAACTGCTAGGTTGGCAGAAGCTGGGACAAGTAACAGGCGCTCACTCTGTTACGCAGCACTCGGGATTCGACCCGCCAAACTGCCGACCATCTGATAGACAAGCTCAGCGTCCTAACCCACTGAGTCACCGCGTCCCTAGCCTAGAATTAGATGACCTTAAAAAGTTACAGCTTTGGGGCTTAATTACTATCTATCTTCATCTCAGTTTTCCTTCAGAAATAAAAATATGTACAGTACATAACAATCCTTCTTCAAATTTTCCTAGCCTATGGAATGGGTTCAACCAAGACAGAGGAACACACTCTAAAATGCAAAACTGATTCATAACTGATTAACATAAGTATATATCACTTACTTGTTGGAATTAAGATTGCTGGAAGAAACATCAACAACCTAAGGTATGCAGATGATACCACTCTAATGGCAGAAAGTGAAGAGGAACTAAAGAGCCTCTTGTTGCGAGTGAAGAAGGAGAGTGCAAAACTTGGGTTGAAACTAAACATTAAGAAAACCAAGATCATGGCATCCGGCCCTCTCAATTCCTGGCAAATAGATGGGGAAGAAATGGAGGTAGTGACAGATTTTATTTTCCTGGCTCCAAGATCACTGCAGATGGGGCCTGTAGCCAAGAAATTAAAAGACGCTTGCTCCTGGGGAGGAAAGCCATGGCAAATCTAGACAGCACACTAAAAAGCAGAGACATCACTCTGTCAACAAAAGTGCGTATAGTCAAGGCTATGGTCTTCCCAGTTGCAATGTATGGCAGTGAAAGCTGGACCATAAGAAAGGCTGAGCGCCAAAGAATTGAAGCCTTTGAACTATGGTGCTGGAGAAGACTCCTGCGAGTCCCTTGGACTGCAAGGCGATCAAACCGGTCAGTCATAGAGGAGATCAACCCTGACTGCTCTTTAGAAGGCCAGATCCTGAAGCTAAAACTCAAATACTTTGGCCACCTAATGAGAAGGAAGGACTCACTGGAGAAGAGCCTAATGCTGGGAAAGATTGAGGGCAATAGAAGAAGGGGACGACAGAGAATGAGGTGGCTGGATGGAGTCACTGAAGCAGTAGGCATGAGCTTAAATGGACTCCAGAAGATGGTAGAGGACAGGAAAGCCTGGAGGAACGTTGTCCATAGGGTCGCGATGGGTCGGACACGACTTCGCAACTAACAACAACAACAATATCACTTACTTAGCACATCACATGACTAGGCCATTAAGAGCTCTCCTAACCAATAATGTAGCCCCTTATGGTTTTTTTCCCCATTTTTTATTCTCATTGGCAGAATCAATAAATGATATTATTCTAAGGAAGATAGTTGGGAGGATATTTTAAACTATTTCTACTGTCTATTCCATTCCACTCCACTCCACTCTACTCTACTCTTCTCTACTCCTTTCACCAGCATCCTAACTATTGTTCAGTGGGGTTGTTTTTAATACAGAGTTTTACATAGGCAGATTCTAGCAACATATATGACTATTAACCTCTATGATTCAGTTAAAAGTCCTCACAAACAAACAACTTAAAGAACACCACTCCTAATGGCCTTCATGTACTTTGATGGCAGAATATGTATATGTATAGTCAAAAAAGTATATTATTCAGAAAATGCTAATAGCTTTCATGTAATCCTCAACATGATTATAATTAGGACTGCAATTTGATCATTAAGCAATGTTATGGTTAAATGAGTCATTGTGTCACCAGATCCAACTTTGCAACCATTTTTGCAATGTTCATTCAAATCTAGTTTTCCCAATTGATAGTTGCTTGTCGGAAGCTAGCAGGGAAGATCACAAATTGTGCTCATTTGACTATAGCATTCTGCAACAGGTTGTAAATGCAAGCTGGCTGCCAAGCATCTAAACTTGAAATTATGTGACCAGAGGGGTATGCAATGGTTATAAGTGCAAGGACAGACCATAAATAACTTTTTTTGAGGTGGTCTTAACTTTGAACCATCATTAAATGAACAGTCATAAGTCAAGAACTACCTGTACTGTATATGAACCTGAGTCCTCAAGTCAAATTACCGTATTTTCCAGCGTATAAGACGACTTTTTAACCCATGAAAATCTTCTCAAAAGTCAGGGGTCGTCTTATATGCCGGGTGCTGAAAATTTAGGGACAGGGCTGGCTGGAAAACCTGGAGCGGATGTCCCATTTAGTCTGCGCAGGGAAAGCGGGACCAATTGGAGAAGAAGCTGCAGTCTGTGATTTTTTACAGGCTGGGGTCTGGGCGTCTTTCCTTCTAAAGTTGAAGAGCAGCTGTAGTATATCCCAACTTGAAAGGCAGGTGGGGAAGGCAGCAGCCAGAGCAGCGGCTTAGCTCTAAGGACACATTTGACTCAGGAACTGGGCAGGCTGGCTGGAAAACCTGGAGCGGATCTCCCATTTGGTCTTTTTTTTTTAAAAAAAAAAAATATCCCATTTATATCCTGCCCTTCTCCGAAGACTCAGGGTGGCTTACAATTTAAAGCACAAATCAATGTGCTTAGCAATAGCCTTCATTCTGTGTATATGCCTGTTTATTAGGGCTTTCACACACCCCAAGCAGCATTATTACAAAGTCAGCTTATTGCCCCCAACAATCTGGGTCCTCATTTTACCTACCTTGGAAGGATGGAAAGCTGAGTCAACCTTGAGCCTGGTGGGATGCGAACCTGCACTAATTGCAGGCAGCTGGTGTTACTTAAGGCTCTGCGCAGGGAAAGCTTTAGAGTGAATTAGGAAAAGTGAAAAAGTGAATTAGGAAAATAGGGAACAGTTGCTGGAATTGTGTATGTGTAGTTTAACGAAGAGAAGGGTGAGGGGTGACATGATAGCAGTGATCCAATATCTCAGGGGCTGCCACAAAGAAGAGGGAGCCAAGCTATTCTCCAAAGCACCTGAAAGCAGGACAAGAAGCAATGGATGGAAACTAGTCAAGGAGAGAAGCAACCTAGAACTAAGGAGAAACTTCCTGACAGTTAGAACAATTAACCAGTGGAACAACTTGCCTCCAGAAGTGGTGAATGCTCCAACACTGGAAGTTTTTAGGAAGAGACTGGACAGCCATTTGTCTGAAATGGTATAGGCCAGGGTTTCCTGCCTTAGCAGGGGGTTGGACTAGATGACCTCCAAGGTCCCCTCCAACTACTACTACTTCATTATTATTATTATTATTATTATTATTATTATTATTATTATTATTATTATTATTATTATTATTATTATTATTATTATTATTATTATTATTATTATAGTTTAATCCACTTGCACTGTTTTATGTTTACATGTTTGATGACAAACAGCCTTATGTTTATAAGTGACAGTTTTCCTACTAAGCACCTGCATGTCATAAGCATTTGAATTAAAATTACCATATTAAAATCAAATCTGATGTTTTTTTAATTTTTATTTGGTGTGCGTTGGAAGAGGGGTAGTCTTATACGGCGAGTATAGCCGAAACCCTATAATTTAACAGGAAATGTAGGGGGTCGTCTTATACGCCCAGTCGTCTTATACGCCGGAAAATACGGTATCTTTCAGCAGGTGCTTTTATGCAGACATAATTCAAATTCTGAAGAAAAAGTCCAGCCAGAAAAACTCAGTGGAACTTTGTCAGTGGGATTATTTCAAGACTATGCAACCAGGTGTGTGTACCAGTCATGAATGCTTTCACATTGAAAAACTATATTGATTTTATTCAAGATATTGCAAAGATCTTTTCGTTCAGTTTTATATATTCCAACCAATAATTTGTCATTTGTTTTCCAACTGTGAATTCCTGCATTCTCAAAATGTAAGGAAAAGGTCAGCAGGCTTAAGAAAATTCTGAAGTGCAGAAATGCATAACAATTTTATATTTAAAAAAACCCACAAAATTTATTAAAATATAGGGGAAGATAGATAAAATCTAAAAACAACTCAGTGAAATCTGATTCTATGGAAGGTTGACTGATTACTGGGGATATGAAAACCTGGGAAGAAAGATAATGGAATTTTCACAGCGCCTTATTCCTCCAGTCAATTCAGGTTTCTAAAATGGTTTAAGTGTTCCAAAGATTACTTTTAAAGTTCTGTATAGTCAGAGCGTTATTCAAATTTTTCTATAGTTGGATCCTGACGTTTTGAAGTTTTACCATGGCATGGAAAGAAAACAATAACTTCAGTGTAAATTCCATAAATTATGGAACTAACGTAAAGAGACTCCTTGCTTACCAATCACTCAGCAATCATTCAAAGTTATGATAATGCTGAAAAAAATAACTTTTCAGCAGATAGAAGGGAATCCTTCCTACTTTGAAGGGAATCAAATTTTCAAGTTCTCTAATTCCTGTAGATACCTTTCTGTAGAGCTAATTTTCCAGTACTCTATCAAACTCTATCATTGGAGAAGGGCAGTGTCTGATATGGGTAAATAAAATGAAAATTGTTTAAAAAGGAAAACAAATAAAAACCCACTTTTGCCAACGTGAGTCCAATGAGTTTTGATTATTTGACAGTATTACTCTATAAAGAGTAATACTCTTTACTCTATAAATATGAAGCATATTATTAAATTAACCAAAGGGAAAATACATTTCTTTGTATTATATCACTTGTTAGAATATATCATAATTTCAATGACCAAAAACAAATAAGAAAAAACTAGAGAATAAAAGAATCCCTAAATATGCTGTGATAGAAAACATATCCAATTGCATCTCACTTAGTCTGTTTTGTATAAAATTTATCTATCTATAACGAAGCCCCAACAACTTTTTAAAACAAATGTTACTGGGGTCAGAACACAGCAGGACCTTCCTAGGCACCAGGCTGAGCATCATTTAGCTAAACTGTTAGGCTTGAAATCACCTTTAGGCTCCCAGAACATGTCAGGGCATGACTAAATAAGAATGATTACTGAAAACTAAAATGATTGCCTAGAATGATCAGTTCCTATTTTCCCCCCTGCCTTTCTCACTTTTACCAAGTTAGCTTTGTGCTTTATGGCTTTGATGCTAAATGGTTCTCAATTGTTTTCATAACTGAGAAATGTTGGTGCTAACCTTGACTCTTAAGAGCTCAGAAACCTATCAAAGAATATCATTATATGAAATTATATTATTTATCATTGTCATTTTTTGTCATTCACAAAATCACTTTGCAGCAAAATTAGAAAAGTTGTTTCCATAAATCAGAATATCCATTGTGCTACAGTAGGGTTCAAATTAGAATAACTATTATAACTACAGAGCCAGGATAGTGCAGTGGTTTGGGTGATGACTTGGAAATCAGAAGAGTGTGAGTTCTAGGCTATGCCCAGATATGAAAACTGATTGATTTTTGGTCAGTCATTCTCTTTCAGCCCAATCCACTTCACATGGTTCTATTGGAGAAATAGGGAAGCAGGAGTCATAAGTATGTTTGCTGCCTTCAGTTGACTACACAGACAGGCGGAAAGAATGATGTCAAATAAATAACAACTGAAGCCATACAACAGCTTCTACAGGTAAGTTTCAACAGCAAAAGTAAAACAGGATTCTTAATAGTATCTGCAGGATACTATCAGAAACGTTAGGTGGCAGCCATAGTGATAGAATTGATCTTCCATCTATTTATTATGTGTGCCACACATAGAAAACAGCTGATGGTTCAATAACACAGTGATCAGTTCCTTTTTATTTATTTTTAACACTAATAAGTATGCTATACCAGGGGTCTTCATACTTGGCCCTTTTATAACTTGTGGACTTCAACTCCCAGAATTCCTTAGCATGCCTGGCTGAGGGATTCTGGGAGTTGAAGTCCACAAGTCATAACAGGGCCAAGTTTGAAGACCCCTGTGCTATTCTATAAAGCACTGGAAACTTGGATAGTTGATTCGGTTTTTGTATCTCCCTTAAGTGACTGGGGTTCTTTTTTCAGAAAAAGAAAGCTTACCAAAAACAACAACTTATAAATGAATTCAAGTAGTTCAGAAATTAATTGTAGTAATAAAACTATTTTCTATTTTAAGTATGTTTTCTATAAGCTTTTCATCTATAATGAATTCTTTAACATTCAATTTCACTAGTTTCACAACTTTCTATTCTATATATCTAATATATTTATTACTGATTTATCTATTTCTCTGACATTAATCCTGTATATCTATATTTTCATTCTCTATTGAGCAATATTTTTAAAACATGGCAATTTTAAGATGTGTGGACTTCAACACCTAGAATTCTCCAGCCAGTACCACATGGGGAATTCTGGGAACTGAAATCCACACATCTTAAAGTTGTCAAGTCTGAATAACACTGCTTAAATCTGTACATTTTCAATCTGTTTTTTTATCTTGTTTAGTTTCTATTTCTTATTTGTGTTCTGTCAAAGTCTTTACATTTTTCCCCCCACCTTCTTGTTTTTGTCTGGCTGGGCTTCTTAACTCTTCTAAACAGGTAGAAGAACTTTTTGTTCTCATGCCAAGTCTTAGGAATGGAAAAATGACTCCTTTCCACCAGTTTTCTCAGCTGCAGCCTCTTTCACAATGCCTTTTCTCATCAAGGCTGTCTTTCATTTTGCCTCTTCGTTTTGATTCCTGGGCTTTGACTCTGTTTATTCAACCTATCCTTCACGGAGTCTGTGGTTGTAGAACTTCCAGATTGACATTTGGTGTCCCTATCTTCCATGCCTGCACTTTCTCACACACTCTTTAGGGGGGGGGGAAACTGCGGCAGTTCACTGAGATCATTGGCTACCTTTTTTGCCAATTCAACTATCTTGAATTTTTTGGCCACGACCTGCAAACACTCCTGTATATGGTGTTTCCACCCCTGCATTGCAACTTTAAAATTAAAGAACAAGGCCATTGAAAATCATTGGATAGCTTTCATCATTTAATCAGCAATTGATTTTCTGAGACAGCCAAGCTCTATTCAGAAATTCCTACATCTAAAATTAAAATGTTATTACAACCTGTATTTTATCCTATCTCACATAAATAATGGATTGGTTCCAGACAACTTCATACTTAGAGTTGATGAATACAAATCCTTGGGATTTAAGCTAGTTGACAGCATGGATTTCAGGTACAGTAAGATTGGTTGCTATATCCCTTTTGTTGAATTTACTATAAACTGAGATTAGATTGTTGTTGTTTTTTCACAGTTCCACTAATTGCAAAAATTGATGCTGGAACAGGGTTACCCAGATATCTAAACAGGCAAAATTGGAAAGGAGAACACACTGTTTATGTTTCTTGGAATCTATGACAAAAATTGCAATAAAACTTAAAATAAAATTTACTAAGGCTTTCATATATATGAAATATTTTTTCCACTATCAAAAAGAATGGTTTTTCAATTATAGAATTTTTCCAGGAAATTATATTTTTAGGAACATTTGCTTGCAATAATGTAAAACTGATGGTGACATGGTCTCCAAATTTCACTATAAAAATATATGACAAGTCACGTGATCTATAAACTACAGTGATTGTATATTTCAAAGGAATTATACTTAAATGCTGCTTTTAGCTGCTGTCCTGGAACAAACAAGTAGAATAACATAAGACTACCATGAAACCAGAATTTCATTGTTCTAAGTCATATGGGCTTTTTTCTCCCTTAGTATGACTAAATAACAATTATATTTATTAGTGAAAAGAAAAATTGCAAAGTTTGAAGAATTTGAAAACAGACAGCTTAAACCTAAACAAATACCATCTATAAGAATGACTATTAAATTTAGATTGGAAAATGCTAATCCAATTATGCTCAGAGCTCTTCACAATAAACACTGAAGAACAAAATACTGACGATACCAATTTAGTCTTCAATTAAGTCATTCTCCTCAGGAGCCTATATATCCATGACTACAATTATTTTAATTGTAGCAGAAATGTGTGATTTAGTAATCCATATTCAAATAAAAGATATAGAAATGTATCATTAAGTGTTGAGTTGCCAATGCTCAGATTCTGAGGGGATAGAATACCAAATTCTCTTCTAACTACTCCCGTGGGAAAAAAAATCTAATAAAAGTTTTACAAACAGATAGTATAGAACTAGTAAACTCTCTGATTTGATTTAATACAGAATATGGTGAGAACAATGGTTTGAAGGACAGACCATTTCAAATGGCATCATCAAAATACCCATGTTGATTTGTTTTGCTTTGGGTGGAACCTTCTTGCAGGAAGCTTTAGGTGTGGAATTTGTGATCCCTGTGCAACTATCAAGTTGCTTCTTGAGCATAGGAAACTGAGTCTATGCAAATATATTATTGTTAGCAGTTGTGGCTAATGTATTTTATTGGAATTGCTAATAAAGAGACACTTTGAACACTCTCTTCACTTTGACCCTAATATAACCAAAGTCTCAATTGTATATTATATATCTAATTAAAGTGAGGGAACCCACCATCTCCGTGGGTAATTGATTCTATTATTGAATCACTCTTACTCTTTTACATGTTTACAACTTTTTGTAATATTTCTACTATTCAGTTAGAATAGATCTTTCTATGATTGAACTTCATTATTCAGTATGTAATATACTGGCAGAGAACTTGTCTTCATATGCAGCCAACAGATACTTATTTATGGACATTCAGCTTGTAATCTCATTTTTTTTCTTTGGATTTATGGAGCAAATAAAAATAATTGTAAAGGCAGTTAAGATTTAGATCTGGTTCAGATATAAGTTGCAGGTCATTACATTTTCTCTCAATTATCCTCTATACTTAGTGTTAACATAATTTTTCAAAAAAATAGTACAACTTATCACATTTCTCAGATTGTGATTGTATATTGAAAAAACTATGAATGTACATGCTTAGTTGCTATTTGTTAAATCCATATCAAAATGTGGTCTATTTTTTTACCCTTAATATATACCAGATAAGATCCACATGCAAAGATAAATATATGGGATACATTTCCTGGTTTACATTTATGTCTGCCTGAATATGAGTATTTCCTGGTTTACATTTATGTCTGCCTGAATATGAGATTTGGACAAGTATTTACAGAGTCAACCATATTTTCAGAAATAGTAAATCACAAGAGTATCTAAGTATTGTTGATTGTTCAGCAAGGAGTTTCAAACAATCAGTATAGGTCAGGCATGTCAAACTGCCAGCCCACCGGCTGGATGCATCATGCCAAAACCACGCCTACCCCATTGCTGGCAATGGGGAAAGAGTCGCAATACATCACACGACATCATGTGACGTCGTGAGTTTGACATGCCTGGTATAGGTACAAACCAAATTGGATGACAGGTGTTTAAGTCTTAAAACAATCAGTAATATTATTTTTAATAATTCCAAACATAAATAATTTCTGAATCCTAAATTCAATATTCCTCTCCTCTCCTGCATAATGAATTAATATGTTACAATCCTAATTGTATTACGCTATTTATCTAATATTAATTCAAGAAATTTTTGAATAAAAGATATAACCTTCTTCAAATTAAGCTTGAGTTCATAGATAATTCCTTTTGCCTTACCAGCAATAACTAAAAAGTAATTTATGACTATTTCTTGCAGCTAAGTGGACATTAGCAATGCTTTCCCACTGATCATATCCTGCCAGATATACCTAACTGGAAATTTATTATATATATGCAGTGTTTTTTTTGTAAAAGAAAAAGGTGCCGGAACTCACACATGTTATAGAACCCGCCTTGCCTACCCTACAAGGTTCCATCCAAAAAAAGGTGCCGGAACTCCGTTCTGAGCGTTCTATGAGAAAAAAGCCCTGTATATATGATACAAACATCTAACAGAGTTAATCCTGAACATAACGTTACCCTTTTAGGGTCTATTCACATAATTCATAGTTTTAAGTTTTGAACCTATCATATCACCCACATTACCCTACATTGGACTGAAAACAAGAAATGTACTTGAGAATACAGCTCATCAAGTTAAGGAGTCAGATTATAATTAGAAGGTAGGTATGGTTTTATTTTAATCCAGGCCTAGAAAATAATGTAGAATCTCTCATACCTTTTCAAACATTCATATCAAAAATTAAACATAATAAGGGTTACTAGGAGAGGCTACTGAGATGAAAGCAAAGTCCACTTTTCTGGTCCCCACTGATGGATCTCACAAGAGGAGCATACTGCATTTTGACCTGTGGAGAATACACAAATACCTATCTGTTGCTCCTTGATATTATATGGCAGGAACTATTTCAGCCTGTAATAAATCAGAAGTAACTGCATGCACTTACGTATTCAGTACTGCTTCCAGGACCATAAAAGGAAAGAGTAGTTCTGTTCATCTACCTGACACTCCTATGAAATATCACTAACACAGTGCTGTCCTCACAGCCAACCTCCATCTGTTTGCAATCGCAGGAAAATGTAAAATACAAAAATGTGTTGCAAAGCTGAGAGTGTGTGGGTGATGATGAAGTAGTCATGCTCAGCAGCAATAGCAGAGCTATTTTTAGCCTAAAGTGGGCTAGTTATTTGCTGAAGTGCAAAGCTGAAATAATAACAATGTAAATGTAATAATAAGAAAAGGCATATAAGATACATGTATAAAGCATAATCATTCTACTGCTGGCATTTCTATAACTATTATAAATGGCTTGCAAATAAGAGAATTTGAAATTCTGTTTTCTGGCAAAGAGGATTAAGACTGGCTCCTTAATATTTGTCAGTGTGTATTGAGTCACACTCTTTAAGTGTTGGTTTAAGCTTTGCTTAAAAAGGTAAAAAAGGTAAAGGTTCCCCCGCACATGCGTGCTAGTCGTTTCCGACTCTAGGGGCCGGTGCTCATCTCCGTTTCAAAGCTGAAGAGCCAGCGCTTGTCCGAGGATGTCTCCGTGGTCATGTGGCCGGCATGACTAGACGCCAAAGGTGCACGGAACGCTGTTACCTTTTTAAGCTTTGCTTAAAGAGTCTAAATTCTCTTAGTTTTTCTTGATCAATCAATGTGTTTAAACATAAACATTTAAGGGGGGGAAAAGAACAGATACATGTTTGAAAGTCCTATATCTTCTGCCACCACCATTTATTTTTCTATAGGGAGATTTGATTAACAATTCAGTAAAATCTAATAAATGTGAATCAAGATTTATAATGTGTAATTTTCAAGAATATGATTTCTTATTGTCAGATTTGATATTTTCACTTGCCCTTCATCATAGGATATCAGGATAATATATCAAAGTGAATACTTCTCAATATCACACATGGAAATTTTATAACACCTAAATTTTAAGTAATCGTGCTGGATGCACAGTATTCCAACCTCTGTACCCTGAATATAACAATTCTTTTGAATGAACTCTGATAAAAGGCTCCAAAAGTAATCCAAATGCCAGCAAACTTTTTAGAATGGAGACAAATCTCCAATCATTATCAATGAGTACAGATTGTCTTTGACTTATGGATGGTCAGCAACCATTCAAAGTTAAATGGACCTACCTGGGAATACTTATGATCCAGTTCCAAAGTTCCTCATGGCTGTTCCAGCTCCCCATGATCACATGTCTATTTCAAGTGATTGGCAACTGCCCCACATTTATAGCCATTTGCAGTGTCCTGTGGTCATATGACTATGTTTTATGACATTTTATGACAATTGGTTTACTTAATGATTACTGCATTTGCTTAAGCCCCATAGCATTTGCTTTAGGATAGCAGCATTTGCTTAACAACTGTAGTGTTTGTTTTGGGATAGTAGCATTTACTTAACAACTGTGGTGTTTGCTTAAGGACCACTGCAAAAACTTTTTGCAAAATTGGGTTGGTCATGTGGCTGACCTGCTTTCTAGCTATCACAACATATGACCATAATGGGAAGCTCCATTATGGTTATAAATTGAGGATTACCTATATAACTGCAAAATATCTGGACAAGAAATTTGCATGTTCCCAAATGTGGCCTGGCACCCAATTCACAAAAATATCACTCCAGGTGGCATTCAACAATAAAAGCAAAACTAGAACACAACAAAACTCCAGAGAAAATAACACACAGTTGTGGCACATGAACATATATTCCATCTTGCAGGATGAGCTTCTGTAAATACTAGCCACAATGGCTGAGGGAATAGCCAAGTTTTCCTGAAGACTTCCAGATCAAGGCAAGTTAACCTTGGGGAAAGATAATTCGACAGAAATGATACAGAGAAGACACTTTATATTCATACTTTTTTCAGAAATTAAGACAAACATATTTTTTAAAAGCCCTGTATTTTATTTTATTTTTTAAAATTCTAAAGTGAATAGAGAATGGTTGCATTAAAAAGAGTAACTAAATCCCAGGTAACTGGAACTTTAAGTTACAAAAAATAATGCTTTCCTGCAAATTGTACACTGAATACTTGGGAAGATTAAAAAGTATGAACGCAGTTAGTCTATGGCATACATTACTGTATGTATCAGTTGATTTCATGTAAAGAGTCATTTTTACTACATAGTCTTTATTTTAAAAAGTTGCCTTCTCTCAACCTGAGTCATTCAACCATTTAAATGGCAACATTAATCACAAAATGCAGCTCAGCTTATAATCAAGATTTGGTTGTCAGTTTTTCTTTCTGACGTACACTGGATGTTGATGAGACAGATTTGGTTTCATAATATAAATATGAATTTTTAATTTGATTTAACATATTCCTGGTGTGTGCTAAACCACAAGGTGTGTGTGTGTGTGTGTGTGTGTGTATACCATGTTTCCTGAAAATATGCCTGGGTCTTATATTTATTTTTGGTCCAAAAGACCCATTAGGGCTTATTTTCAGGGGTCTCTTATTTCGCAGGTAGAGGCAAAAGCACAGGGGGAGGGGGACGGGCCAACACAGGTGGGGTGGCAGGTCTATTGGAGGACCAGGTTTGAAGGTGGGGCCAAGCATAGGAACTAGAGTCCCGCAAGACCTCAGCGAGCCCACTCCCCATCCATTTCCTCATGTTGCTTTCCATTTAATACTGAATGGGCTCCAATAGAAAGGCTGGATGGAACACACAAAGTGTGTCAAGAATGGCCTGTCCCAGCATGGCTTTACAACAGTGGGAGGAGCAGTCACACCTGGCAAGCATAAGCAGCTGGCAGAGCTACCTAGCGCTACAGGAGGAATGCGGAATGGACCCACCAAAGTTTCACAGGATTTGTAACCCCCTCCCCAGGCTGGCCCCCATTCCCTTGTCTGGTGGGTGGGATGCAAAGAAGAGGAAGCATGAGCAACCCAGGACCAGACCACCAGTGAATGCAAATTTGGCAGCGGCCACTACAGCTCTCATGGAGCAAGCCCAACTTCTGGGAATCAGGGACCACAGCATGGTTCAGCCTGCTAAACCTCACTTGAACAGAATTTCAGTACCCAGCATATACCAGGCTGAAAAGGAGCCCTCCCATAAGCCAATCAACAAATCAGGCGGAGTCCTCCAATAAGACAAAAGAAAACCAACAACGGTGCTCCCTTCTCCTATCAGAGTTGGGTGTGTTCTGTTGCTGAGAAAGTAAACAAACAAAACTTTTTGCAAGAAAACAGCCATGGAGGCAAACGATGAGAAAGAAAGCCCGCCCCTCGTGGGTGGAAATAGGTAAATGAGGAGGTGATAGTCGAAGGAAGGGGGTGGGGTTCAGCTTGCATGCTGGGAAGGTGGGGAAAGAGCTGAATTGCTGAGGCTTTGAGTTAGAATTGGAAAGAAGCATGAGGAGTTTGGACCATGCTGAAGGAAAAGGGGAGTGATCCCTGAATTAGACCCTTTCTAGCCACAGGAAGTGTAAAAGCTGAAATCACATTCACTGGTCCCCTCGGACTAAATGGCTTTGGTACAGTGACAGTATCTTCTACCTCATTTGTACTATGCAAAATTCTGTAGTTCCTGTCCCTCCCCTCCCCAGCCCCACCCAGGCTCCCTCATATTCCATGTGAGAGACATCAAGCTGGCCATGTCCATTCCACCCACCTTCCAGGCAACCACAATGCTAGGATTTACTTTTGGAGTAGGGTTTATATTAGGCCCACCCCAAAAAATCAATCTATTGCTTATTTTCAGGGTAGGTCTTTATCTTCAGGAAAACATGGTATATGTTATACATGAATGGAAAGTGGGAATGGAAAGCTTCCTTATATAGGTAGTCCTCAACTTACAACACTTCACTTAGTTGAAACATTCAAACTTACAATGGTACTGAGAAAAGTGACTTATGACTATTTTTCATATTCAAGATTGTTGCAGCATCCTCATGGTCATATGATCAAAATTCAGAGGTTTGGCAACTGACTTGTATTTATGACTATTGCAGTGATCTTCTGACAAACAAAGTCAACGAGAAAGCCACATTCACTTAACAACCATGTGACTAATTGAACAATTGCAGTGATTCACTTAACAACTGTGGCAAGAAAAGTCATAAAATGGAGCAAAACTCACTTAACAAATGTCTCACTTAACAATAGAAATTTTGGGCTCAGCTAAGGCGGTAAGTCGAGGGCTACCTGTACTTCTGCCAAACATGGGTATAATATAAGAATATCATAAATCCAATTTTCATTTATAATACTTTATTTCAGGGAAAACAAAGAATTGTCTCTAACTGTATCCTCAGATTTCATATGTGCCACTATAAAATATTTCACCATTCATCAGAAAAGCAAAATAGCAAATAACACACAAAAACATGGTAATAAATAATGACCTGAGGGGGTTATTATGATGTAATGAAACAATAATAAATAATGTATTCCCCCAATAAGGTACTACTTTGATATAGTTATGGATTTGTGTATTCTGAGGAACATGAGAGCTATGCCAGTGGTTCAATCATACTGGACAGGTTTTAGCAGAGGAGCCAGGTGAAGATTAAATAAATAAATATTTATTTATTTACAATAATTAATATGTTGAGATATAATTATAATTTCTTCTCAGTCCAACTTACATTACAATATATCATTGTGGGAATAAGACAAGTGAAGATTTTTAACTATGCTACTTTGACTTTTCAAAGAAAAAGCAGATTGTACCAGAAAAATGTTAAATAAATTGATATCTAATGGAATTTTTTCTTGTAAATTCCAACAATCTTACTGTGTTGTCTAATACTTATGAAATATTTGAAGTAATTATTAATGCATTTAATAATTAATGAATTTAATTATTCTGAATTAAAGTGTTATTTGTGACAGAAGAAAAAATATATAAACAGTGCTGAGACTGCTTCATATAAGATGAACCCCCCAAAATTCGTCAACTCTGACTCATAGTACAACTCACAGTATAATATAAAACTCATCGTATAATATTCACTAAACTCATAGTATTCACTGAGCTCATAATATAACATTCATTCAAACTAGCTAGTAAAGAATTTGTCTAACAGCCATGCAGAATTGCTATATTCCCCTGATGCTTTTGTTCACCAGATAATGTTTTGTTCAACAGACAAGCATTTTTGTTACAACTGTTGTACATTTTCCAAGGCCAGAATGATTGAATGGGATTTTAATGACTCCTTAGAACAAAAACTCGTGTCATATTGGCAAGGGTAAAAACTTGCAAACTTAGTACATTTTTCATGTGGGAGAATAGTTTCAAATTATTTGCTCCTCTTGGAGAATAAAGTGTGCTTTCTTTGAATGCTAGGAGCCCTGCTGCTGAGATAAATGCTTTAACTGGTAGCCCTTAATAGATCACTGGGGTTAAGTGGGCAGGAGGGCTATTTGGGCAGGGCCTGAGTCTCAAAGGAAATCTTGGGTTTGATCATTAATTATTTTAACTTGGAATTTTGAAATGTTACCTGCACCCACTCAATCTTTAATACTTTTTTTTTCAAACGCCATCAGTTTTCCTTTAGGCCTTAAATGCTGAGAAGGGCTCAGCTTTTTCTAGATCTATGAGGGGGCCTGTGGCTCAGCAGGCAAACCTGTTTCCACACAGCTGTGAATAACTAATCCTAGGTTCAAACAGCTCTTGACAACCGTGATACTCCTTCAGACTATATAAAAAGTAGGAGTTCAGCTAGTGATGTGATCATGAACCATGCCTACATGTTGGTCTCAGAGATTCCTCTTTAATAACATTTATTGAGATGAACTGGATGAGGTTACAAAAATTTCAACAACTAAATTATTTTCAATCATGAATCTTGTAAACATTAGAGCAGATACTTTCTTATTTCATTTTTAACAGACTTTTGATCAATTGATAAATAAATGGTCACCGATGACAGGAAATTTTGGTTTTTTCTTGTAACAGTTCCTTAAATCTTTATCAATTCCTTTCAGTGATGATGTCTGTAGTTGCAAATTTGTTTCCTAGCAGGTGAGCTTTTCACTGAATTTAATTAAAATAATTTAATTAAAATAATCTTTTTCAAAACTTGAAACTGGAAGTCTAATGGATTTAGAGAAGCACAAACTCCTGAGTGTAAAAATCTATTCAGAATTTTTCATATGTTGCATACCATAAATTTAAGTATCCAAATGCAAAGGTCATTAAAATATTTCAGGTCAAAAAATCTTGATTTTTAGTTTAGGTGTGTCACATGGCAATCTGAAACAGGTTATAACTAGTTCAGCATAAAAAGCTAAGATCTCATATTGCAGCAGTCAAATCAGCAAACCTCATTATAACTTGATCCTACATGGAAATCTTGAAATCACCAAGAGCTAAGCTTGGGTTTGAAGAAGACTTTATTTTCTATACTTTTAAAGTAAATTTAGTTAGAGATTACCAAAGAGAAAGAGAGAGTATGTATTTGAATTTATAAAGTCATTCAAGTCTAATGACAGATTTTTAAATTCCTTCATTATAGTGCTGATTCATTATGCACTTGGCCAAACAGAGAATAATAATATTTTAAATGAAATATATATTGGACTTAAAAACAAAAGCTAGATAGACTGAAAGCAATTGCCCAGGAAGTAAAGCATGACATAATGTAAATTCTAAGGGGAGCTTTGCCCTACTTGTGAAATACAGATGGTGATTATTTTTTTAATGCTGCCTCTAGTTCTTTATTTCCTGCCACAAGGAATATTTCTATACTAATCTTTCTTCCTTCCCATTTTTATTTCAAAGACAACTGCTTGCAAAAGACTGGCAATTGCAGAGCAGAGAGAGAAACCTTAAAGTTAGCAATGTAGTAGAATCACTGAGCAAAGATTTCTCCACAGGGCTCCTTATTAGCTCTGATACTCTTAAAATATTTAACAGTAGGAGTGAGCAAAGCTCTTAAACATAGTATCATTAAATTTACAAAATGTGCCAAAATAGGGGAATTCTTAAATCTGCTTGACAGAAGTGGAAAATGGGATTGGCAGAGGAGCATGGCGCATAATGTATTAAATATAACAAAAAGCATTGGATTCAGATAGAAATAATGCCCAAGGTACATGTAGCCTGAATTACAACAAAGATGTAATCTAAAAATGCTAAATTAATAAATACTAAACAATATCTAAATTTCTTGATGCCAGAATGCCTTTTGAGAAAAGGACAAGATCTTGTACTTGTTTACATTTAGAAAATATTTTAGCATGATGAAAAACAACTATTATTCAAGTTTTGTGAGCCCACCAATCATCTCTCCTTGATTAAATGATTGAGTGTTGTCATTTTTCTATCAGCCTCTCATTTTAAAAGGGTAAATAATTCTACAGTATTTTTGTATTATAATTGGAATATCAGATTAGTTACAATTGTTCATTTTTTTGTAATTCTTCAATTTTGACAGAGGTAAAATACCAAATACAACCTGGATCATGTTTGCTAGGTTAGCTGAGAATTGTAGTTTATTTAAATATCTATGAGATATATATTCTATTGTAACCCAAATAGTTACATAGAGATTTACCTTTATTTTCACAACAACCCTATTGAATAATCTGCCCTTAGACTATGTACAGTAATCTGAGCAAATGACTCTCTCTGACTGTTAACCACTTCATTACACTTGTTCTCAACATAATTCTGCTATGATACATTCTTAGCCATGAAATATTTCATCAGTATATGTCTTATTCTTCAATACACTTTGATTGGTCCATATATCTTGCTAAGCCATAATTTTCTGGCCTATTAGTTTTGAGCTCACACATAATTACATGTAAACAGGCCACCCAAGGAATTAATGTAATATATCAGTTAATATAATATATTAACAAAAAAATCAATAAAATGTAATGTACTTAAAATATAACAATATATAATTCATATTATATGAAAACATGATGTTACAAAATACCAGGAAAACTGGGTACAATTTGCATGAGTAAAATAATAAGAAACATAATGTCATGTCAAAATAATAAGAAAGATAATGTCATTTTCTAACAATGATAGAAAATAGTTGTTACACTGAATTTAAATGACTGTGTGACTCTTAAGAGCTATTCTAATTGTAAGAATTCAGGCTGGGGAATGGGGCCAGCCAAAGAGACTTCAGACTACTAGAAAAGTATGTACCATGTTTTCCCGAAAATAAGACCGGGTCTTATTGTTTTTTTTTAGTTCCAAAAGAGGCACCAGGTCTTATTTTTGGATGGTGTCTTTTCCACTCACCTCACGGTGGCGGCACCAACAGCCCTACCCAGTCGGCCCACTTCTTCTGAGGCTGAAGGACAGCTTCATTCTGCAGCTCAGAATGGAGCTCCGGCCTGCATTTTGCAGTCAGGTCTTTCTGGAATATAACTGGGTGAGAGGCACATGAGGCAGCTCCCCACCCCGACCCTAGCTTGATTTTTAGGTATGTGACTTGCCCACAAACTAGGGTTTATTTTTTGGGTAGGTCTTACTTTCGGAGAAACATAGTTCTAAAAAATAGCAATGTCAATACCTTCATTATAGCAACTTCAAGCTATACTGAAAATTTGAAAAGTTTGAAAGAAATTCTGAATCATTTTGAAAATAAGAAAGAAAAACGGATGCTTTAACAATAATGGAAAAATGGATATACAGGGATGGACATAATCTATCCCTGACTGTCAGGTAAGCAAAGGATTCAAAATAAACAGACCAGCAGGTAATCCTTGATATCCTTCTTAGGATAGGCCTAAATGGAAAAATAATTTCTGTCATAAATGAAATGACAACTGACAGAGATATGACTGAATGAACTGAAGGGACTTGAAGCAGGAAAGACCTAAAGTGCCAAAATTTGCCTTTTTATTTCTCTTCCCTTATGTAACAAGCTTTTCTTTACATGATCAGATCTTTTGAGTTTCTTTTTCATCTTTCATTATTGTGAGGAGGTAAAAGTGTGTGCATGTAGATATGTTGCTCAATTCCCTATTACATTGATTCATATTTCACTGTTTCTTCTTTCTGACCTCAAACAAATACCTTCAGTTGAAGAAATAGCATAGAACAATCAGGGTCATGGAAAAATTACATCTATAGTAATGAATCTTTTGAAAAGTTTAAAAAGGTCTCAGAGTATGGTAATAACAAGTCAAGTAAAAGTCATGATAGTATGATTGCAGTTCCATACATTTCTTTAAAAATGTGTTGCAAATGTGACACACATTTTTAAATTTAACAGAACTTTAATGACATCGTAATTAGGACTGCCAGCTTGATTTTTTGGACCACAATCTTTCAACACTCTGATCCATTTGATTTGATTAAAGTACAAATCAGCAAGCATGAAAGCTTTTTTAAAGATGAATATCTATAGAGAAGCTGCCAGAACAAAAAAAATGAAAGACAGTAGTTTAGTGATAGAAAAGTGCTTTGCATTCAAAATGATCCTAATTTAAATGTTAGAATTTCATAGTATTTCTGAGAAAGAGATACTAGGAATCTTCTAGGAATGTTTTAGGTGTGTTCCATGGGGGCCTGAGGGCCTGTCCCTAAGCGGAGGTGCCAGCATCCCCCCTTCCACCAGATTGTAGGGCCCCATTTATCCAGCCAGGTGAGGCCCACCCAGTGTTCCACTGCAGCCTACTGAAGCCTGCCACAACATCTGTGACGGCAGTGGGAAAAGGGGGTCCCGGGCCCATCCACAGCGAGCACTTTGAGGTGCAGGAGGTACTTGACTCAAGGATGTGAAGGGGAAAGTTGCAGTACCTGCTTCTATGGAAGGGCTACCCCAGGGAGGAGGCCTCGTGGGTGGGGGTGGGAGACGTCCACGCTCCCTGTCTGGTTCGGGCTTTCCATCAAAAGCATCCAGAGAAACCAGGTGGAGAACGGACCGAGTCCGCGGGTTGGGTGGACAACTGCTTACCGCTTGCTTCTTTTCTTCCAGGTGGAGCCCTGGTAGGGGGGGCAGCGTGTCAAGCACCGCAGGCCCGACATTCATCAGGGGCGATGGCACTAGGTGGTATTCCTCGCTTGAGAGCCATCCCCATCCCAGCTGGCTTCTCAGGACTCCTCAGCCCAGTTGCGGCCGCTCCGTCCGACCCTCCTGGGATGCCTGCAGACTCCCGGCTGTCTCTGGTGGCCGCGTCTGCTTTGGACTGCTCTGGGAGCCTCTGGTCACCTCCAGCCACCGCACCTGCACACGAGGGATGTGCAGGCAACGAGGCAGGACCCCGACCAGCTCTGGACGCCGCACCTGTGCAGGGAAGACTCATGGATGATGAGGCAGGCTCCCGGCCATTTCTGGCAGCTGTGCCAGTGCCTTGAGGGGCCCGAAATGCAGCTGATGTTTCGGGCTTCCCTCGCTGTGCGGCGGATGAGACCTGTGCCAGCCGAGAGGACTTGTTCGGCTGGGGCTTCAGGATCGCTGGCTACACTACCTCACCTCCTGACTGTGGGGGGGTTGATGTTGGGATTGTCTGGCTGGGGGACTGGGGTGGCTCCAATGGGCAGAGGGATCCCAGAGCCTAGGGGCCATGAAGGGAACGGTCCCGGGTGGGAAGGGGCCAGTGATGGTGGGGCTTGGGGGTTTGGTGTGCGGGTTTCCGGGGATACATACCTGCTGGGGAAGAGCATGTGGAGCACAGGGGAAAGGCGGAAGCCAAAAGGACCTGGAGGGGAGGGGTAGCATTTATATGGGGGGCTGGGCAGATCTCGGTTTGTTGGGGGAGGCGGGGTGTTTTGTGCCGGATGGCTTTAAACAGCATTGAATGTGGAGAGCATCCAACGCTGACTTTGTTCCCGCTTTGGTTTGCTTTTGTACGTGAATAAACGCATCTCCTTTGTGGGTTGTCTTCCGTTCCTGCTGTGAGTTGTTCCTGCCATTTGCAGACGGGATTTTGACAGTATTATTTTATTTATTTATTTTTATTACATTTATATCCCGCCCTTCTCCGAAGACTCAGGGCGGCTTACAAGCTTAGCAGTAGCCTTCATTCTATGTATATGCCTGCTTATTAGGGCTTTCACACACCACCCCAAGCAGCATTATTACAAAGTCAGCTTATTGCCCCCAACAATCTGGGTCCTCATTTTACCTACCTCGGAAGGATGGAAGGCTGAGTCAACCTTGAGCCTGGTGGGATGCGAACCTGCACTAATTGCAGGCAGCTGGTGTTACTTAAGGAGGCATCAGCCCACTGCTCCACCAAGGTTCTTTTATGTGTCTCACTTTGAGAGCAGGCAACTAAATTTCATTTTTGATGTGTACCATTGGGCCCACAGTAAAAATGACAATAAAGATTGTCTTATTTTATCTTATCTTATCTTAGAATTAGAATGCATTATACAGCAGTTTTTCTTCTTTGTCTCTATGTAGTTCCAGCTTGATGAGTACTCATTTTCAGAGAATTTTTATATTATATGGTAGCCCTTTTTCATTTACAGCTGCACATTCTGCAATTTTTTATGGATTCATAGGATTTGTTCAAAAACAGGGAGCGGCTGTGACTGAGAAATGTTGAACAGCAATTTTTTATACACCAATTATGAGCATTCCTATATCAGACTCCAAATTCTCCAGACTTATGCCCTGTATTATTGTAATCTGTTGTACATGTTTAAAGACTTTTTAGGAATTGTATTTGGCTCATAATGATGCAAGTAGTAATAGAAATGTGAAGGTGTTTCCATTTAGTATCTTTGCTTTGAGAGAAGCACTGCACTGATAAACCAGTTAGTTTCCAGGTACAATTCAAAGTGCTATTTACCATCTAAAAAGTTAGTTTAGCTATCTGAAGATGTTTCTGTAAAATCATACTTGCTTTGGAATCTTAATTTAAACAATATCATCTTGTGGTTCTAAACAAGGATCTATATTATCACTGCTTCTGCTTTTTAGGACAGTAACTTCCCAGAGATCCACATAGTTGTTTCCTGACCTTATTTAATAGATAATTAAAAACATAATTTTTTCCCCTGGCTTGGTCAATATAAATTTTAGATTGGATGCTTTGTTCTCTTTCAGATATGCATCATTTTTCTTTCTTGATGTATGTTTTTCATATTGTTTTTATTGCAGTAAGCCATCCAGAGTTATCATTGGGTGGCCTTATAAATTTGATGTAACTTAATATGTAGAAATCATAATGGAGTTGGGTGGCCTTATACATTTTATATAAATAAAAGCCCTGGCAAGCTAGCCCATTTCTGCAGAAGTCTATTGACATTGTTTTTAAAAAATCCTATTTTATTACAGTATATAAAACAATTTTATTATTTTTGCCAATACAAGCAATTCTTGCCAAGGATAGATAACAAAATATATTCTAGTTGTCATATAAACTTGATTTCACAGCATTTTTCTCTTTACAAATAATTCTTATTGAGACCTAATAAGTTAACATGAAGGTTTTTTTTTGTCATAAAGGTCATTAAAAATCCATGCTTAGAACTCTGGAAATTTTAGACAAAGTTGTGATCAAATGGTTTAAATATATTAACTTGCCAAGTTTTAAAAATCTCTCTTATCTTGTACCTCCCATCTCATCTCAAATGATAGGGATAATGTCCAGATATAACATTTAGAAAGAAAAGATTATATAAGTTATATTCCATTCTTTAAGGCCAAATACAATTTCTAAGTCTTACCACACAAACATTGCTAAACAAATAAAGCAATAAAGTACCAATAAAAATAAAAGTGCTTAAAAGGATTTTAAAAAAATACTGTAAAAGCAGAGTTGAGAGATTTAGTAAAATTAAGACAGAATGTGGGAAGTTTTATCATGCAGATTTTTAGGTTACCATTCTATGAAAAAGCATTCATCTCTTTTCAGATCTTCTGAATATGTATGTGTTTTTGCCACTGACTACTATGGAGCTTCCTATGGATCTTACGTATCTGTACATCTGAGGGAACAAATTGATGCTTTTTTCATTTCTTTGATAAACAAAGTTAACCAAACTGTGATCTACCAGAATAAAAAATAGATCACTCCCCTAAGTTCAATCAAGTCAGCTGCAGTGATCACTAGGTATAAGTTATGTAAATATTTAATTTTAAAAAATTCATTTCAGCCAGTCCTACTTTGTATCCCTACCAATCTGGCTCTCTAATCACAAATGTCTCTTTAATGGTCAATAAACCAACAATGTGTATCAACAGCAGGTAGAAGCTGCAAATGATAGCAATGGTTTTTAATTGCCCTTGACAATACACAGCCTGAGGACCTATCAAATGAAGCAGAGTCACTACAAATGCCTCTAGTCCCCTCCCCTCACAAATGATCTGTAAGGATGCCATGCTCAATCTCAACAAATCTAGCAGAATGAGCATGCATGTACTTCCTCCATCTCTCTTTTACTGCAGGTCAGCCTTGAGAGCAACAATGGGTGAGAGTTAGCTCCCAAAAAGACCATACTTCTTTTTATACAGTACTTTTCTTTTCCCAGGGACGCGGTGGCTCAGTGGGTTAGGACACTGAGCTTGTCGATCGGAAGGTCGGCAGTTTGGCGGGTCGAATCCCGAGTGCCGTGTAGCAGAGTGAGCGCCTGTTACTCGTCCCAGCTTCTGCCAACCTAGCAGTTCGAAAGCACGTAAAAATGCAAGTAGAAAAATAGGGACCACTACGGTGGGAAGGTAACAGTGTTCCGTGCGCCTTTGGCGTCTAGTCATGCCGGCCACATGACCACGGAGACGTCCTCGGACAAGCGCTGGCTCTTCGGCTTTGAAACGGAGATGAGCACCGGCCCCTAGAGTCGGAAACGACTAGCATGCATGTGCGGGGGAACCTTTACCTTTACCTTTTCTTTTCCCACCAAGAGTGAATCACCAATAATATACAGCTGCAATTTAGTGTTAAGTTTTCTGGTGAAATGTCAGAGTTTGTGTGGAGGTCACAAGATGTCCAGGGGCTATGGATTTCTCCCCTCTGTTTTCTAATGTGTAAAACAAAAGTGAAACATAAAATTACTAAATAAATAAATGGAAAAAATAGCATTAACACTCCCTGTAATAAAAAGTCTGTATTAACTTTATATATAGAACCTTAATCAGCAATACAACATTTTTATAAGATTGTATTCAAATAGCTAAAAAGGCAAGTTATATGAAAACTAATTTTGATTTTCTTTGATGTATCTTGGTTGTGATTAAAATGTGGAAGATACTTAATCTAAATCTCCTACAGTGAATAACAGTGTATGTTCAAAATCCTGTTCCACAAAGCTACAATAGATGTCAGTATGGAAATAAAAAAGCAACACGAAGCAGAAATGCTGGAAGAAATTCTGTCAAGGGAAATACAAAATAAAATCAAGAGAAAAACAACGGAGAGTCATAGTTGTTAAGAGTTTTCAAATTTACATTTATCAGAAAGTTTAAAAGTAAATAAAAACATTGATGGTATTGAATATTGTAAGACTGACTTTAAAACAGATTTGTATACAAATGATGAATATGTGATATATAAAATGTATACACTTTTAATGAAGTTCAAAACAGAAGAAGAACAAATGAAATAATGTATAGGTAGTCCTCAACTTAACTATCATTCAAGTGATAATTGACCTCCCTGGGTGTACTTATGACACAAATTTGATGTTATAACAATTGTCCTCTCCCCATGATTACATGACCATACTTTGGATGCTTGGCAACTGGGTCATATTAACAATTGTTTGTAGTTGCTATAAATAATCATATTATGTGAACATATTTGACAATGATTTCTTTCTGAAAACCGGCATTTATTTCTTGTTTTCTGCACAACTGGCCCATAGCGAACTTTGCTTAATGACTGTGAGTTTTGCTTAATGACTCCAGGTGTTGTCTTAATGACCTCCATCCTCAATTAATGACTGCTGGAAAAAAGGTAAAGTATTGGATCGGTTGGGCAAGCCAATTTACAACCATCATGAGTTATGAGGGTGTGCTCAGGTTCCTTTATAGTCATAATTTGAGAACTACCAGCAAGATAAAGTGGAGTAAATTTTGGTTCTAATATATAGATGAAACAATATGTGGTTGCAACTTGCTGAAATAGTCAAATTGACCTCTTCGATTAAAAACAACATCTGTGTTTACTGCTGACTGGAAACTCCTTCCATAAAATAGACAAAAAGAAGACTTATGATCTATGATTTTGACAATTAAATAGAATTGATTATAGAAATGAGTCATGATATTATTTTACAAAAAGAAGTAAATGCACAGTTATACACTAATTAAATTATCCTGTCTGTCAACTTTAATTCAGCAAAATGTGTAGGAACATTTTTTGAATCAAAGTACCTCAGATAGGCTAACTTACAGAATATATCCGAAATCCCATTATTCCCATGCAATTCAAATTTTAAGGAATTTAATACCAGTTTTAGTTACTAACTTGTGGTCCTTGCAGCATTGCTGCAATTAGTGCTAGCCACATTATCATGATGCATGACTATGCTTCCCAGAAATTTACAGATTGTGTAGCTCAAGGAATAATAACAGTGACAGATGCCCTATTTCCTGCTCTTGCACCCATTCAGCTGATGGCAAGACTCAATGTGTGAGTGGCATTTGGCTGCTGGAACTGAGGGCAAAATTTCAAAGGTCTCAATGGTAGCAGGAATAGATGGAAAGATGAGGCACTGAGGCAGTGATCTACTGGAGGATTAGATCTGACTAAGGGATTCTATCAGTTGACAAGTTAACCTTCTTCCTTGAAGGGAGGGAGCCTTTGGGGACATGCCAAGAGGGGGAGCAAGGATGAAGTTTTCCTCATGTCTTTGACGTCCTTTGATTACTCTCCCATTAGCAAAGTGGCAGACAGTTTTGCAGGTCATCTGAGGAGAAGTAAAAGGAGACTTCACCTGAGGTTGGTAAGGAGGAAAAAAATGGCACCGGCCTATCTTATATGAAAAGATAAAGACAACCCAATGAGTTGTTTAGCATAACGGCTGTAAAGAAGATTGGAAGCAACCTCTCTATTTTGTTCTTTCTTGTTTATTTTTCTTTTACATTTTCTTTTCTTTTTTGCACTTCAGCTTACACTCATTTTAAAACTATCAATACAATACAAAAAGCAGTAATCTGAAACAAATATGGGCAGCTAGAAAGATTTGTTTGGATAGAAAAATCCAAAACCCACTAAGACTTCAAAAATAATTTGGAAACAAGCATAATTTGGAAACATTCAGATGATATGTGAATGAAGACAGCAGATGGAAAAAAAATATAGTTCATCTTTAAGCTGAAGTACATAAAAATATACAGATACTTTGCAGAGAATACGTGGACATATTTAATTTTCTACAGTTTTGTGTGAGGAAAGGCATCCAGCCAGTAAATGCTCAGCTGCATGCAGTTGCCCCGATTCTACCTGGAACTAATGGGTTACATTTAAAAAAATAAAAAAGTTGTAGTGAAAATATTGTTTTAATGAAATCTCTTTCAGGGGAATGCAAGAGTGATGACCAGGGATGTTACTCCATGTATGTTACACATCTGAATATCATATTGGGCACACTGGTTTAATACTAAACATATTTATATGATTTTCTTTTTTTTAATTGAAAAGTTTTTCAATACATTTTATCTTTAACAATCCCTCCCCCCCACCCCCCACCCAACCCTTCCTAGCCTTCCCTAACCCTCCCCCCTCCCCTTCCCCCCTCCCCATCCCCGACTTCCCAGAGCTAAATACAAGGTATAAAAGTAAAAACAATCATAAACAACCATATGCTAACAACAATAAGCTATTAAGTCTATCGCACTCTAGCTCATATAAAATGACTACAAGCAATACTAATATCACATCAAAACTTATACAAATGCTAAATGAAACTTTTTGGTCCCATATTTGTTCTGGATGTAATCAATCCACTTTTTCCACTCCATAATATAACGTTGTTGTGAATGGTCTTTCAAATAAGCCGATATCTTTGCCATTTCCGCCAGGTCAGAAACTTTTAAAGTCCATTCTTCTATAGTCGGCAGTTCCTCCTTCTTCCAATATTGATCTACTAAAAGTCTTGCTGCCATAATTAAGTTCAACATCAACTTAGTGTCCACAACAGTAGTATCCGTAATTATGCCCAATAAAAAAAATTGTGGACAAAACTTTATCCTTTGCTTAAATATCTTCTGCATATTCCACCAGATTTTAATCCAAAAAGCTTTAACCATTTTACAGGTCCACCATATATGAAAGTACGTTGCGTCTTCGCCACCACACCTCCAACATTTAGGTTGATAGTTCAGATACATACTTGCAAGCTTTTTAGGATCTAAATGCCACCTATAAAACATTTTATAAAAGTTCTCTCTTAAATTTTGGGCTTGCGTAAATTTTACATTCCTCACCCAGATCTTTTCCCAAGTATCCATTGTGATAACTTCTTGAATATTCTGAGCCCACTTTATCATACAGTCTTTAACAAGTTCTGTTTCTGAGTCAATTTCTATCAATGCAAGATATATCCATTTGATATGTGCTGGACCCTGATTTCTAATTTGCTTTACCAGATTTTCATCAGTCATTGAAAAACCAATTTTCTGATCTTCTTTCCACCTGGCCCGTAATTGACCATATTGAAACCAGGTTTGAACAATCTTCTCTTCTCGTAGAAAATTATACGGCTTCAAACACCATACGTTCCTCTCCAAACTTAGGATTTCCTTGTATGTAGTCACATCATGTTTGAACCCAACATTTATATTTTCTATTGCGTGTTTCGGTATTGCCCATAAAGGTATCTTGTAATTTAACTTATGTCTATACTTTTTCCAAACTCTCAACAAAGCATGTCTAAAAATATGCACCTTAAACACATTATCTACCTTCTTATCATACAATAAATATGCATGCCAACCAAATAACAAGTCGTGGCCTTCAAGATTTAATAATCTCCCTTGTGTTAAATTAATCCAATCACTTATCGCTGACAAAGCAGCAGCTTCATAGTATAATTTAAAGTTGGGCATTTTGAGACCACCTCTTTCACGCGTGTCCTGCATAATCTTAAATTTAACTCGTGGCCTTTTCCCTGCCCATGCAAATTTATTGATACCCTTTTGCCATTCCTCCAAATTTGAGTCCATTTGAAATAAGAATAAAAATTTAGGCAAAACATTCATTTTCACTGCTGCAATTCTTCCCAATAGAGACAATTGTAATTTTGTCAATCTATAAGCTTTCCAATTCTTTTTGAGTTTTTCCCCATAATTTTTCATAATTATTTTTATATAACTTTGCATTTGAGGGTGACAAATACACCCCCAAATATTTAACCCTTTTAACAATCTCAAATCCAGTTAAACCTTCTAAAAGGGCCTTTTGCAATACTGTCATATTTTTAGCCAATATTTTAGTTTTTTGTATATTAACCTTGAATCCAGAAACCTTCCCATATTGCATTATTATCTCCATCAGGTCCACAACAGAATTTTTTGGCTGAGTCACCGTAACAACCAGATCGTCTGCAAACGCCCTCAATCTATAATCCTGATCTCTAATTTGAATTCCCTTATTTTTTTCCGAATTCTGTATTTTAATCAATAATATCTCCAATGTTAAAACAAATAATAAAGGTGATAACGGACACCCTTGTCTTGTGCCCTTTTCAATATTACATACTTCAGTCAAACTATTATTTACTATTATTCGGGCTGTTTGTTTTTGATATAATGCCCTAATTGGTTGTAAGAATTTATCCCCAAAATTCATTTTATCTAATACTTTCATCAAAAATTGCCAATCTAGTTGATCAAAGGCTTTTTCGGCGTTTAGAAAGATCAGCGCCGCAGGGATCTGGTTGTTCCTTTCCAAAAATTCCAACAAGTCTACTATATGCCTCACATTATTTTTCATTTGTCTGCCACTAATAAACCCAGTTTGGTCACCATGAATTATCTGTTACAAAACCCTCATCAATCTGTTAGCTAAAACCTTAGCAAATATCTTGTAGTCCGTATTCAAAAGTGATATTGGTCTGTAATTTCTTACTTGAGTGACATCCTGATCTTCCTTCGGAATCAGAGAAATAAAAGCAGTTCTCCAAGACGGAGGCACCCCTCCTCCCATTTGAATTGTCTGAAACAATTCCCTTAATGGCTTTATCATCTCCAATTGTAAATTTTTATAATACACCGCAGTCAGTCCATCCGTGCCTGGCGCTTTATCCACCTTCAATTGTTTAATTGCTAAAATAATTTCTTCTTCTGTTATCAATTGATTAATCTCTTCCTTTTGTTCTTGTGTAAGAACTGGGATGTTGGCATTCCTCAAATATACATCAATATCTGCTTCATTAATCTTATCTTTAGCATATAAAAAAATACTGTAAAAGCAGAGTTGAGAGATTTAGTAAAATTAAGACAGAATGTGGGAAGTTTTATCATGCAGATTTTTAGGTTACCATTCTATGAAAAAGCATTCATCTCTTTTCAGATCTTCTGAATATGTATGTGTTTTTGCCACTGACTACTATGGAGCTTCCTATGGATCTTACGTATCTGTACATCTGAGGGAACAAATTGATGCTTTTTTCATTTCTTTGATAAACAAAGTTAACCAAACTGTGATCTACCAGAATAAAAAATAGATCACTCCCCTAAGTTCAATCAAGTCAGCTGCAGTGATCACTAGGTATAAGTTATGTAAATATTTAATTTTAAAAAATTCATTTCAGCCAGTCCTACTTTGTATCCCTACCAATCTGGCTCTCTAATCACAAATGTCTCTTTAATGGTCAATAAACCAACAATGTGTATCAACAGCAGGTAGAAGCTGCAAATGATAGCAATGGTTTTTAATTGCCCTTGACAATACACAGCCTGAGGACCTATCAAAAGAAGCAGAGTCACTACAAATGCCTCTAGTCCCCTCCCCTCACAAATGATCTGTAAGGATGCCATGCTCAATCTCAACAAATCTAGCAGAATGAGCTTTATCCACCTTCAATTGTTTAATTGCTAAAATAATTTCTTCTTCTGTTATCAATTGATTAATCTCTTCCTTTTGTTCTTGTGTAAGAACTGGGATGTTGGCATTCCTCAAATATACATCAATATCTGCTTCATTAATCTTATCTTTAGCATATAATTTAGAATAAAAGTCCACAAAAGCTTCCTTAATAAGAATGATTTTCTTAAACTATATGAGTTTGGGAAAAATCCAGGTTTGGTACATGATCAAGATTCAAAGGAGTGAGGACTTTTCTTTTCTAATTCAAAATACTACTGTATAATGATAGGACTAATACTATTTAATTAGTATTATTCATTATTATTTTTAAACCTGTGAGAGCTATTAACTCAGTTTCTCATAAAAGAGTTTCTAAGAAGAGATTATCTATATTTTGTCACACCATAAAACTACTGCTATGCACAAATGAATCAGATTTTGCTATGTTACTATAAGAGTGTGGCAACAAATATTGTCCAACGTTAAAAATATAAATACTTTTCCTATGATCCTTCTTCAAAGTTCAATTTTCAATTACATGGAATGTCCCAGGGAATACCATGACTTGCACGATTTGTAGGTCCAGAGACATCATAGCATTTGAACATTTTTTCCAAGGTCTATGGCAGCAATACCAAGTGCCAGTCCATGGCACATTTCTTGACTGCTTTTTCCTAAATATCCTAAAGAGCAGAAGCTATCTAATACCACTTTGATATCTTCACTGTCAGTTCTAACACTGATTGTTCTGCCTGCTGAAATTAGTTTAGTCTTCTTTATACTTAATTTACTCCTATTTTTTTTATTGTCCTTTGACTTTTAGTACTAGGGCAGATCTTTTTCCACTTTTATTTGCATTTCATTTGCAGTATTGCATTTGCATTAATAGAGATAATCCTTTGCATTTCCTGATACCAGTAATAGTACCATTGGCATAGCACAGATTACTGAAGTTTCTTCCTCCAATTTTAGGATGGTATTCTTCTCCCAATCTAGCTTTCCTTAGTATATATTTTGCATACGTACTGAATAAATTGAGAGTATACAGTCTTGTCACATTCCTTTGCCAACTTAGAACCATGTTCCATCCATACTTGGCTTCCTTATCTCTCTATGTAAGTTATGATCACAATGAAATTTTCTGGGATTCCCATTTTTCTGAATACTTTCCATAGTTTGACATGATTAGCACAATCAAAGGTTTTCTATAATCAATGAAGCACATATTTTTGGTATTCTGTTTTAAATATAGGCATTTTTAAAAAGAATCACGATGCAAGATTCATGGAAGAATTATATTTAATGAATGTCTTTTGAAAAAGTTTGGATTGAAAAGAAAAGCGAATAGAAAGGTGACAAAACCAATTGTCTCAATTCTTTTCCATAAACACTTCAAGAATGTAAAGCTCAAATATAAGACCATAATTTTGGTTTCCCCACTTTTTAAAATTGCCATTCCTGAAAAAATTCTATAGCTCCTAATTAAGAAGGAACATCTATTATATAATCATTGTACATACAACTTTCTTACCACTTATTGGTTTTAATTCTCTATATACTACAGCTAAAATAAGTATAAAAATGCAAGAAATAGTTGCACTCTTCTGTAACACAAGAAAGGAGCTACTTTTAGGCAAGATTCATCTGAATGCATATTCTACTTATAACTATAAAAAATGTCTTCATGCAATTACCTTTGACTTAAAGAAAGGACAAAAGTCAATCTCAATTAAACCCAAGCATGACATGTGAACCTAACCAGGCACAGGGATAATAACAAGAGTTAAATAATGTTCATTGGTTTAAACACAGGATTATTTTTTTCCCCAGAGAAGGATATCCTCCCTTGTGGCTTACAACTGATAGTACTAAAATGAGTTTCGCTTGTGGTGGAAAGGGCGTTTCTCTATTTCTTTTCCTAATCAAGGCAGATTATCTCCTTGCAATCTCCATGCTACGGCTATGACAAAGGTGGCAATTCTCTTTCCAAATCTCTTCTGTAGTATCTGGCCATTATAAATGAGTCCTTCGGGAGAAGGGTGGTATAAAAATTTAATAAACTATAAACTATAAACTATAAATGGTGCAGAAGTTTATGTTGAAATATCAATTCCTACTAAAAAGGCAGCAAATTGTTGGAACATATTGCATATATATATATAAGGGCAGCATTATACAAGAGGAATAACAAGCACACTTGCCAGTAGTTATGCAGTACTGTTCCTTTAGTTTATAATTTAATTTAGTTTATACTAAAAAAAGCTTTTGATAAAAACTGGAAATGAAAAACAATTCTACTAGGGAAAAAGAGGTGTGTCCAAATAATAGAAACTTATTTTACTATATGTGTCTGGCTTTTCCCCAATCTACATCCAGTCATGTAGCTGTCATCCTCCCACATTTATTTTCCTTTATAGACTTATACAAGGGCATCATTGGTGGTCTTTGGTGGACACAAAGCAGATGTTTCTCCCACACTGCACAGGAATCTTCTCCCACACTTTTTCCAAAATCCCTTTTTTCCCCTCCCATGCTGAAACTGTATTTTCAGAACATAAAATGCAAACATCAGCCGATCCCACATAATGTTTTTTTCCTCTAATTAAATTACCAAAATCCAGTTTTTTAGTCTTGCATGGGACATCTTTTGTGTGTGAGAGAAGGGAGAGGTGGAGAGAAGGAAAGGAAGGGAGAGAGAGAGAGAGAGAGAGAGAGAGAGAGAGAGAGAGAGAGAGAGAGAGAGAGAGAGAGAGAGAGAGAGAGAGAGAGAGAGATCATTGTCTTTATAAACTTTAAAAAAAATACTTTTGTACTTAGATTTGATTTGCTACAGAAGGGAGAGTAACAACACTGATTTCACCATAGCTTATTTGTAAAGGTAGAAATAAAATAACTCCATAAAGAGAATTTTAAAGGAACTCAATTTTGAGTTCCTTTAAAATTCTACCCCTCTTGTTAATTTCAATTAATTTGATGCTACTGCTGGCTGTCACCTGTATACTCAGTCACATGTCAAAACACACTTCTTTGTGAAAGAAGCAAGAGATATCCAGAGGTAAACAAAGTAAAAGTGACTGACAATATGAAACAGCAAAAATAAAAGTAAAGCAAGAAATAACATACTGTTTTCCCAAGGACTCTCTTCAATTTTCTGTCTGAAATGTTATAATTCACAATTGTCAACATATTCGTTTCAGAAATTACAGTCAAAGTAACTGGGGGGGGGAAGCATCTATCTGTGGGGAAATTCAAGATATTTAATTAATGAAAAGGTATAACATTTCCAGTAATAAGAATGTCTTAGAATATATAAGTAATGCAGGGAGATTTTCCTTTGGCAGGATTTAAAAATTAAGGAAGATCTAAATATTACAGATAGGACAGGAAGGCCTGGAGGAATGTTGTCCATAGGGTCGCGATGGGTCGGACACGACTTCGCAGCTAACAACAACAACAAAATATTACAGATACACAGGAGTAGCACCAGATCACACACTTCTAACCCAAGCTGAGTTATCTGTTTGAGCATCCAGTCACATAACAGCAGGATTTTTTGAGATGCATCAGTAATGTTGGTTCTAGAAAGTTATTCTCATTCTCACCTTGCTTTATTTTAATTAACATTTAAGAAATGCTTGTTTTCCACATATTTTCAGAATAACAATTTGCAAAACTAGATGCTTTTAAAATTAACTTATTAAAATATTTTTAAGTGTTCTCTTATTACTTTTATTCTTTTTTTGGATATATTGTTTTATTGTTTTTATCTGGTGTATAATCATGACAGCCACAGGACCATGGAATGTCTTTGGAGATAAGCAGCATCCCCTAGAGTTGGACATGACTGGATAGGGGTATCACTTATCTTTATTATCCCTTTCAGACTAACACTTTGTTTAGCTTTTTGGCCTCCAATGCTGATATGTAGGATGAATTCTAGATAAATTAATTCACTATCTGGTTTTGGATAAACCTAGATGGAATGCTGAAAAGGTATGATGGAATACAACTGACCAGATCAGTAAACCCTGCTGTTCCTAATAATGACAAATGTTGTTAACTATTTCTATCAGATTTGCTACAGAAAAATGATTTCACATTTCTAACATCATGCTTAATAGGAACAGCAAAAACACATTAATATCAATGACAAAATCAATTGTAGAATATTTCTGTGAGTATTATCAAGCCCATTTGAAATAGATAGATCAGGACTTCCGGTTCCTGTTTTTCAGCGAAGCAGCTGGAGAATTCGAAATGCCAAATCCTTTGGCTGAAATTTCTTTTTGTTGGGGACCCTAAGGGGCCAGAACTCACCCTGAAGGGGTGGAATGAAGGAAGGAAATCCCAGGGACTTAGGAGAGATGGCAGTCTCTCCAAACAGTCCACGAGAAGCCTCCCAGAAACCAACGGAAGAAAAGGCTGGCTAACTTCATGTCCAGTCATAGCTGAAACAACGGAAGTCATAAGCTATTAAACTAAGCGGATCTTAAACAGTATGCTTGAATCTGTGTAAGAATAATGATTTTCTCTATCCTACCTATTTTCCTGAAGAAGAAAGTCCCCAAAATAAGAGATCTCCAAAGAAGGAAAGGGGGAGGGTGACTCTGCTCCCTCCCTTTTGTTAGCGGTGAAACTTACCCTTTAGAGCAGACATGTCAAACACAAGGCCCGGCGGCCGGATCCGGCCCACGAAGTGGTTTCATGTGGCCCGTGAAGCCATCCTGGAAACAGTGAGGGAACGGCCCCCACTGCCTTGGCCCTGGCCCAGAGACCCTCCTTCTGCCAGAGACCCTCAGATCTGTCCCACTCCTGCCCAGGCCCCCATAGGCACCCTTGATGCGAACGATGCAGAGCTGGCCATGCCCACCCAGTAGGCCATACACACACTAGCCACGCCCACCCTGGCAACGCCCACCTGGCCCCCTGAGGGTAACCACAATGCTGATGTGGCCCTCAATGAAATTGAGTTTGACACCCCTGCTTTAGAGAAAGAGTAAAGACAAGAAAGACATGAAAAATGAGCAAATGCTGACACCTGCTGGTGGATGAGGGATTTTTTCTTTGAACTTTAAAGTTTTTAGAAAATGCAGCTGTGTAAACAAAGTGAGGATAACAAAGCTGAAGTAATGAATACTTTACAAAAGGAAACATATGATAAGCGACAACAATTTCAAAGGACAATGATTCTAAACTACATGGAAATCCAGAATAATTTTGAGAGCATGAATCAACTTATTTCCAATTTAATTTCACTCCAAGAAATTTCCCAGGAAAATACAGTAGAGATGACTGAACAAAATTCTGAGGATAGAGACTTAAAGATGGAACAGTATAAAATGATTACTTTACAAAAGGAAACAGATGATAAGCAGCAAAAATTTCAAAGGACAATGACTTTAAACTACAAGGAAATGCAGAACAACCTTGAGAGCATGAATCAACTTATTTTTAACCTAATTTCACTTCAAGAGATTTCTCAGGAAAATACAGTAGATATGACTAAGTATAATTCTGAGAATAGAGATTTGAAGATGGAACTATTTAAAATAAAAAAAATATGATTTAATTCAAATTAGAAATATTTCAACACATGTAAGCAACTCTGAAGATAAGGAGAAGAATGCGAAAAAATTCCTTATAAGGAAACAAATGACGCAGCAAAAGATATTGATTAAAAAAGGCAATGGCCAGAGAAAAAAGACTAAAATGAAAATTCAGAAAAAAGATGGAGCTTTCCAGGAAGAATACTTTAAAAAGAAACATTTGTTTGAATATGGCTAAAGAAATGGAATTTTTTTTTTTTGAAATACACTAGTCTTAGAGGGATGATTTTTTTTCTTATTTTTTTCCTTAACTAACATATGTTTTTTTTTTCTTCTGAAAAAAGTTGAAATGATTAAAAAAAAGCAAATGTTTTAGTTATTTAAATGTGACGATAAGAAAAGCATAAAAATGTGTTTTGAATGAGAGTTAAAGGATTAGATGATTAGAACTATTGAATGGAATGCTTAAAGTTTAAACAGACTAAATACATTTTTAGCTATGGTCAAAAAGAATAAGAAATTGAGGGAATAAATACATATCAAATTAGGAGGGATACATATTTTAAGTTATATGTTATTTTTTTGTATGTCAGTGCTCTTGTCTTTTTTTCTTGTCTCCCTTTTCTTTCTTTCTTTTCTTTCTTTTCCTTTTTTCTTCTTTTTTGTCTCTCTCTTTTCTTGTTCCTTTTTACTTTTTTACTTATTGATTAAGAAATATAAAAGCATGAGAGGGTTTACATGGAAAAAACAGAATGAAATCCACCAATGTAAATATAGTTAAGTGTTAAAAAGATTGTCACTTGTAAGAATATTCAGAATTTGGGGGGAGAAATAAACTGAAATAAACACAGTAACAGGATGATAAAATGATAAAATGATAAACTATTGAAACTATATATTTAACTGTTGTTAAGTAAAATAATGAAAATTATTTTAATCTAATGTTTTGCAAAGAAAGATACTTTGGGGAAAGGGGAAATCAAATGAAATTAACATATGGAATATAGATCATAGAAATTAATTGTTAAGGATTGTCTTATAAATGTTACCCAGACAACATTCTGTTTTATAAATTACTGAATGATTTATGTTGTGTTAAAAATTTTTAATAAAACATTTATACAAAAATGAAATAGATAGATCATATTCAGGTATGTGTGTACAAAGTTACTTCCTGTTATTTATTATACTGCTATTTATACTTTTCAATTACTGCTACAGTCATTACAGTGCAGCTGAATTAGGAATTTATGTAACATTCAAATATATATCAGTAAAACAAATAAAAACATAAACATGATATAGATAATGAGACAAAATAGTAGGAAAAAAATAAAGTATCAACAGATCTCAAGGGCCTGAATAAATAATAGGTGGGTATAATGGCAAAAAAGATGCAAGTATAAGCTTAGCCATATCTTCTCAGACAGGGCTTTTCAACTGGTGGTACGTGTACCACTCGTGGTACGTGAGCACCTAGCTGGTGGTACACGGCGTTGCCTTCCTCCCCCCCACCTGCTCCGCTCCTCCCAGCTCACTTGCTTGTGGGAAGGCAGCGGCAATGGTTGTGTCAAGCCCCATGGGCCTAACACACAAAGGAGGGGGAACCCCAGCCCCAGGTCGCCACCTCTGTCCCAGCCTCCTCACCAGCTGGGGCCACCACCGGGAAGCTGTCGACCCGCAGGGAGATCTCTGTTGACTGGAGCCCATTGGCAGAGGTCGGGGCTGACCATACGGAGTCGTCTGCTGATTGGTGAGCCCAGATGTGGCCTCCTGGGTGCACAGGGTCAACGCAGCAAGGACGGTGCATGGCCAATGGGGCAACCATGGCGAGATGGGACCACCGCGTCTTCCCGGAGTGGAGGGTGGGTTGTGGGGGAAGTGTCCCTGCCGGCTGGCTGGCAAGCCCCCAGAGAGAGTAGGCTTTGCCCGGGAGGTGTGCATGCCCACCCCCAGTCCCACCCCCCTCCACCAGAGACCCATGGATTTTCCCCCCCACATAGGCGCCTTGCAATCTGAGTGATGACCTGGCCACCCCCACCCCCCAGCCATTCACTTTGCTTGTCAAAAAGTTGCAAAAGTTGATCACATGACCCTGGGACACAGAACATCATAAGTATGAATCAGTTGCCAAGCATGCGAATGTAAATCACATTACCTTGGGGATGCTGCAACAATCATAAATGTGAAAAATGGTCATAAGTCATTTTTTCAGTGCCGTTGTAACTTAAAACAGTCACTAAGCGAATTGTAAGTCAAGGACTACCTGTACTTTATCATTTTTTTCCTTTTTTGGGGGGGGTCAAGTTTTTGACACCTTGCTGGGTGACTGGTGGTACTCGGATATTGCCTTGTTCTAAAAGTGGTACAATGGGTGAAAAGGTTGAAAAGCCCTGTTCTAAGACACAGTGTTGTACAAGCCATTATCCAAGGAGCCATCTACCAGATACAAGCTTCCTCTCTTTAGTCATAGCTCCTACAGAAGGTCAACCTGATCAATTCTAGTGATCATTCTCATTCTCAATCTCATTCTCATCAAGAATAAAGAATAAGATTTTTTGAAAGTGTTTATGCTAAATGTTCACCACCTTGACTTATTTGTAAAAATAATAAAGGCAGGATGTACAGTAGATAGATCGATCGATAGTTCGTTAAATAGTTTGATAGTTTGATAGTTCGATTGATAGATATTATTTAGGTTCACTTTTAGACAGCAACATGCTTCTGGATGTGCTAAAATTTTCACCGTTATACTAGAATGCAGATTTATAGTAGGGTGAAGATTTAACCGGCAGTTTATAACCGATAACCAAAAATCCATCAAAATTGGAGAGGGGAAACACAGCTGAGAAAGAAGACAATCTGAAGATCAGAGATTGGATACACCAAAAGCAACAACAGAGTTTCAAGGAAAAAATCAGACACAGCTAATAACTCAAGGTGACAGCAGAAGTTCAGAGTCCAGGATAGCAGTATGTGAAACTGAGGATCAAAAGCTTGAACAGCAGGAAGCAGGAGAAGAAATATAATAGTTTATACAACTAGAATCTCTAAGGCAGGGCCCTAGGCATAAGTGAGCCATTCAGTATCTCCTTTGGCACAAAATATGTTAACTACTTATTTACATATTTTATATTTATATATTTTCAAAAGATACTTAAAAGAAGAACCACAAAAGTTACATGTTGCAAAGCAAAGTGCCTACCTCCAGTATCATCTCAATTTACAAAAATGCTTCTAAGCCCTTTATCTGACACTTCTTCAGATACCCGAGGCTCTGTCTGTGAAGCTGTGTATATAAAAGCTTCATCTGGTGCAAAACAAACAAACAACCCTGTGAAAGGATATGACTGAAAGATTATTTATGCCCTGGAGATTCTAGTTGTACAAAATCCAGTGATCATGATATTAGAAGCATTGGCAATTGTTTGCTCATCACAACTTACAGGTTTTTGCTTTTGTCTTTGAAATATGGAATAATTTGGGGTTTGATACAGGAGAGGGTACAGATAGTGCTCAACTTACAACCATAATTGAGCCCAAAATTTATGTTGCTAAGTGAAACATTTGTTAACTGAGTTTTGCCCCATTTTACGACCTTTCTTGCCACAACTGTTAAGTAAATCATTGCAATTGTTAATTTACTAATGTGGTTGTTAAATGAATTTTTCCCCATTGATATTACTTATCAGAAGGTCACAAAAGGGAATCACATGATTCTGAGGTGCTGCAGCTATCATAAATATGAACTAGGTTGCCAAGCATCTGAATTTTGATCACATGACTACAGGAATGCAGCAATTTGTAAATGCAAAAAAAATTACACCATTCTAACTTTGAATGGTCACCAAATAAACTGTTATAAGTCAAGGATTAGTTGTATTTATCACAATACAATGTGTAGCATTATTCTACAACAACTCCTTTTGTGTGTGTTTTGAGACACATTGTATTGCCTTTGATGCAGTTCCTAAATTATAAAATAGAATCTCTTGGGTTGTGTTCAGTCAGCCCCACTCTTTCTACTTTTAGGAAATATGTTAAGACTTTTATTTTTACCCAGGTCTTTTCAGTTTGATTTCATCAGTATTTGTTATTTTTTAAAAAAAATAACATTTTAATGGTTAATGGTTAAAGGCAGAGTATAATTTACTTGACTGAATTACAGTCAAGTTAAAAAATAAACATCCTCAGGTTGAACAAAGCTTACATTTGCAAATATGAAGTGTATTCATGATTAATTGCAAATTCTGTTATTCAATATTCATGTGCAAGGCGTCTTAAATCAGTGAAACTTCATCACCTATTTGACAAGTCCTTTAATTTTATCAACATGTAAAGAAAATAAATGAATTTATTGCCACTATATACATAATTAGTATTTATTAATATAATTGTTAAAATTACATATATATTTGCATAAAAATGAAATTGATGCAAAACATTTTACATGTTTTATAGAAGGCAATTCAGAAGTTCCCAAATAAACAAAAATAAAGAAATTGAGACATATCGATGTTAGATTTGGTTATATGTTGTTTATATTGATATTAAAGAAATCTCTACTGCAGTTCTGTACGTAAGATTAAAGTAATCCATCACAAAAAATAAAATTTTGATAGACTCCTTCTCAGTGTTGCTTCGCTGAGCTTGAAGTGAGTTGCTTTATGATCTGTATTCCCCAAAAGGCAATGCAGAGGGAAAATAGTACCTGTAGTAAGAAATATAAACACAAAAAAAAACATTTTATCTGCTAAAGATTTATGCAATATTATGAAAACACATATGTTGTCAAATTACAAAATTACTTATAAAAATCTACTAATGATTTCAAAATAATTTATAATATATTAAAGAGAGAGACATGATGTATTAAATAAGAATACAATCCCGCCTAACAGAAGTTTATAAAAAGATAATTAACAAACACTGGTTTCCAATATTCCAGTCAGTTTTTATATTGATATGCTAATTTGTTGAGTGATACATATTGTTGGTGGATAGAGCAGAAACCAGTGGTACCACAGCTAAAATTGGACAGAGCATTTTTCATATCTTTGCTCTGTTTTTTTTCTTTTTCTCTTTCTTTGCAACGAATTGCTCTGGAAAGTAAATAGAGGACTGTGTTAACTTAGCTTGATGCATTCCACAGCTGCAAGTTGTCTCCCCATGCTGTGAAAATGATGTATTCAATGAACATGCCTCTGGGAACTGAATCTGTGGAGGCCATATGGTTTGGAAGAAGTCAAGAATGAGTAGAGGTATGCATCCATAATAGAAATCCAAGATGCTATTGGGAAGATGGGAGGACTATCTGAATATAAGAAACTGTGGTTGGCTCAGAACGCTATAGAGTCAGGACACAGCATTTATTAAAAACCGGTTGTATTATCCAAGAAAGAATTAAGTACAGATCTAATTGTGGTCTTCTAAAGAGCTTAACAAGCCAAGAGTGTCCCTGAAGGTGAGGGCTTGATTATGTTCTGGAACTCTATTGATTGGAAAATCCCATTTAGTCCCACCAGGGTTTACAAAGGACTTACAATATCTTGAGAATTGTGCAACAATTAAAGTCATACATTTAAATGTTGTCAAAAGTGCAGAAATTCAGTTAACAGCCATTCAAACTTTCTAAACCTTCTGCCTTATTTTATCAGTTTTGATATAAAAGATAAAAGTAATTGGTATAATGATAAAATATATATTTACTGTAAATTGATTGTGATTTATTGAATATTTATTAAATATTCAGGGAAAGGAGGGAGGGAGGGAGGGAGGGAAGAAGGAAGGAAGGAAGGAAGGAAGGAAGGAAGGAAGGAAGGAAGGAAGGAAGGAAGGAAGGAAGGAAGGAAGGAAGGAAGGGTAATTCATTATTTAAATAATGGTAACAACTACACATAGCAGTACCAGTAGACAGCATAATAGAAGAGAAAGAACTGTAGAAAATTACAAAATACAAAGATGTACAAATGTACATAGAACAACTGTGGCAAAAGGTAGCAAAGATAGCATCAATAGTAATAGGCATCTTGTGTCCAATCCCAAAACCACAGGAACAACGACTTCAACCAAAAGCACTGACAGCATTGATAAAATCACTAGTCAATTGCATAAGGTAGTTTTACTTGGAATAGCTTACATCCTGCAACAGTACCTTTTAACACCATAAAACATCTTGGGAAGGACTTTCTTTCTTGATGGGTAGACTAAAAAAATGCCAAATGATTGTACAACAAACCATAATAATGCAAGTAACATGTTTCACTACTTCAACCCAATATTAATGTAGTAGTTTAAGATAGCAAAATGTCTCCAAATGTCCCCAAAGTTACACATATGTAGTATGAAATAAACATTCCACTGTACCTTATTTTACACCATCATGTTACAACTGCAAAAATCATTCTTTTTTATATCCCCAATAATATTTATTTATTTACCAAAAAAATTGCAAATGACAATATCCATGGTAATGCTTGTAGTTTAAACAATGTAGTTTACAATGTTAAAGAAGAAAATATCATGTTCGTCTATCTCTGTATACATTCTGTAATAAAAAAATAACTTTATGGCTAATTTTATCTCACACAACTGAAAGGTTCATCTGAAAAATAAATTGATTAATAATACGGCAATTTAAAGGAAGAACTGAAATTAAAATGTTAAACATTGTGAATAATTCAAGATAATTTAATTACATTTGAATAAATATGTAAATATGTGTAGTTGTGTATGGAATATATCCAGATTACCATTCAGCCTTAATTCTGAAATTTAGTCTGCTTTTGCCACCTGCAATTTAGAAGCAAATTAGATATATGAACAAATATTTTTCTACCAGATATGAAAATATTTTTTTCTTATTTTTTTCTAATGTACCAAATTCATATAAGATGATTTTTTTTCCTCTTTAAATTGCAGAATAGTGTTAATGTTTGAAGGGGGAAGTAGGGCTTGCTTATTATTTATTTTGCTTTCAACTCATACCTGTACAAGCTCTTTTATCATCTCTGAGGATATTTTGAGTTATTCCTGCCAAGTAATGTAATGTAGAGGAACATTATAAGAAGGAAAAGAATTCAAGGCTTCCTAATATCACTTTAGTACCAGGCAAGGATAGGTCTCTTTCAAGGTATTTTGTAGTTTGTATTCAACTTGGTATCTAGTCTGAACTAGACTGGTGAAGTATTTGAGAATGTATACATATATAACTATCTACACACACATATACATTATACAGACAGACACACACACACATACACACTATGCATGGACACAATGTTTATTTTTATTGCTTTTTAGAATCTTTGAATCTCTTAAATAAATCTGTAACACTAATAACTTTGGATAGATAATAAGTATAATTATTAAAAAACATTAAAATAATAATCCATTCTAATGTTAGAATTAAGAAAAAACATTTCCCCCTACTGATTAAACTTACACAATGAAAGAGATATATAACATGAATTGAAAGTTTTACTTAGTTTTTAAATTAGTGAATAATGGCATTTTCACTGTTTTCAAAGAGTACTGTACTAACAATTAATAAGGAAAGGACATTTTACTGATTTCCCATTTTACAAACTAGGCAAACTACCCTGCTACTGAAAAATTAGACAGTAATAATTCTCAATGTGTAAGTGTACAAAATAAATCATAATAGGCAACTTGCTTATGCAACTGTTTAAAACTCTACTGTCTGATATGAAAATTAAGGAATTATGCTGCTAATGATTTATTTGAATCTACCAACTACAGTGATTTCTTTCACTTTCTCTAAGCCAATTGAATTTTTCAGGATGTAAAACTACCCTAAAGCTCTAGAAATATTTTCCTATGTGAGTTGAGGTTAGAAAAAAAACCCACCTCTCATTCTTCCTCACCATCCTCAATATTCTCCCAGGTATTATCCATCTTCTTATCTCACTTTTTGATCAGACAATTTTTCTACTAGATTGAAGAAATGCTACATTTCAAGTTTATGAAGCATTTGAAAAAATAATATGTGATGGGTTACCAGCAAGCTGCTTAAGTGTTTAATTGTGCTGAATGCAAAACAAATAAGTAGTTACATAGATGATCCAATCATGCTCAAAGAGTACATGTTAATGTTTCATCATCAAATACGCAAGAGGTATTATGAAAAGTGCAAAAGGATCAGTCCAGGGTCCTTCATTCAATATTTTAATTTATTATGTGGATATAGTATTAAAGAGATTCTTTATGTAATATCCAGATTATAAAAATTCTGATTTTAATACCCTAAAGAGCACCCTAAATTTAAAATAATGTTGATAGATCGGAAAAAGGAACAGAAAGAAAAGAATGAAATTTAACAGAGAAAAGTATACTTTTCAAATAATGGAAAATATTTTTTCCATGCTTTAGATCAGACTTTATCAAAGGTCTGTGTATAGTTGTGAACACCTCACTTTTGGAACTGGAAAAAATTGAAGCAGGTTTGCTGAGGAGTAATGAAGATGATTAGTGGACTGAAATTATGTCCAATGAAGAGAACATAAAAAGATGACTGTGTTAACTGGGCTTCTCTGTACATGCATATTAACATTTAGAGATATTTTTTTTCATTGGTGCATAACACCAATGTTTGTTATGTTTACACAAAATGTCTAATGAGAAATATAATCTATTTTTATTGATTAAATGTGCATCGTGTAACAGGCTTTATGTATTTTCCTGCAAATATTTACTTTCAGAGTTGAACTTCACAATAGTGTTGTTGTTTTTTTACTAGAAAAGAAAGCAACCTTTTATAATAGAAAAAGAAAACAAAATTAGTTCAACTCTCTCACAAGCTTCAAAACCCAGGCCTATGGAAAAGAAGTATCAAAGTTTATAGGGTGATTTTGGATCAATTATGTTCTTCCTCCCAAGGTTTTTTCAAATAGTTAACATAAACATACTAACTGCCCTGTGAATTTCATGCACTTATGTATATGGCCACTAGATGGAAACAAATTTATAGAATTCTAATTCTTTGCTGTCAACTATCTGTTGTCTGGAATTTTGCAGCTTAAATATGGAAGCTGTACAGTCATTTGCTGGTACACAGGTCTTGCAATATTAGAATCAAAGATTCTAACCCAACACAGGAGTGTGCTAGTACATACCTTCCATTTTTAAATTATTCTTATCACCTACTGCTATTATAGAAAGTCATGAAAAAAGACTTAAAATGACACTTTTACAGTGTTAGAGACAGTGCTGCACTTATTCCAACATGCCCATTAATGAATATGGAAGTTTATTCTATAAAAACGAAGAGAAGGGTGAGGGGTGACATGATAGCAGTGTTCCAATATCTCAGGGACTGCCACAAAGAAGGGGGAGTCAAGCTATTCTCCAAAGCAGCTGAAAGCAGGACAAGAAGCAACGGATGAAATATAGTGAGGGTTTTTTAAAAAAACTTTTATTACATATGTAACTGTAATTATTTTCATGCATTTAAAATAAAACATAAATATATAAATAGTAGTTTTCCAATATCTCAAGGGCTGCCACAAAGAAGAGGGAGTCAAGCTATTCTCCAAAGCACCTGAAGGCAGGACAAGAAGCAATGGCTGGAAACTAATCAAGGAAAGAAGCAACCTAGAACTAAGGAGAAATTTCCTGACAGTTAGAACAATTAATCAGTGGAACAACCTGTCTCCAGAAGTGGTGAATGCTCCAACACTGGAAGTTTTTAAGAAGAGACGGGACAGCCATTTGCCTGAAATGGTATAGGGTTTCCTGCCTGAGCAGGGGGTTGGACTAGATGACCTCCAAGGTCCCTTCCAACTACTACTACTACTACTACTAATTATTATTATTATTATTATTATTATTATTATTATTATTATTATTATTATTATTATTATTATTATTATTATTATTATTATTATTATTATTATTATTATTATTATTATTATTATATTATTATTATTATTATTATTATTATTATTATTATTATTATTCCAGAAAAACATCTACAAAACTCTGAATCAAATTGGTAGTATATGAATATTTATATATTTATACTTCAACACTCCCTATTGTCATGAATAATCTTTCATCAGATTCATAGGAATGACTTTAAACACCAGTGAAGCATTGCTTGATGCAGAAACTAGGTCTGACAAATTATATATATATATACAATCTCTTATCTGTAGTTCTTGTGCTCTTGTAGAAATTGTAGGGAAAGTGATGATTCAACATACTTTTTAGCTGTCACAGAAACCTTGTATTCTTAATGGGCAAGAAGGAGAAAAAGAAGGAAGTTAACTACAGCCTTTCTCCTGCACAATTAATATTGCCTTCTGTTATCTCAAGAAAAAAAGTACTTATAAGTTGTGTTGTAAATTGTTTAGAACATTTGATTAACGTAAACATATTGTGTTTGAAGATTTTCCAGCAACCTGATAGAAACCTCAGATAAGTAGCAAAATCACAAAGATTTGGTAAATTTTGCAGTAGTTCATTTTTTTCTTCCTTTCAATAATATTTGATTCTTGGAAACAGCCTGGACAAGTCCCTGCAATTTTCTTGACAAGTTTCTTCAGAGGTTGTTTGCCACTGTCTCCTTTCTAGGGCTGAGAGAAAGTGACTGGTCCACAGTCACCCAGATGGCATTGTACTTAAGAACTCCTGGTCTCTAGCCTGGTACCTTAAAGCACTATATCAAACTGGCTTTCAATTGCTCAATATAGGTTGTTGATAATTCTACCTGAGGTATGTATAATATGCATACTAGTAAGGCTCACACTTGTGATAACATTCAGGTAACAATTTGATAGCACCAATCTAATATGGGGTTTTGGTTTTTATCTACTGACATATAGTGCTTGTTTATATTTGGCAGTTCAGTTCAAGATAAAATCATGCTGTAATAATGAAGCTAAAATGTAAATATTTTAGGTAAATAACCAGGAAGCAAGAAGAAGAATCAGATGTTTGGACAATAGAAGATAATAACAAGCACACCAGAAGACAAGATGAATAGATAATTATTACTGACAACTCAATATGAGCTTATAAGATTCAAGATGCTGCAGGTAAACAATCCTGGCAAAACAAGATCTCTTGAGCAATTAAAACTAGTAAGCTCCCAGACCAAAACCATTTTTTTTCCTGACAGTTGGGAGGGATTCTTAGAAAATTTACATTTTATCCTCTCTCTTACTAAGAATTTGCTTTAAGTTTTGAATTCATGCTTCTTGAATACAGGAGGTGATAGATGCTTTGAGGTCAGATGATGCAACAACAACAACAACAATTCAGCACCCTCATATTTGAAATGATTTGGTCTTCATGATGGCCTGTCAAGCCCAATGAAAGCTTTGGTAGAAGTAATCTAACCCAAGCTTTTGTCTAATGGTGCCTTCGGGGACCTTACTTCCTGCCAGAAATTGGTTGAGAATTATGGAAATTGAACTCTTAATGCATCTAATGGGCATCTGGCTTGTGAAGGCTGAATCAAAAGCAATGAAATCAATAACAATATTAATAGATTATTTCAGTCTATGTGTTGTGATTTTTATACTGACTTTTTAAACCAGTCATTTTGAATGTTGTTTTCAGCTTTGTTTACGCTGCCTACTAAAGCCCCATTCTGTTTAAGAAGGAGGGGGGTGAGGAAAAAAATCTACCCCACATTGTTGTATCCTGGCAGAGCTTGTTATTGTTTTGCTTCTATGTCAAAGCGATGGCTGAAGTTTCAACCATTGTTAACCTCTCCCATGGTGTGCTAAGAAAAGGTCAGAGGCTCACATGTGGCTTAAAGCCTTGGGAATTGCTCTCAGTATTCTGCCAGGGAAAGGAATAGCCCAAATGCTTTCTCTCATAAGTTCTAAGCCATAAACTGCATCCTATTTGATGAACTATGCCAAAAGTAGACCCAAGGGGATACTGGGACTTGGTTGATGGGAAAAATGAGTGCTTCCTATGGAAGCTACAGATGTTTTTCTGAGAATAAGAGAGAGAACATACATTTGTCAGAACTTTTTCTTCCTACTGTCCACTTTTAACTACCTGTTCTGACAAGGTTTCGATTTAACAAAGGAAAACCAGCAGACACTGGTTATTAAAAAATACAAATAATTCCCATAAAAAGGAAAGTTTAAATGTATTGTGTTTTTTCTTTTCTTTTTTTCTTTTTGGCACTTAATGCTTTCTAAATGTAAACTGGTGCCCTACATCTCAAGACGAGACCATTGATTATGAAATTATTTTGAAATTCATACTAAAAAGCATGTAATGGTTGCTTAACATCTTAGTAACATAGGAGATTTTCCTAACAGTGATACATGTTTACAAACCTTGTGTTAGGAATAAGAAGATGGAAGAGGAGGAGGAGGAGGAGAAGATTTTCCAGGGGATATATAACAAAATGAAGATAGTTGTGAATGTCTAGGAAGAAAATTCCACAATTAAGTGTTGGACAGTACTTTAGAATCAACTAAAATATATAAAAGTGGAAGGAATTACAAATATCTGCAAAGGAAAAATAAATGGTGAATCTGATGGAATTGACAGAGATGATGAAATTGACAAATTTAATTAAAGAATAGATTTTGACCAATTTTATTTATATTTGAAAACCACTTTTGGACTCTGTGGGAAACTGAAAGAAATCAAATTTTTGATTTTGGGATTTGGTAATCAGAATTATATTGGGTTTGGAAACAATGTACGCTATTGTTAACTTTAAAGGTAAAGGTAAAGGTTCCCCCGCACATACGTGCTAGTCGTTTCCGACTCTAGGGGCCGGTGCTCATCTCCGTTTCAAAGCCGAAGAGCCAGCGCTTGTCCGAGGACATCTCCGTGGTCATGTGGCTGGCATGACTAGACACCAAAGGCGCACAGAACACTGTTACCTTCCCACCGTAGTGGTCCCTATTTTTCTACTTGCATTTTTACCTGCTTTCAAACTGCTAGGTTGGCAGAAGCTGGGATGAGTAACAGGCACTCACTCTGCTATGCGGCACTCAGGATTCGACCCGCCAAACTGCTGACCTTCTGATCGACAAGCTCAGTGTCCTAACCCACTGAGCCATCACGTCCCTTTTGTTAACTTTAGGGTAAGAGTTTAATGTGTTTTTATCTGTATCTGTACCAAAGAAAGACACAAGTCATTCTTTTTTGGTTATTTCTACTTTTTCTTTCTGAACTTTTATATCTTGATTTTTCTTCTTGGTTTTCCTTTTTTTTCAGAATGTTTCTTCTTTCTTGTTTATCTTTTTCTTAGTCTTTTTATAAATTACTTTAACAAAGTTACATTAAAAAAAGAATGGCTTGAATGAGTGTGAATTTTTCCAGAGTCCTCAAGACGGTGATATAAAAGATGGCTGTGGGGAAAAAATGCAGAATCCCTAAATTGCATCTAATTTTGTTCATTTTCTTCTTCTTGCTCTCCAATGCAACACGTGAATTTAGCATGCAGAATCTGCCTCAAAGTCACATATACTAGCTTGTCTTTATAAAAACTACCTTTAGCAAGGACCTTCCCTTCTCGTCTATCAAACTGTAAGTCAACTGGGAAAGACTTCACATATCTAGAGCAGGGGTTGCCAATCTTTCTGGGTTAATGGCCCAGTGGGAAAGGGAGGAGCAGACACCTTTATGCGTGCATCTGCACACATGCAAATGTGGCTCCGTGCGCATGTGCATGAACAGGGCCGTGAGAGGCTCGCGGCTTGGCTAGCACTGGTGAGAGGCTTGCAGCTCGGCTAGGACCAGTGCATGGGGGATGAATGACGATGCACTGAGCTGTACAGTCCAGATTCTCACCAAAAGCCAATCAGATATATGGTGATTTAATTCTGTGAAATGATCTGTTAAATACTTTTAATGACTACTTGACATACAGATAAAGGGAAAAAATGATATCCATAGGCTAGGGATGTTCCAGGTCTACAGATTATCTGTAACTATAAAACTAATTATTTCAAAAAACTGTTAGTGATTAAATCTAATATATCACTGAAATTATTAAAACAAATTCAGTTCAATTCAATTAATAAACCATTTTAATGCTTTCTTATTGTATAAAAAAATAATAAAAACTAATTTACTCACCAACTCTACCACTCATCCTGATCTTTTGTAAGCTTTTAGGGAATTATGGTAACTATTTTTTGGCTCATATATCTGTAAATATAGTAGTTCCCATATTCAAGGTCTAGACAGATCAATCTGAACATAGCCTGGACTGATTATAATAAAGTCTACAGCTCAAGGTCATACGCATGGATCTGGGAATGTTTGGCATTATATAAAGTCAAGAAGACAGTAAAGGACCTTCCTCAAGAACTTAAAGGGACTGTGAAACACAATTCTGTAAGTACCGTGGTAACCCAAAATCACATAGGAACCATGAGGAAGAGGCAAGAAAGATAGCAAAATTCAAGAAAAGATAAGATGATGACATGAGATGAAATGAGATGAGATAATTTTACTGTCATTTAGCTGTATACCCAATGATATACATTTAAATGAAATTCAGATGCCCCATTCTCAAAAAAGGAATGCCACCCCCAAACACTGTCAGCTCCCTAGGACAATAACAAGAATAATAGCAGCAGCAGCAGCTATAAGAATGCCAATTTATCACAGTCTATTTTAAATATATAGTGGAAAAAAAGAGTCTTGAGAACTGTGGCAGGATCTAAGTTGCAGGCTGAAACACTGAATGTCACAATCAAATAACTAGTATTGTATACAAGAACACTTCCACAGTATATGGACTAGACCTTCCCAAGACCACAAGGGAGATTCCATACAAGGCTGGAGGAATTACAGGGCTAAGATCCTGTGAGACTTTCAGATACACATAGCAGGCAGGTACTGACCAATTAACCAGTAGTAGACAAGGACCAGAAGAATGGTATCAAATAACAGCAACATCAGAATAGTATCAAATAACAGCAACATCGGAAACAAGGAATATAAGACGCTGGAGAAGTACCAAGGCCTGAAGGAGGAACTAGACACGATGTGGAAATAAAAGTCAAAGTGTTTGCAGTGGTGGTAAAAGCACTTTGGGCTGTGACTTCTAAGCTGGAACACTGACTCCAACAGATCCCAGGTAGAGGACCACAAATTGAGGAAAACACATACTGCCTATAAGAGTGAGAATGGAATTTTTTTAGGGGGGAAAAAAAGAACTGAAAACACAACGTTTAACCTTCTGGCATCCTTCTAACTTAACTCTTATACTTGAAATTCAATAGCAGTTGAGTAACAAATATGCAAACTTTGTGATCAGATCATTTTACACACACACACACACGCACACTCACTCCCTGGTCTTACTAGAAAAGTATAAAATGGGTGCATTGGAGGAGAAAGGTGCTTTGTGCTGAATTGTCACTTTTGTGTAGGATTTATCAATCACTAGGTCTAGGATTGCTGGGAAGCTAAAAATAAGCACAGGTAGGAAGATTTCTTTTTATATTTCCCTCTTGTAATACTTTTAATATTTACTCAATAAAACTGCTTGTAAACATTTTACCTGATTTTTGAGATTTTTCTCTAAATAATTTGAAAGAAAGAAAGAAAGAAAGAAAGAAAGAAAGAAAGAAAGAAAGAAAGAAAGAAAGAAAGAAAGAAAGAAAGAAAGAAAGAGCTATCTCCTGGCTGGCCACCAGGTGGCAACACAGCAAACCAGAGTTTAAAATCATGGCTTAGCAGAAGGTGGGAGCTGAACCCAGCCAAAATAATGCAATCTCAATTATTTCTTCACGTTAATAACAGGCATTATGAATACACATACCAGGACTGCTTCTGCTTTTATTAATTATTTATTAGTTTGCATGACACTGAGTCAGTTGCAGATGCCTTCAATATTTCCATTTTTTCCTTCTGAGTATCATCAGTAAAGAGACTCACACATACTGCATATGTCTTCTATGTACAGCATAATAAAACAGAACAATCAAAGCAGCCATGTATGACATTAAGAATAATTGGTGCATCTAATGTAAAATTCCACCCATTTTAGAAAACAGTCAAATAAATCCTTTGTCTACTTACAGAAATTATATGACTGGCTTAGATAAAATAGTAAAGTAACTATGCTCAGGCTTTCTGACTTCCAAGCATTTTGTGGTTTAACATGTCCTAGATGAAGAATTCAGCACTTCAAAAGACATTATTCTCTTCATTTCTTTTCTGGAATTTCATTAATTCTGTCAATCTTATTCCACGTTTACCTATAAATCTTTTCCTGGATGTTTTTAGATAGCATTTTTTCTCCTCTTCTAGCAAAATGAAACAATCCTTGTTCTGAGTGGAATCACTGTAAGAATTAAACTTTTAAACAAGATACCCTTTTGCATTACAATATAAATAGCAACCTTAGTATCCATTGTTAAACCATTCAAAATGAAATGAAACTGTGCACTTTTATGTTTGCACTCTTTGTTTGCTACTTAAGTGTACTTTTTCCAACATGTGGAGAAACTGCACAGATTATCTTAGCTCTATGTGCACTTTCTACCAGAATTCAGCTATTTGTGGTTCCACATCTTCTATTTTCTTTTTTTCCCCTTATTTCTCTTGTCTACAGAATCCTCCCCACCCCCATTGGATTCTGGGGAACAAAGGTTCTTGGTATTCCACAGCCATTGTTTGCTGCACTGCAAATGACAGTGCTTACAAGTACAGCTTACAAGGAATGGTTGGATTCTTGATCCCAAGATCTATGTTATTCTGAGGATAGTGGCTTTGCCTAGCTCAGCTGACTTCAAGGCAAAGATTAGTGGCAGAGAACTATATCTCAGCATACTGAAGTGTCACTGAAACTATTCTTGTTGTTGTTAGCTGCAAAGTCATGTCCGACCCATCGTGACCCCATGGACAATGTTCCTCCAGGCCTTCCTGTCCTCTACCATCTTCTGGAGTCCATTTATTCTGAATTCTGTCACTACCTCCATTTCTTCCCCATCTATTTGCCAGGAATTTGCCATCATCTTGGTTTTCTTAATGTTAAGTTTCAACCCAACTTTTGCACTCTCTGGGAGGAGTTTGATTCTGTGACCCCTGATGAAGTGGACAGGATTATGGGGAAGCTGAGTTCCACCACATGTTTATTGGACCCGTGCCCTTCTTGGCTGGTTTATGCAGCTAGGGAGAGGACACGAGGCTGGCTCCAGGCGGTTATATCTGCTTCTTTGAGCGAGGGTTATTTCCCCACCATCTTGAAGGAGGCGGTGGTGAGACCTCTCCTCAAGAAGCCTGCCTTGGACCCAGCTGTATTGAACAACTTTCGTCCAGTCTCCAACCTTCGCTTTCTTGCGAAGGTTGTTGAGAGTGTGGTGGCGCATCAGCTTCCTCTGGTCCTGGATGAAGCGGATTATCTGGACCCTTACCAATCGGGTTTCAGGCCCGGGCACAGCACGGAGACGGCATTGGTCGCTCTGGTGAATGATCTCTGGAGGGCTCGGGATAGGGGATATTCCTCTGTCCTAGTCCTATTAGACCTCTCGGCGGCTTTCGATACCATCGACCATGGTATCCTGCTGCAGCGTCTCAGGGGATTGGGAGTGGGAGGCACGGTTTTTCAGTGGTTCTCCTCCTATCTCCTGGGACGCTCGCAGTCGGTGTTGGCAGGGGGGCAGAGGTCGACCCCTAGGACTCTCGCTTGTGGAGTTCCTCAGGGGTCGGTCCTCTCGCCTCTCCTGTTCAACATCTATATGAAACTGCTGGGTGAGATCATTCGTGGTTTTGGAGTTGGGTATCATCAATATGCTGATGATACCCAACTTTTTATTTCGACCCCAAACCACCCCAGTGATGCCCTCGCTGTGATGTCCCGTTGCCTGGAGGCGGTTTGGGTCTGGATGGGGAGGAACAGACTTCAACTCAACCCTGACAAGACTGAGTGGCTGTACATTCCGGCTTCCCGGGACACCTGGGATGTTCCACCTCTTTCTATGGGGGGTGAGCTTTTACCCCCTGTGGATAGGGCTCGCAACTTGGGAGTCCTCCTAGAGTCACGACTCACTTTGGAGGATCACATAGTGGCCGTGACTAGGGGGGCTTTTGCTCAGGTTCGCCTGGTGCGCCAGTTGTGGCCCTATCTGGACCGGGAGGCCTTATGTACGGTCACTCATGCGCTCGTGACCTCTCGCCTAGACTACTGTAACGCTCTCTACATGGGACTTCCCTTGAAGACTACTCGGAGGCTCCAACTGGTACAGAATGCGGCCGCGAGAGTTGTCTTGGGAGTTTCCCGGTACTCCCATGTTACACCTTTGCTCCGTGAGCTGCATTGGTTACCAGTTGTCTTCCGGGTGAGGTTCAAGGTTTTGGTTATGATCTTTAAGTCCCTACATGGCATGGGTCCGCGATACCTCGAGGACCACCTGCTGCCGGCGTCGACTCCCCTCCGCCCTGTGCGCGCCCACAGAGAGGGCCTCCTCAGGGTGCCTCCTGTCAAGGAATGTCGACTGGTGGCCCCCAGGGGGAGGGCCTTCTCTGTGGGTGCTCCGGCGTTATGGAACCAACTGCCGGTTGAGCTCCGGATGGCATCAGACCTCCGATCCTTCCATCGCGGGTTGAAGACCCATTTATTTGAACTAGCGGGTCTGGCCTGATGGGGGTACATGGGTTTTTTATAGGCTTGTTTTATTATTCTTGTTTTAACTTGGGCATTGATTTAATTGTCTTTTAATGTTTGTATTGTTATTTATATTTATGCCCTGTGAACCGCCCTGAGTCCCTTTGGGAGAAGGGCGGTATAAAAATCTCAATAAATTAAATTAAATTAATTAATTAATTCTCCTTCTTCACCTGCAACAAGAGGCTCTTTAGTTCTTCTTCACTTTCTGCCATTAGAGTGGTATCATCTGCATATCTTAGGTGGTTGATATTTCTCCCAGCAATCTTAATTCCAACTTTTAATTCATCTAGCCCTGTGCTTCTCATGATGTGCTCTGCATATTTAGTTAAATAGGCAGGGCGACAGTATACAGCCTTGCCGGACTCCTTTCCCAATTTTGAACCAATCAGTGGTTCCGTGTCCAGTTCTCACTGTTGCTTCTTCACCCGCATATAGGTTTCTTAAGAGACAAATAAGATGGTCTGGTATGCCCATCTGTTTAAGAACTTGCCACAGTTTGTTGTGATCCACACAATCAAAGGCTTTAGCATAGTCAATGAAGCAGAAGTAGATGTTTTTCTGGAACTCCCTAGCTTTCTCCATGATCCAGCGTATGTTGGCAATTTGATCTCTAGTTCCTCTGCCTCTTCGAAATCCTGCCTGTACTTCTGGTAGTTCTCGATCCACATACTGCTGGAGTCTAGCTTGTATGATTTTAACCATAACTTTACTAGCATGAGAAATGAGTGCAATGGTGCGATAGTTTGAACATTCTTTGGCACTGCCTTTCTTTGGAATTGGAATGTAAACTGATCTTTTCCAATCCTGTGGCCACTGTTGAGTTTTCCAAATTTGCTGGCAAATTGAGTGTAGCACTTTTACTGCATCTTCTTTTAAGATTTTGAATAGCTCAGCTGGAATACTGTCACCTCTACTAGCTTTGTTGTTGCTCAGCTTATCTAAGGCTCACTTCACTTCACATTCTAGGATGTCTGGCTCGAGGTCAGTGACCACCTCATCATGGTTATCAGGGACGTTAAGCTTGTTCTTGTATAGTTCTTTTGTGTAATTTTGCCACCTCTTCTTAATCTCTTCTGCCTCTGTTAGGTCCCTGCCATTTTGGTCCTTTATCATGCCCATTTTTGCATGAAATGTTCCCTTCATCTCTCCATTTTTTTTAATCCCATTTATATCCCGCCCTTCTTCAAAGACTCAGGGCGGCTTACAATGTAAAGCACAACTCAATGTGCTTAGCAATTTCCTTGAAGAGATCTCTGGTCCTCCCTATTCTATTGTTTTCTTCTATTTCTTTGCACTGTTCATTTAAGAAGGCATTCTTATCTCTTCTAGCTATTCTCTGGAATTCTGCATTCAGTTGTGCATATCTTTCTTTTTCTCCCTTGCCTTTCGCTTCCCTCCTTTCCTCAGCTATTTGCAAAGCTTCCTCAGACAACCATTTTGCTTTCTTGCATTTCTTTTTCTTTGGGATGGTTTTAGTTGCTACCTCTTGTACAATGTTGCGAACCTCCGTCCATAGTTCTTCAGGCACTCTGTCTATCAGATCTAATTCCTTAAATCTATTTCACCTCTACTGTATATTCAACAGGGATATGATTTAATTCATACCTGGGTGGTCTAGTGCTTTCCCCTACTTTCTTCAGTTTAAGCCTAAACTTTGCAACGAGAAGCTCATGTTCTGTATCCCAGTATTGCTTTTCCTACTTTTTTATTGACTATGAAGGCTACTCCATTTCTTCTGAGGGATTCTTGCCCGCAGTAGTATACCTGATGGTCATCTAAATTAAATTTACCCATTCCTGTCCATTTTAGTTCGCTGATTCCTAAGATGTCGATGTTCAGTCTTATCATCTCTTGTTTGACCATGTGTAGCTTGCCTTGATTCATGGATCTTACATTCCAGGTTCCTATGGAGAAAAAATCTTTACAGCATCGGAGTTTCCTTTCACCACCAGATACATCCACAGATGAGCGTCCTTTCGGCTTTGGCCCAGTCATTTCATTCTTTCTGGCACTACTAGTACTAGCCCTCTGCTCTTTCCCAGTAGCATATTGGACACCTTCCGACCTGAAGGGCTCAACCTCTAGCATCATATCATTTTGCCTTTTGGTACTGTCCATGGGGTTTTCATGGCAAAGATACTGGAGTGGGTTGCCATTTCCTTCTCCAGTGGATCACATTTTGTCAGAACTCTCTGCTATGACCTGTCTGTCTTGGGTGGCCCTGCATGGCATAGCTCATAGCTTCATTGACTTACGCAAGCCCCTTCGCCACAACAAGGCAGTAATCCATGAAGGAAGAAGCTATTCTAGTATACTAGTATTAGAAAGGTTAGACTTGCTATCTTTATATTATTTCTCTGTATTTTCTGTTCTCATTAGTTTTAAAAAATTATATATCTGCATCTTCATATATGACAGAATAACATAGTTGGAAGGGATCTTGGAGGTCTTCTAATTCAACACCCTGCTCAAACAGGAAATCCTATAAAATTTCAGAAAATTGTTGTCCAATCTCTTCTTAAAAACTTGCAATGTTGGAGCACCCACCACCTCTAAATGCAAGCCATTCCACTGATTAAGTGTTCTAACTGTCAGGAAATTTCTCTTTAGTTTGGGTTTGCTTCTCTCCTTGATTAGTTTCCATCCATTGTTTTGTGTTCTGCCTTCAGGTACATTGGAGAATAGGTTGACCCCCTCTTTTTTGTGGCAGCCCCTCAAATACTGGAATACTGCTATCATGTCACTCCTAGTCCTTCTTTCAATAAACTAGACATACCCAAAACAATGCAAGACTGAAACTGTGGGTCTTGGACTGTGATGCTAATCAAAACTGCTGCTTTTCCGATCATTTCTAGTTTGGAATACATCTTAAAAAAGAGATTGCTATTCCACTAACTTAGTGAACTTAAAAAAAAGCTGGAAGGAACAAGCGCAAGCATAAGACAGATTCATTTCCAAACTTGTTCAAGGCCATTTCTTAACACAGCCCTAATCTGATATCTGGTAGAGCCAAAGTTAGGTTGTGGCACAGGTGACAGTTGTTTTGCTCAAATTTCCTAGCAATAAAAAAGTGCCAAAACTATCACTCTATTTTTACTATTGTTGCATTAGAACATTTTTCTTCACAAGATATACCCCTAAATTGTTGGGTACCACAACATAAATTAATACATTTTTTCTGGGGAAAGGGGGTTAAATTTAATACAGCTGGATAGCTGAACAGCTGCTTTCATGATTTAAATAAAAACAAGCTGAAATCTTTGCTGTCAAATGGGTGATATATGACTTGTAATGGGATGTTTCCAACCTTTTCTTCCATATGGTTGCCTATGTTAGGAAATACACAGCCTCCACTCCAGCCAGGTTCCCAGAAAACATCTGGCTCCGATTCCTGCGCTGTTAGTTCCAAAGTTGCCTCCCACAAACATAAAATGATTCATAGGGCAACATCCCTTTGCTTAAGGATCCAATTAGGAGCTTCATTGATAATTTTATCATGCGCGGCAACTAGAGATATGGGAAAATGGAACACATTCAAAATACATTTTTCACATCTATCTGATTGTTTAATATCTGCACATGAGAAACTTAATTTCAGGCAGCATTTCCATAGCTGATTTTGGAAGCCAACCAAGGTGTGGTAAATGTATTGTTAAGAGTTAATTGTCTATGTTATTGCTATTCAGTTTGTAATAAAATAAAAAAAAATAAGATTACCATTTTCAGCAATTCAATATCTGCCAGTTGTTATCCTGGCCCTGGATTTGGCTTTCCAGGTTTTATTTGTTAGTGGAGGTTTTATTTGTTAGTTAGTGTAAATTCCCATCTGGGCAAAAAAGACAAGGGCTTCTCAAACTTTCAGTGATTTTTGTCAGTTCCTTTTATAGTCTCTACATCATCTCATACTGTTCTGGAAGTCTCATCAAACTTTAAAAGCAGATTTTCAGACACACAGAAGGTTGCGGAATCATAGAAAATTAGCCAAAAAAAGAGGCTTCTCCAGTTTTTTTCAACAATGGATTTATTCAGCCTGTTCAGTCTGTGGGTCATTATTTCTAATGGGAACATTGTAATTTCCTGCAAAACTTTTATTTCACATTGAATGGCCATCTATGGAATAATTAGATCAGTATTTCCCAAGCAATGAATATTATATCCAATTAATCCTAATTGTAGGAACAATTCTAGTTCTTTTTGATTATTCAGTAGATACATAGAGGTAAAGTTGGAATTCATCCATGGGCCATTCCACCCTGCTTTACACTTTCAAATGGACATTCAAAAAGGATAATTTGTCTGACCATCCCAATCCTACCTGGTTTTAGATGCTGTGATATTGTCAGTATATTCATAGGAGTCTTTCATTAGCTTAGTTTGAATGCACATAAATTGAGTCCACTTGGTCCTTAGCACGCTCACTGATGAATAATGAGAAACTGAATGGGGTTTATCACAACTGTTCTACGTGTCTCCTAAGAATTAACAGCAATTGAATTTAATGAGGTTTAACTTCAAATAATTATACCTAACAAGAATGTGGAAACTTTTTTGGCTTTTGAATGACATTCTAGAAACTGCATTGCAAAAAAGGTGGGACAGAATCAAACTAAATTGGATTTAATTTAATTTAATTTAATTTAATTTAATTTAATTTAATTTAAATGAATACAACTAGTATATTCTGTACTTCATATTTTACATTTCTGACCAATGAAAAAGTATTAATTTATTGCAATTTTTGAAAGAGTACTCTTTGGCAGGCTCCATGAACTTCTCCTGTATATGTCTGTAATCTTTCACCCAGGGCCTGGCAATAAATCTGTCTCTAAAAATTGAACAAGCAGCACTCAGGAACTAGCAGTGATGGAGTCAAGGACAAGGCTTAAATACTGTAGGCAGGCTGCTTTTACTGTAATTATAAGTATCAGTATTCAGCTGACACTGAAGAGAAATAACTCCTGCAAGTCAGAGCAATGAAACTTGTAGAAATATCAATCCTAGGTTGAAATCTGATGTCTCTTTCTCCTGCCCTTCTTTAATGGGAATGGATTCTTACCAATTCTTTCCTCATACTGGGTGCGGAAAGCAAATGCATCTTATTTTGATAATAGGTCTGTATGGCTATAGGCTACAAGCTAAAAACAGCTTTTTGTTTCCAATGCTGGCAGGTTCTGCTCTGTAAAATGTTTGAAGTAGTTATCCTTATGTTGATGGTCTTACATGATACAGTTATGCTAGCAATGAAGGTTATTTGCATACTGATCTAATACTGTATGACAGAACCAATCAATTGTTTGAAGGGAATATAAATTGGGCTTTCTGCCATAAATAGCTAATTAGCATTCTTACCACTAGTCCTGTCATCTGGATCAAGTTAATGGCCACATTCTTGGCATCTGAGATATATTCTTTACTTCTCTATTGTCTAACAATCATGAACTTGCTTTGTTGTAACTCTACTCCAAACCTCTTCTTCTAGCCTTCCTTTTCATATTTTCCACTCTCTATGGTTTTGAGTTTTTCAACTTTACACCAAATTACTCAGAGCTGACTTAAACCCATTATGTGCTTAATTTACAGTACTGTCCAGGTTTTATTGAAACAATTACAGATATGCTTCAGAAAGTCACACAATACTTTTCCTTAACATTAACCCTCCTCTCTTTCCTGCACTCACCACACAACTTGATTCTTTTCTCCTCTATCATTCTCCTTCTTTATTTCTATTTTCTTCTTTGTCCCATTAATTGCTAATGTCTTTGGAAGAAAGACAGGATTCACATAAAATTCAGAACAAAAGTGTTCTGAAGAGATGTATGATGCGAGGAAGTGCTCATCAATGTTAATGCTTGACTAAAATGGGAATAAACTGCTTTATGTTTTATCTGACTAAACACAGACTGAGAGCCAGTTTGGTCTAGTAGTTAAGGCATCAGACTTAAAACAGGAGACTTTTAAGTTCAAGTCAGTCTTAACCATGAAAGCCAGCTGAGTGACTTTGGGCCAATAAATCTCTCTCACCCCAACACACCTCACAAGGTTGTTGTGCTGAAGGAAAAGGGAGTATTAGATATATTTTCCACCTACAAGAATAATAAAGGTAGGATATAAATAAACAAACACACACACACACACATATCTATATCTATATCTATCTATCGATCAATCGATAGATATAGATATGTGTGTGTGTATACACACACACACACACACATACATACATACATACATATTTTTTCTTTCAAACATATTCCTTCTGAAATTGTATTTTAAGGCAATAATATGATGTTTAAACAATAAAACACTCCCCCCAATGCACATGTAAATTTCATTATATGTGGAAGCAGGAGAGGTTTTTTTAAGAAAAAAAATATATAGAATATTTCATGGAGGAAGTAGAATGGAGGGGCAATGGAAAGTGAAACTTTAGTTTATACTTTGTATGACATATAAATCTGAATCTCACCCAGATGATACAGAAGGAAAAGGGAACGAAGTAGGTGGATGACTATCTTATTGTCAAAAAAACCCTAACGGGATGAATTCTAAGTATTTGAAAGAATCAGCATAACTATTCAGATCAATTTGTTTTTCATACTTGCTTTCAAGTAACGGGCCAAAGATTGCATTTATTCTCCACCACTTCTTACAATCACTCTTTTCTTCAGATTAACAGGAAAAGAAAAAGCTTCTTACTGATTCCTAGTTAGTCCAGATGTGGTCAGACAAGTACCAGAATTCTGAGCCAACACGGCTGCTGAAATTTCAACACATCTGGAAGGCACAAGCTTAGTGTAGACTGTTCTACAAAGAACTCCTTTTCTAAACAAAGAGATTATTCTGAATGCAGCAAAAGAAACATCAGTCAGTAAGCTACTTATTAGGTGGCAAGACAACATGGAGAACATTTTGTATATTATTTGCCAGGAATTGAACCTGACCCCATGGCTGCTATTTGACTATGGTATATTAGCATAGATGAATCTCTCTGCTAAAAACAAAGCCCTTCATTTCAAATTAGAGTGCATGGTGCATTTATTTCATTATAAACTTATTATACTATGTGATTCCTAAAATATACCTAAGACGGAGAAGAGAATTATAAAACATGAATGCTGCCATCAAAATCTACTCATAGAAGTGATTCAGGCAAGACCAGTCTGGGTAGGGACAAAAGCAATTTTAGCCCAAGGTATTTGTATTTGTAAGCCAGCCAGAATCTATGGGAGTGGGTGGCTATAATAAAACTAAACAAGTAATAAGGCTGGGTGAGATGATATATTGCTACCACTTTCCAATGTGATGTTCTGCTAAGATACTGGATATTCTATTTCATTCCATAAGTATCATCTCAATACCTTGAAGGCTGACAGATTAGGGAAAAGACATCTATTGTAAAGCATCAGAATTTTCTGAAAATGCTCTAAATATTAGATATGGAAACATCCGTTTTAGAGGATGTTTTCACTGTGACTCTCCACTATGCTAATTACATAAGACTGTAATAAACAATTACTTTGTAAATATTCCTAAGTGAAGAACTTTTATTTGGGGGTGGTAAGATCTAGATTACTATTAATTCAAAATAACAGACATTATTCCTGATGTGGGCTGCATGCCAAAATCAATTCACAAAAATCCTTTAGCATCATCCTTTTCTTCCATTGGCAAGGAATAAAGTTAGATTATTCCTGACATTTTATACACATTTAATATTGTATAAATTGTATGTACATTGCACACAGATTGCACATGAAACTCCATTATGAAATAGCCTGATCCTACATTGAACTAATTCATTGTGCTTTGCTTTCCAATTCTAGCCTATAAAATGCAACTACTTTTCTAACCCTGCTGGGACTGATTCCTAGTAAGTACACATAGGATTTAAATCAAATTTAATGACACTTAATTCCAGTGAAATAAATAGGAAAAAATTACCCCAGTAAATTCCAATATATGCTTCTTTAGTATCCCAAAGTTTCTGTCTTCTGTATATGAGATAATCCACAGGTATAACACAAATGAAACCAACCTGAAGTAGTTTTCAGATTTGGGAATTCTTCAAATGTTTGGTTAATGTGTTTGTCCACTGAAGGAACTCTAACTCACCCATATCTCTCCTCAGGTCATGCCTATCAGCTATCATAGCAAATCCTGTACAGGAATACTACATCACTACTATAGTTTCTTTCTTCCCACACAATAGTGTAGATGAAGCAAACAAAAATGGAATTGACAAAATTCTGTCACTTTCACCAGTTTTTTCTATAGGAAATGAGCTGGAGCACAATATGCAATTTCCTCCCTCCCTTCCCATTTTGTGCAACATAGAGGAGAAACTTTTCATGTGTTCTTTTCACAGTTTCTATGTTGGTATAAAGTAAGGTTGTGGATTGGTTTCAAGGTATTTTGAGGGTGTGGAGAATGGAAATAATGGTTAAGAAATATGCTAAAATTTGGATTGAAAATAATAAATGAAGACTACAAATACTTCCGATCAATGTAAATAATACATAAGTTTAATATTAAAAATGTTGGTCAAGAACTCATCCACTCAGTGCTGATCACCCTATACCCAGTACTATTTTTTAAAAAAAAATATATGCAGGATTGATAAAATATATTTAAACTAGATAGCATACATTAGTCCATGGGACAGATCTTCAGATATATATCTTTTTAACCATCAATAGAAATTGTTTCCACTTAATACAAACATAGTTTGATTTTAATCTGTGCAATTCAATTAGATATTACATAATAGCACTTTTTTGCCAATCATTTCTATCACTATTCAACCACAGAATTTGCATGCACAAAAGTTTTGCTTTCTTATAACATATGGGATTATTATTTTTTATGCTTAAAATACAGAAAAGACTGATTTTGTGGTTCTTTCACTTCACAATTCATCAGACAATATGATGTTAGTCAAGACAAATCTAATTAATCAACCACGAAAAAGTTTACTAAGGATTTAGTGCAAGGGATTTAAGTTGGGGGAACATTTCTTCAAAGATTGTTTTGACTGCATCTCCTTTTGATCAATTCCAGTTGTGTTATTAATCTTCTTATGCATGTCTGATTTCTATAATGATTCACTTTTTCCATCCCCTCACTTACAGGTAACTTGAAAACAGATGAGGTAAAACAAAGGATATTCCAGGTGGACCATCAAGATTTGGGAAATGTTCAAGATTGCTACATTAATTAAGTTGAAATTTTCAACAGAGACTGTTCATATCAAAGATAGGAAAGTACTTATTTCTTTGACTGTATTGTCCAAAGATATATAGTGGTAGACAAGGGAATAGGACAGAATTTATTCTTGTATAGACGTCAAGAAAAAGTTTTGTCTTTTTATTTGAACAAAATCATGCAAAGGTTCTGTCTATGAAGTTCAAGAAGCTTTTCAAATAAAGCCAAAAATATTGAGTAATATTACAATAACACACTTAACAGATTACTGATATTTCTCTCTCTCTCTCTCTCTCTCTCTCTCTCTCTCTCTCTCTCTCTCTCTCTCTCTCTCTCTCTCTCTCTCTCTCTTTCTCTTTTTTGGACCAGATCCCAGCTTGAAAGTTGGACCAAGTTTATCTTTATTTTGCCAAGCAAATAGAAGCTCAAAACATTAATAATTAAAATGCAATATAAAGACAAAACATAGTTTATTAAGAACAACTTCATAACTGATAAACACATTAAAAACATGTCTGAAGTAGCATCTATTTATTTTGGACTAAATACATACAAAACAAGAAAAACTAATGCAGTAATAGAACTTAAATATGACTTAAAATAAGTTTTGGACCAGAGGAACAGCAACACTGTCTTCCCTTATAGAACAGTATGTTTCTTCTCAACAGATCATTATAAATCTATTGACCTAAGTGATTCTAATAATTGGAGCATCCAAAAAACTCTAAAATCCCACAGTTCCAGAATAATGAATTCCCATGCTCAGAAATAATATAGTAATCCTTACAATGCTTCTTGAATTGTTGACTCAATATGGTAACATATGGTAGCATTAGATGCTGACAAAAGCAATATGGTTTAAATAAACTAGGTTTCCACTGATCTCAGTGGGAAACAACACCAATTAATTTAATCTATGTCAAACCCAGGAACATAGATCCAAAGATCCACATACTTCATTGGTACCAATATTATTTGCCTGCTGACTTTAAATTGCTATTTCACCATTACTACTTCAGCAGTCTCTCAACACAAGGATGGAAGGTAGAGGTTGTGATCATTATCATTATTTTTTTACTATGAACTGGATTGAAAATGGTAATGAAGTAATGGAAGCTTAATTCAAGGCATGGTTCTTGAAAACTCTGTTGTTGAAAAACATTATTCTGCATCTTCACAAAGCACTCAAACCACAGATAAAAATGGTATAAAAGGATACATGTTCCATGGTAACAGTCTTCTAAAAAATTACCAAGAAAGCAGATGAATTTTGACATCAGAAAAGAGCCACTTTGCTATAGTGGTTAAGGCAATAAACTAGAAAATGGGAAACTGTGAGTTTTAGTCTTGCCTGGCTTAGGCAAAAGCAAGACAGACCTTGAGCCAGTCACTCTATCTCAGAAAAGGAAGCAGGCAATGGAAAAATTTGGCCAAAGAAACTGCTGGTCTCATCCTGATAGTTTGTCTGGAGTCAAAACTGATTCAAATGCATGTGCATGCATCTGACATACAAGGAACATTAGCAGCAGCTATGTAGGGGTTGGTAACATTTTCTTGCTGTCAATTTCATTCTACAATTTTATAAAATATTGTGAATGCTAAGGTTAAAAATGACCAATACCCCCTATGAAATTTAGCTTTCTCATGACATTGGTGTCACTTGTAGCTTTTTCAAAGTTTATTGTTTTAATTATTTACTACTGCTGCTTTTTAAAATAATTGGTTATCCAATGCATTTTATTCAATGTGTATAGATTAATATTAATCTGTTATATAATACTGGAGTTATATTAATATTATACAGCATTGCTATTTATATACAGAGTTCTTTCTGATTTGTAAATGAATTTTTTTCTGGTAACATTTTTTTCCTCTATAGCATCCTTAGTCATATTAACTTTTAAAAGCAGCATTTTCCTACTTTAACTGGGAGCACCCAATATTGCAAGGTATATAAAAACTGTTAGTGCAACAATAGAAGGGTAAATATGGCCTGGCAATTGTGAAAGTGATCAGAGCAATGCTTATTAAATGCTCTGTCCTGTAGACCTTTTTAAAACAAACAAACAAACAAACAAATATAAAACAAATATAAATAACAATTATTAACAAGTAACTAAATTAACATAAATCCAAGCTCCATAGAGAAAAAAGATACAGAAAATACAAATCTATTTAAAAGTAGTCCTGTATAGTATTAGTATCAGATTTGCTGGCAAGACCTTGGGAAGTAATTCCTGAATATCTAATCCAATATGGCCAAGCTATATAGATGAACTGAACTTAAGACTGCCAGACATACAACTTGGCACACTAAATAAGTGTTCTTTGGAGACGAGGAAGAATCCATGAAACATGTGATTTACTCTCTGTCAACATGAAGATGAAGTTCCTTTTTAAAGCTATTTTAATTTAATAGCAGCGCATCTTATTTATTTATTTTTATTTTATTTTAATTCCATTTATATCCCGCCCTTCTCCGAAGACTCAGGGCGGCTTACAAGCTTAGCAGTAGCCTTCATTCTATGTATATGCCTGCTTATTAGGGCTTTCACACACACACACCCAAGCGGCATTATCTTCTTTCATGCTTTAATAGACTTTGAACCCTAGAGATCGTAAGCTAAATTTTAATGGATTGTTGACATTATAGACCATTCTACTTCAGCTCTTTATGCTCTTAGCTTCCAAATCAGCCTTGTTTGCTGTCTTTCTCCTGTTGACTCCAGAAGACTTTCTGCTGTGCTGTGCTGTGAATGTCTCAGAACAGGTCTCCTTCAGTTGGAAGTAATTTTAAGTACTTTATAAGCACTCATCCTGGATTGTGTTATTATTGCTATATGAAAGGTGTGTTGGGGGAGGGGATCAATGGGCAACTGTCTGGCACAAAGGAGACCAGGAACCAGTTGATTAAGTTTACCTTATAAATCTCTGTAACTAGTATAATGCATATTCATAAAATCATTTTGATATTATTTTGGGCTTTGAGGTCTTATAAAAAGGTTAGGATTTCTGCTCAATATGCATGATTTCAGGAAAACAAGAAAGCAAGCAAGAAAAAAATGTGCTTGGAGATTTTGAAAGCTGCTTTTTTCCACCATGAATAGATTTGATTTTAGTGGCTAAGACATAGGATTTAACTAGCTGAACTGAATTTGACTTTATTCACAAATTAAAAATATGTTTGAAATATCAATTATTTAGAAGGAATTTCCTACCATAAAAATATCCTTCTGGGATCATTTCACCAATACCATACTCTCAGACAGACAGTAATAGCCTGATAGAGCATCTTTTTATACTGTACAGATAAAACTAAAGAGTAATCATAATATAACTAATTAAGTTTACAAGATGCTTTCATGAACAATTAGTAGAATACAGAAATGAAAGTTTAACCAATCTGTACAATAAAATCTTTCAAAATATGCAGCAGCATTATAAATATATTTTATTCTATATACAAAAGTAAATTATCTTTATACATGTACATACTCACATACACACATTTACATGCATGCATGCTTTTATTGAGTATCTTTTTTTGCTTTATGACAATTACATGTTTATTTTCTGCTACAAAAAACAGACTGGCTAAAATAACTGACAAATTTATTTGAATGTAAGTCATAATTTACAACAGCTATTAAAAAAATATCCCCCAAGAATGTTAAAACAATTCTTCTAATTACATGTCAACTCTGAAAAGAAATATATCAAATCCCACTAAGATATTATAAGTTTACCTAATATGATGTTGAAATAAATAACCTAAATAAATACATGAAGAATACATATAGTAAAACTACAATAAGATTGCACTTCCTGTTTGATGTCATGGCGTGACAGATGCAGGAAGATGGGGCTCCATCTTCTGTATTCGATTTCACCCCACTGGGGACCCTAAAAAGGGTCAAAAGTCACCCCAGAGAAGCAACAAACTAGGAGGGGACCCTCATTGATCACAGAGGGGCAGCAGCCCTTCCATTTGACCCGAAGAGGTCCTCCAAGCCGGCGGGTGAAAGACTGGCTACCTGCATGTAGCTAGTCAGAAGCTGATGACAACCAAGGAAATAAGCACTAACGAGCAACTTTTGAGCAACATGGATGAAACTGGGGGAGATTCTATCCTCTCTTTATAACTTTAAGACATTTTCCTGGAAAAAACTGCCCAAAGCAAAGAATCCTCATCTATGAAAGAGGGAAAGGGAGTTTCTGCCCCATTCCCTCAGGAAAAAAAAAAGCAGTGAACTAAGTGCTTGGGGGAAAACGGAATTAATGAAATTAATTATAAAATTAATTTGGAATCAATATAGATGTATATAGCCTTGAAATTTGGGGACTAAAATGCTTTTGAGACTTTTTTTTACAAAAGAAACTTGTAAAGCTTGAATATAAGTTTGAAGCTGGAAGAAGGTGTTAATGACATCTAGTGGCAAATTACAGCACTACAATTTATTATGCTTAAAGGAAATTTGGCCTGAATCCCAGATTCAGATAAGACTTTGGGTGTCCTTGGAAATTTTCACTTTGGAGGACTGCAGCTGGAAAAGAAGAAAAAACCCTCTTGAGCTGCTTATCTGTGTGGCAGATGATAAACTATTTTGAAATTGGCCTGCTTGGATTATGAATATAAATACTAACTGACTTTTAGATCTATGTTGTGGAACTATTCTCCTGTAGAAGAAACAGGCATGACTTATCAAGATAATGGAACACTTTGGATTACAAACCTTTGATTGATGAATAATTTTTAATTGTTTCTTTTTTCACTCGACAAAAAGGTTATGTTTTTCACTGGACAGAAAAACCTGCACATTGCTTATATTTGTTTAGGGAAGACCTAAGGATGGACTGATAGGCTGGCTAGATAATTTGGAGTTCAAATGACAATTGATTGAAACTTTTTAAATCTCAGGGGCCAGCTGTCAGAGTGAGCGGCAGTGTGAATGGACTTCTCTATATCACACAGCCTCTCACCCAGTGTCTGTGGGGGCTCTTTGGAGCCATAGGAGGTCCTGGAGGGACAGCCAAAGTTGCTGAAGAGCAGTGGCCCATGTTGGGGATCCGGAGAAAAACCTGATGCAAGCGGACCAGGGAGAAGGAAGCCGGTAATGGCTGACACGAAGATCTGACAGAGGGACGGAATTAGCATCAACTTAGTGGAACAACGGTGAATCGGATCTGATGGAAAGTAATCCCAAGATTTAACATTTAAAAAGTGAAAAGGAGCACTTTTGAAATTGACTCTGGCTAGAAGAGGGTGTCTTACCGAGAGAGAGAGAGTGGCGAGAGAAGCAACAAGAGATAAGGTGACAGGTGAGAGCGATAAGAAGAGGAAGCTAGGAAATTACAAGATCGTAAGCTAGCTGGGGGATCAGGCGAATGGACAGAAAGGTAACGGGAAAAGAAAAGATTTTGAGCCTTGGAGACTGAACCTTAGAGAAAACGAGTGTGGACTATAAGTAGAAGGAAAGTGAATAGTTTGGATAGACTTTGAACTTTTGATCTAAAAGTCACGGGAGTATAGTGGATCCAAGATGGAGAAAGTGACACAGCAACTTTAGGACTGCAGTTTGGACAGTGAGATACCTACTGGCCATTGGCTGAAGAAGAAGACAGAAAAGGAGCTACAAATCTGGAGCTGAAATTTAAAATTAAAAAGGAAAGTGACTTTGATGGGACAAGAAGATAAAGGTGATATATAAATATACATATAAATTCACATATAAATATAAATATATAAACTGAATGCCTGCTGTATTCGTGAAAATTATATTGCTGCGATTGTTGATTGCTATAATTGGATAAATTAATAGAATTTAAATAACTAAATAGCTAATTAATTAACATATATATATATATATATATATATATATATATATATATATATATATTGATAAAGGTTTACTTAAGGTTAAAGGAATTAAGTATTTGTAAAGAGTGGTATCAACTGAGTAACATCTTGGGGGTTTGTTTGAATTTATTATTATCATAAGAGTTATAATAGATTAGAGATAGAGGGTAGGGTGGCTGTTGATCTTGATATATCTCCCCCGAATTAGGAAATAGAAAAGGACGTAGTGGTGGAGGGAGATAGAGAGGGTAAAAAAAGGTGGAATTATCCCATAAAGAGTATTTTTATAAAAATCTGGTTAAATATGACAAGAATACTGAACTTAACAAAGATCAGTGCAGGAAAGAGGGGTTAGGGATGTCTCCAAGCCGTTCTAGTCAGAAGTCCATTGATGATATGCTACAAAGAAAAAGGTCAAATTCCTTTAAAGATCTACAAGCCCTTCTGCAAAATATGCAAGAAGCAATGACTAAGAACCATGAAAAGATGAAGAAAGAGATAGGCCAAGTGAGAAATGATACCGGTGAGCGCAAGGAAAAAATACAAGCGACTGATGGTAAATTTGAGGTGATCCAACAACAATTAATAAAAAATGAGGAAAGACTACAGGAAATGGAAGTAAGAATGGAGAAGGAGAAGAAGAAAGTAGAGGAATCCGGGTGAATAGAGAGCTCGAAACAACAGTGATCTTCCTGGAAGCGGAGAAAGCCGCCCATTACCTGGGCTTTCAAAATGTTAAGGAAAAAAAAGGTGAGGATTTGCCGGATATGATGGCGGACTTAATGGCAAAAGCACTAGGCATAGGGAAAGATGAAATGTTGGTGGAAATAGATGAGACATATAGGGTCAAAACTAATTATGCGAGGAGGCATAACCTCCCGAAAGAAGTACATGTGAGATTGGTTAAAAAATCGACCCGGGATGAATTACTACATATATCAAGAGAGGAGCCGCTAGATTATGGAGGATAACAAATAACAATCCTCAAACAAATACTTAAAAGAATAAGAGACTTGAGATGAAGCTACCAATTTTTGACATTGAAACTGATTAGATACAATGTGAACTTTAAATGGCTGACTCCAGAAGGCATCCTAGTCATGTGGCAAGACAGAATGTATAGATTAGAGTCGATAGACAAGGCAGAAGATTTTTATAAGCTCCATTTTAACAATGAAGATGAAGTAGAAGACCAAGATGGAGAGGTCATAAGAGAAAGGGATGCAAGACAGATGGCTATAGAAGAGAAGGTACTAGGAACAGAGGATAGAGGAAATAATTCTGGAGAGACTACAGAGAAGTATGAAGGCAGAGACAAAGAAACAAAAGAGATCTGCACAATGAGAAGCACAAGACCCAGATATAAGTAAAATAAAGGAAGAAGAATGTAGGATTTTGTCATTGAATATTAATGGTTTAAACTTGCCAATGAAAAGACGGAAAATCTTCAATAAACTTATTTGTCAAAAATTAGATATAATAGCAATTCAGGAAGTTCATATAAAAGAACAACAAAAATACCTGTTAGACCAGCCAAAATCAGGAAATATATTTGTATTAGTAGACCAACAAAAAAAGAGGGGGGTGGTATTATATGTGAATGAGAAACTGGTAGCTAAACAAATTTATAAAGATAGAGAAGGTAGAATATTGATGGTAGAGGTAGAAATAAATCATAGGAAAGTTGTGATAGTAGAAATATACGCCCTGAATGGAAACCAAGAACAGTTTTTTAAAATGTTACATAACAAGATACATGATATAGATTACGACAACATCTCTGTGTTAGGAGACTTCAATGCTATTATTGACAATAATTTGGATTACAAGGGTAACAAGACCAGGAAAACGAAAAGAAGAATACTACCAAGATCCTTCTTTAAATTGGCCAAGGACCTAAACATTCAGGACATACCGGTTGAGCTTCGGATGGCGCCCGATCTTCGCTCCTTCCGTCGCGATCTAAAGACATTCTTATTTGAACAAGCCGGCCTGGCCTGATGGGGGATGGGTGGGGTTTTTTATTGTTATTTTAATGTTTGTATTTACTGTTTTTAGTGGGCATATATTTAATCCTTTTTTAACTTTTGTAACTCTGTATTTTTTATGCTTGCCCTGTTCACCGCCCTGAGTCCTTCGGGAGAAGGGCGGTATATAAATAAAATTAATAATAATAATAATAATAATAATAATAATAATAATAATAATAATAATAATAATAATAATATGGAGAGAAAGGAACCGTGAGGCAAGACAATTCACATATTACTCAAATAGGCACAGCTCATATTCTAGGATCGACATGGTGTGGATGTCAAGGGAAATTAACTCTGAAGTTGAAGATGTGTGTATAGAGACAAGCACTTGGGCAGACCACAATCCCATGAAATTTAGCTGGAAAGGGTCCAAAAAAATCATCTAGATGCACTATACAAAGGTCAATATTAAAAGAAGATGACTTCAGACTAAAGATGGAGAGTGAACTGGACTTCTTCAAAGAAAATAAAAAAGAAGATACCTCTGTCCAAAATCTTGGGGACACAGCTAAGGCAGTTATGAGAGGAGTAGCTATAGCATATATGGCAAAAAAGAATAAGGAGACAAAACAACAACAGAAAATGTTAGAAGGGGAATACAAAAGATTAGAAACAATACTCCAAAAAGAACCACAAAAAAGAATGTAAAACAACAAATGGACTTAATTAAACACAACTTAACATCTTAGAAAAAGAAAATTTAGCACAACAGATAAGACATATAAAACAGAATTTCTTCGAAAATGCAAATAAACCTGGTTGATGGCTTGCACATAAATTGAAAAAACAAAAGGAGAAAAGTTGGATTAGTAGATTACAAGACGACAAAGAGAGAATACATTATTAAGAAGAGGAGAAAAAAAATATAGCCCAGGAATTCTATGAGAAATTATACAAGGAAGATAACCAGGAAATTGAGGAGAAAATGGAGGAATGTTTTAAAAAAAGCAACACTACCAAAAGTTACAGATGAAATTCAAAATATGTTGAATGAAGAAATTAGGATGACAGAGGTGATTACGGCCATTAACATACAAAAAAATAATAAAGCATTGGGTCCTGATGGCCTTCTGATAGAAATCTATAAGCAACAACAAAACATCTTAGGACAACCTTTATTGGATGTGTTTAACGCGGTCCTAGATGAAGCAAAAATCCCAAAGTCATGGTCAGAGGCGAATATTGTTCTGATCCCAAAAGACAATACGGATCATACATCAATCCAAAACTATAGACCAATATCTTTACTTAACTCTGATTTCAAGATATTTACAACAATTATAGCTGAGCGATTAAGAAGGTTTTTAAATGACTTTACACACATGGATCAGAATGGATTTATAGCCAAAAGACAAACTAAACATAACATTAGGATAATATTGGATACTTTAGAATACTATGAAATAGCTAAAAACACAAAAAGAGTTAGACAGTTGGAGAAAATTACAATTCTCTTTATTCGGAAGAATTGCAGCAGTGAAAATGAATGTTTTACCAAAATTTTTATTTTTGTTTCAAATGATACCTATACTTAAAAAAGATTCAAATTTGGAGGAATGGTAGAAAGGTATTAATAAATTTATTTGGGCAGAGAAAAGACACATATATTGAGGTATGCCCTGTTGCGACTCTGGAAAAAATATCAATATAAGTTAAATTATAAAATACCAATTTGGGCAATACCTAAACATGCGATAGAAAATATAAGTTTGGGATTCAAACATGATGTGATTACATATAAAGAAATTCTTAGATTGGAAAGGAATGTATGGCAACTAAAGCCATTCAATATTTTAAAAGAAGAAAAGATAGTACAAACTTGGTTTCAGTATGGGCAGATACAAGCTAGATGGAAAGAAGATTGGAAAATTGGTATTTCAACAACTGATGAAAATTTGGTAAAACAAATTAGAGATCAAAGTCAAGCGCATATAAGAAGGATATATAATGCATTGATAGAAATATATTCAGAAATGGAACTTGTTAAAGACTGTATGATAAAATGGGCCCAGAATATTCAGGAGCCAATAATGATGGATACTTGGGGAAAAATCTGGGTCAGAAATGTAAAATTTACACAGGCACAAAATTTAAGAGAGAACTTTTATAAAATGTTTTATAGATGGCATTTAGATCCCAAAAAATTAGCATGTATGTATCCAAATTATCAACCTAAATGTTGGAGGTGCGGTTGTGACGATGCAACGTACTATCATATATGGTGGACATGCAAAAAGGTTAAAGCTTTTTGGATAAAAATTTGGTGGAATATGCAGAAGATATTTAAGAAAAAGGTAAGGTTTTCTCCACAGTTATTTCTGTTGGGTATTATTACAGATTGTACTGTTATAGAAATTAAATTGATGTTGAATTTAATAACGGCAGCAAGACTTTTGGTATCGCAATATTGGAAGAAGGAGGATCTGCCTACTATAGAAGAGTGGACTCTAAAAGTTTCAAACCTAGCAGAAATGGCAAAAATTTCAGCATATTTGAAAGATCACTCGCAACAAAGATACATTTTGGAATGGAGAAGATGGATTGATTACATTCAGAATAAATATGGGACTAAAAAGTTTCATTTAGCATATGAATGAGTATTAGAATTTAACAAGATGTATTTTTATTTAGTTATGTCTAATGGGAGTACAAGTACAGTTTAGGTGAAACCTGGTTCATAAACAGTGTGTCAACCTCCGGCTAAAAAGCCCAACTAAGAAAACCCCTATAGCCATTAAGTCCTCTAATGTAATCTTTACTGAGCAGAATCATTTCTGTAGGTTCAAAGTGAAAGCTAGCTCTGAAGAAAAAGCAGGAAACAAGTAATTAAAAGAATGAATTTCTCCTTCTCTCCTCTCTGACAGTTCAAGTCACATTGTCCAATACATCTCCCAGTAATTGTTATGAGAAGAAACCTTGGTTCACCAAAACCAACTCTTCCACAACTCGGCTTTCTCATGATAATAAGAAAACCTGTGCATCCAAATTTCTCCCTGTCTCCTTCCCCATCTGTTGGCAAGCTAGAAGCACTCAGTGGCCCTAAAGGTAGGGCTCACAGTAACTGTGAGAGGACCTTGGAGTCCTAGTAGACGATCACTTAAATATGAGTCAGCAGTATGCAGCAGCCGCCAAAAAAGCTAACACAATCTTTGGTTTTATAAAGCCTTAGTAAGGCCATACCTGGAATACTGTTTTGGTCAGCACATTACAAAAAAGATGTTGATACTTTGTAAAACATGGGAAAAAGAGCAACCAAGATAATTAAAGGCCTGGAGACAAAAAAAATTTGAAGAATGGTTGCAGGATTTGGGTTTGGCTAGTCTTGAGAAAAAGACTAGGGGTGACCTGATAGCAGAATTCCAGTATTTGAAAAGCTGCCATAAAGAGGAGTGGTCAACTTATTTTCCAAAGCATCGGAGGACAGGACAAGAAACAATAGATGAAAACTAATCAAGAAGAGAAGCAACCTGGAATTAATGAGAAATTTCCTAACAGTGAGGACAATTAACCAGTAGGACAGCTTGCCATCATAGTTGAATATATTTCATCACTGAAGGTTTTTAAGAAGACACTGGACAATCACTTGTATTAAATGGTATAGGGCAGTGTTTTTCAACCTTTTCACAGATTGTACCACTTTTAGGACATGACAACATTCAAGTATCACCAGTGTCAAAAACTTGATGACCCCCCAAAAAAGGAAAAAAGTACCGGTTTTATTTATTTATTTTTTGCTGGGTTTCCTTTGCTTAATCACTATCCTTTTGCATTGATAAGGTATGATGAATTTATCTGCATTTATCAATATGCACACTACCTTAGTGGTCAGGTGGCTGGTTGGCCCTTCTTCCTCTTTCCCTCTCCTCTCTCTCTTTTCACTGCCTGCTGGGCTCTTCTTCCACAGCCTTTTCTCCTTTGTTGATCCCTCTGCTTTGTCTCGCAGAAGCCTCTCCTCTTTTCCCTCTCTTTCTTCATCCCTTCTCCTGACTTTTTTTTTTCTTTCCACCAAAGCCTCCTCCTTTTATATCCTCTCATCTGTCCCTCATCCTTTTCTGGGTGTGCTGGAAGTGCCAATCAGCATGTAGCTGTGCACACCAATCCTGGAGCCCTGGCAGCCCTGCAGCTCCATCTGACTCTCTCATGCCAAGGCCTGCCTGCTGCTCCTGGTGATAACAGAGACTGCTGGAAGTGCTGATCAGCTGGAGCCACACACACCAATCTTGGGCCCTTAGCTGAGCCCCAGCAACACCACATCTCCAGCTGACTCACCCCCAGGCCTGTGCAGCGCTGCTGCCACTTCAAATCATTGACACTCATTAGCTCATCCCCCTGCTACACTTGTCTAGGTTGCATACCATCTGCCAGGTACCGAAATACCACCAGTGGTACATGTACTGCTGGTTGAAAAGCCCTGGTAATGGCCCTCCTGCTTGAGCAGGGGGTTGGGATAGAAGACCTCCAAAGTCCCTTGCAGCTCTATTCTGATTCAACAGGCATACAATCCAAGTATGGATCTAGTATGTAGATGACATCTTTGTCAAAATAAAAAAGGACCAACATGAGAACACACACAATAACTATCAAGAAAAGAATAAATTCCCATGGGAAGAAGAAACTAATCAGATTTAGCTGTCTAGTGAACTCTTGTTCATTAAGAAGTGAACAAGAAATATCTCATACATGACCCTTGTATACTGCTAAACTACAACTCTACTTCCACCCTTGGTCTTAAAGTGCGAGACTGCAATTCAGCAACTGGCAGACTATTTCTCTAGTCTTTTTGTATTTTTAATATATTTTTAATTCCCTATCCCAAGCATGATGGATGTAGTTGGCTTTCTGTAGTCAGAGGTGAGAAATTCATGGCATCTCAACTTCTGTTGAACTACAGTTTTCAACTTCACTCCTGCTGCTCATGCTGGCTGAAATGGTTAGAACTTGCAGATCAGCAACAGCTGGAGGGCAGAGATTCTCCATCCTGACTGTAGATTATATGCACATTTTACCTAAATGTATTTATCTCATGGAGGAAAAATTGCTGGGGATGTTCTGGAATGACTGCAAGGCATGCATTATCTTAATCAGTTGAAACAATTACTCTTGAAAAAGACTCACAAACTGCCATAAAGCAACTGCTTAGATAATGCAGCACATCTGTAATACATGTACATATCATCTTGGAGAACTGGTTCATTAATAGTGTATCAGAGAGTATGGTGTGGGAGAAACTATGCTGGAAAAACACAAGCATGCACTCACACACAGGAGCTATAATTCCACCACAGGTTAAGAATAATTTCCAGACAAGTTATGATTGCCAGCATGGTTATACTAAAGAACTAGATCTTGGTTTCTTGGTTTTAGAAAGTTATAGAGCCATATGTAGCTTTTTGGGTTGAAAACATACTGTAAATCATGTACTGCTGTGAAATAAGTCATCACTCATCAGTACATTTCATACTAATGCTATCACTGAACTCTCTCTGGATACTTTGGTCAGAAGCAACAGCTGCTGAGATCTGATACAGTATGCAGGCGTCTAAGCAACTTGGCTCAATGTGAACTAAGCAGGTTTGATTTTCATTTTAAACATTGGTCTGCTGAATATCTTAAGAATCATTGAAATAAATCTGAACTTCAGGCTTATTATATTGATAAAAGTGGCCTGACATGGAAAGGAAGACCTGAATTGCCTCTACTAATATTTCTTCAGGATAACTTCTTTTTGGATTGATACAAAGAGCCATGTATGGATTACTACAAACATGTAGGAACTAGTTGCTCATCCTTTGCTGGAATATCCTTTATTCATGTAAGGCACTACTTTGAGAGACGAAAGGAGACAGAACAGCATGGCATTTGGTGTGGAGAGATTAAAAATGGAAACTTACTTTTAAGTATTAAATTTATACTCCATCTTCTTTTAAGAAGTTTCAGGAAACATATGGCAGATGGGTGTTGGGGGGGAGTCTTCCTTCATTTTATTTTCACAAGGACCATTCTCTGAGATTAAATGGGCTGAGAGACAACAAATTGGCCAAAATCAATTAAAATCTCCACCACTGTATGAAGATTTGAAATAGTTTATCATACATAATCCAACAAATAAATTACTCAATTGGCATACCAATTGGCATACCTTGGTTCTGTGTGGGATTTATGTAGAATTTACTCATGTTCCCTTTCATAGCATATGCCTGGCATTTCAGGCTTTTTGATTAATGTCCCTCGCAAAAAATCTAGGTTTAATAGAATCTATTTAGCAGAGTTCCCATAATTCCATGGGAACATTTCCAAAAAATGGTGAACTACTACATACAAAGTACTATAGGTCAGTGTTCTCAATCTCAGTAACTTTAAGATATATGAACTTCAACTTCCAGAATTCCTGCCAGCATGTGTACTCATCTTAAAGTTGTCAATATTAAGAAATACTGACCTAAACAACAATTTATAAAATAGTGCTTTATGTGAATTTATGTCATTAAATTAGAACATTATCATAAATATTAATGCAAATGGTGTAATTTATGTCAGAATTACTGGATTTAAGTGGAATCCAGAAGTAATGGCTGATTCATGAAATTAGATTTTACTGTAATATAGTACTAAGGAAGACAACAACTTCCCCTAACTACACCAAAACATTTCTTAAATACCACCCATGATATTTGGGTGAGGAAAGACAAATATTTGCAACTATGACACAGGCACTAAAACCTTCCATTCAATTTGATCTTTATTTTCAAACATGATTATGTTGGCCCAAGTAGAATAAGGAGATTGAATTGACAAGTTACAGTATATAGTTAACGAAAAAGGGATATTAAATTTTAATATCTTCCATTTGCAAAACTGTATATCTAATTTAATTCAATTCCCAGATTTCAATTAGTATCAAATACAAATTGCATTTACCTTACAAACCACAAATTAGAATATAAATGCCAAGTATTTGTGTGCCCCTTTCCCACAATTTAGATAAAACAAAGTGAGGCAATAAAACTTTTTCAGAAGATGGAACAAAAACCACTCTTGCTTGAAATTATTCTTTAAATCTTTTGATTGTCCAATTCCCTATATGCCCAATTTACTTTTATTTCATATTAGTTAAATTTTTGCTCAGTTACTTTCTGGCAGATAAGTTGGTGGCTTGATTCCATCAAATATAATTTATTTCCATCAATAAGTAGAAGGTCTACATTTTGGCAGACTTATTACTGATTAATCACAGCTTCCCTCAACATGCTTAATGAATATTAAAACACACAAGAGAGGAAAAAACTCTTAAAGTGCACCCTGCTCATGATTCTGAGCTTGAATTATACAAAATATGTTGCATCAGCTGAAGTCTTAAAACTTTTATAGGTAATAGGTACACATACAGCAGACTTAGGATTCTACAACCTACTGCAAAGGCCCATACTGTAAATATTCAGGGCTTCAAAGTATAAAATATGTCAGTTACATGGTGATGAGGAAAGTATTAAATTTGCCCTGACCTTTTATAGGGATCATCTAGAACTCGATGTATTTGCTTGTTCAAAGTAAAAAAAAAAACCCATCATCATCATAATAAAAGTTGGAAGGGACCTTGGAGGTCATCTAGTCCAACACCTGCTCAGGCAGGAAACCTATACCATTTCAGACAAATGGCTGTCCAATCTCTTCTTAAAAACTTCCAGTGTTGGGAGCATTCACAGCTTTTGGAGGCAGGTTTTTCCACTGATTAATTGTTCTAACTGTCAGGAAGTTTCTCCTTAGTTCTACGTTGCTTCTCTCTTTGATTAGTTTCCATCCATTGCTTCTTGTCCTGCCATCACCTGAATTGGTACTACCAATTTGTGTTATCACTATGGAACAAAACTATTGGATTTCACAGTAATACAAAGTTAATTCAACATAAGAACAAAACAATTGTCTTGTTTTATATTAGATAATCAACTGCATTGCTTACCATGATACTGTAATTTTTAATTATGTAGTAGTGAATTGTGATGCAGTAAAAAATACTTGAGATTAGTGTTAGCATTGATCCAAAGTGAAATGTGAAGGAGAGCTGGTTTTTCTAGCACAAAATTTTTCTGTACTAGAATTAGATTTGCCATAAAATTCATTTCTGTATCAGTGTCAGGACCCACCCCAAACCACGTCTTAGGAAGACAAAACTCTTGGAGCCAAATCTTAGTCCAACAGGAATATTTACTATGACATGCTTGGTTGTAGGAGGCGAGACAGGACTTAATATTTCCACGAAGTAAACCCTTATAAAGAGTTCCCAGTTTAACCCCCCTTAATCCCCATTTGGTCAGTCCCCCATCCTTCCTCTTGTATCATCCATCTCGTGGGAAAAAGGAAGTTAGGACCCTTTTGTTTATTGCTGTCTTCCGTGACAAAGACCAGATGCTAGCCCCCCCTTTTGTTTCCCCAGTTCAAAAGGCTTCTCCTTTCCTTTGAAATGCCTATTGCCGGTTCAATACACATCTATCCTCTTCTCTTCGGAGATGGCAGAATCCATGGGATATGTTTGAAACATTCCATTTATGAATATGATATAAATGGATTCTGACAGTCCGCTCTCCTTAGAAAAAAGATGTGTCCATCTGTAGGGGGAGAAAAGAAAAGAGAAGGAAAAAAAACATGTGTAAATGTTAACTCGGTTTGTTTGGATATTCTGTATGAAATCTCTTAAGCAGCTTTGGTGCTTTAACGTGGTGTTTGCTGACCCATTCATTTTCTGAGGAGGGGAGGTGTTTCCAAGCCACTAGATATTGAGTTGTTCCATGATGTTTCCTGGAATCCAGAATTTCCTTCACCTCGAAATGTTGTTCTCCTTCCACCATGATGGGAGGTGGTGGTGGTGGAATTTTTGTTCGTAGGGGAGATTGTTGTTCTCTCTTTATTAGACTGCAGTGAAAGATTGGGTGTATTCATCTAAGATTTTTAGGTAGTTCTAATTCAACTGTTACTGGGTTTATGATTCTTTTAATTGGAAAAGGTCCAATGTATTTTGGTCCTAGTTTTTTACAGGGTTGGAGAGACTTAAGGTATTTTGTAGACAGATATACCATCTCTCCCACCTTGAACGGTGTGGGATCGGATCTTTTCTTGTCTGCCTGTGTCTTGTGTGCTAATCTAGCCTCTGTTAATGCTTTTCTGACAATAGGCCAGGTGTATTGTAACTGAGCAATCCATTCCTTTAGTTCTGGAATTACCGGTTCTTTTGGAGTTAGATCAGGTATGGGGTTGAAGCTCTGGCCTGTGGCTACTTGAAAAGGAGTGTAACCTGTGCTGGAGTGAATTGTGTTGTTATATGCCACTTCTGCGAAAGGCAGCAGGTCTGTCCAATTGTTCTGCTGAAAATGTACATAACATCTTAAATATTGCTCAAGTACAGAGTTAGCCCTTTCCGCTTGCCCGTTACCCTGAGGGTGATGACTAGATGTCAGTCCTTGGGTAGTTCCTAACAGAGATAAAAATTCCTTCCAGAATGCTGAGGTAAATTGCACCCCCCTGTCAGATATGATGCGTTGTGGTGCCCCATGCAATCTGTAAATATGTTGTACAAAAAGTTTTGCTAATGCTTTTGCAGTTGGAATTTTTGGGCAAGGTATGAAATGGACTTGCTTAGAGAACAGATCAGTAACAGTCCAGATAACAGTGTTTCCGTTGCTTTCTGGTAGTTCCACAATAAAATCCATGGCTATTTCTTTCCATGGGGCTGAGGGATTCGCCACTGGTTGTAACAGTCCTGGCGATTTCCCTTGTAACCTCTTGGCCATTGCGCAAATTTGACAACTACCCACATAGCTTTCTATGTCCTTTTTCATAGATGGCCACCAAAATTGCCTTTTAGTTAAGTGTAAGGTTTTTACAAAGCCAAAGTGTCCTCGAATCGTTGCCTCAAGGATAACATGAATCGGTTGAAGTCGTTGAGTTCTGGGGCATTGGAGTCATGCAGGTTCACCACCCAGTCTGCAGCCGTCCCGTCCAGGGCAGATTGCACAATTCGGATGCGTGTTTTGTCACTGGGGATGTCCCGTCCGTACTCTTCCATGTAGCTGAGGACTTGGGTTAGGAAAAATCCCAGTCGTGATGGCTCCCCCTTGAATTTTGCTTCCAGGGGTGGGAATCTTTGGCTGGATCGTTGTCTGCGCCGCAGAGTGTATCGCTCCTCATCTCGATCCCCGTCTGTGGGTCTGGGGGGGTGGGTACCGCTGAGTCAGCGGCTCCTGTTCCATTGGATGGCCCTGGGGTTTCAGGTGTTGGATCCCTTCCGTTACCCCTCCAGTTGCAACCCCAGGTGTTGTGGTTTCCAGCTCTTTCCTCCCTTAGTGAGCTCAGGGTTGTTTTCATCAAGTCAATAGCTTTTTCCAGAATCCGCTCTTCCTCACTGGCGTGCAGGGAGTTCTCCATCTCTTGTTTCCATTCCGGTTGGTGGTCGCTCCATCTCAGGGTCACTTCTCTCGAAGCCTTTTCCCACTCACTTTTCCTTCCAATGCCCATCGACCACCGGGGTTTTTGTTCGTGCTGCTCCGCCGTTTCCTCCCAGGAGGAATATGATGCTTCAGCTTCCCAATGTTTCTGGGAGTTCGGCTGGGAGGAAGGCTCCTTCTCCGTGGGGCTTCCTTCCCTTCTTGCTTCATCGTCAGACATCATATTTATTTGCAAAGTCCCCCGGTAAGGTTCTTCTTCCCGGGTTGACTTTCAGTGCAAGTCCTGTCTAATGTCAGGACCCACCCCAAACCACGTCTTAGGAAGACAAAACTCTTGGAGCCAAATCTTAGTCCAACAGGAATCTTTACTATGACATGCTTGGTTGTAGGAGGTGAGACAGGACTTAATATTTCCACGAAGTAAACCCTTATAAAGAGTTCCCGGTTTAACCCCCCTTAATCCCCATTTGGTCAGTCCCCCATCCTTCCTCTCGTATCATCCATCTCGTGGGAAAAAGGAAGTTAGGACCCTTTTGTTTATTGCTGTCTTCCGTGACAAAGACCAGATGCTAGCCCCCCCCCTTTTGTTTCCCCAGTTCAAAAGGCTTCTCCTTTCCTTTGAAATGCCTATTGCCGGTTCAATACACATCTATCCTCTTCTCTTCGGGAGATGGCAGAATCCATGGGATATGTTTGAAACATTCCATTTATGAATATGATATAAATGGATTCTGACAATCAGTTAGATTGAGAAATAACCAGTGGAGATTGAAAGAATGCATATGCTAAGCATATGCAATACTAAAATTCAAGCATTGAATGAGCCAGATTACCATGATTTAATGAAGTTCTAGAACAGAATTTCAGTATTTCTTTCCTTAACAATTTTATTGATGTAGAGATCTGGAATGTCACATCACACTATTAAAATGATTTGACTTCACATATCACATATATATCAAAGCCATTATATAGGAGCCTCAATACCTGGATTCTGATCAAACCTTGCTTAGATAATACATTCTACCCTTACTACCTCTTCACTAAGAATGTGTTTTAAGCTGAGATGAGATTCAAAATAGTGCAACAGTACAAAACAATATGAGCAATCATGCAGCATTTGGGTTGTTAGGTTGACTACAATGCTTCTTCTCCAGAGATGCCCAAGAAATAAAAGCATAACAGTGGCCAATCCTTTGGAGCCCCATTCATGTTACAAGGTAAGATAACCTTTATTGTCATTTTTTACCGTGAGCACTCTGGCACACATTAAAAATGAAATTTAGTTGCTTGCTCTCAAAGTGTACACATACATAACACACATTTAAACATACTATGCACAATATATGTATAGACCTACACCCTTACATATAAGTAACATATAAATATTAATCACTGTCCATCTTGAATACATAGTGGAAAAAATGAAGCTTGGGAGTTCACAAGGTTAATACTGTATGGAACAAAACTGTGCCTGAATCTGGATGTTCTGCTTTGGATACCACAGAGCCTCCTCTCAGAAGGTAACAAGGAAAGCAGGTCATGAAGAGGATGTATGGAACCATCTTCCGGTTGAGCTCCGGATGGCGCCCGATCTCCGCTCCTTCCGGCGCGACCTTAAAACCTATCTCTTTAAACAAGCTGGCCTGGCCTGATGGGACGGGGTGGGATTTTTATTAACGACTTCAATTTTAAATTTGTATTATCTCTGGGCATTGTTTAATTATGTTTTAATAATCTAATTTTAACTTTTGTATCTAATTTTTATGTATTGCCCTGTTCACCGCCCTGAGTCTCTTGAGAGAAGGGCGGTATATAAATTAAATAAATAAATAAATAAATAAATAAATGTGTAGTGTCCCAAACAATCTTATGGACCCTGCTCAAGCAATGCTTATGTGCTACATCCTGGATAGAAGGGAGTGAACTGCCAATAATCTTTTCTGCCATCCTCACCACTCTCTGTACCACCTTCCTGCCTTGCTGTCTTCAGCAATAACAACTATTTGTTATTGGTATTGCTTATTTTTATGATCTCTCAAATGTCTTAAAATGAGCTACCATGTACGTTTGGATGGGAGGCCAAACTGGTTTATTGTTTCATAATCCATCCCCAAACAAAAAATGTTACTTATTCCTAAATTTCATTTTACAGTACTTTAAATAGGATCTTGCTTTCTCTTTAGGAAGAGGAAGTGTAAAATGCAGTTCTCATTCATCACCACACCCAAAAACAAACTTCTTGCCTAACCAGTTCAGTAAAGAATTCCATCTCTATCATTATTCTTTGGCAACTTTTCTTAAAAGAGAAAAATTCAGCCTTAGGAAACTGTTGATTGCCTCAACCACTGACTAAAACAAAGGAATTAGTGTTGTCATTTAGTACCCTTGGCAGTTGTTTAAAGTATACCTTCCTCTTTTTTCTGTCCAGTATATTTCCAAAGAGACTGGGCAACTGCATTACATATTTTAAAATTTCAGTCACTCTTTATTTTATTTTAGGACTGTGTATTATGAACATTTTTTTCCTGGAGTTCCTAATAATAGGTAAATAACATCATAACCACAAGAGAAAGAATATTTAGCATTGGCTGAAATCAGACTTGTCATATTTAGAATAGATACCATGATAAATTTAAGTCACATTTGATTCATAGGGTCTACTTTAAGTATAATGAAATCTGGATCCATCGTCCCACAAACTTTAACTGGCAGCAATTATATAAATTATTTTTTCATCCTTTTCATCTGATGAGAAATCTGCAAACTTCTCTGTCATATTTATAGCAAGTAATTCTCAATCTTGCTTTTCAGGACTTAGCTTATTGTGTTCTGAAAAATGTTCTTTTTTATTTAGATCATCATAAATAGCATAATTCTCATAGCTGAGATGAAGTAACTTTCATTTATCTTACTTATCAGAAAGGCAAAAGGGATCAGTGTCATGTTTCTCATTGTATCAAAATCTTTGTAAATTTCCTTATTTTCTACATGTCTACTAATTACAAAAACACCAAAACACCACCAAAAACAATTTAAAAATAATTTCAAAATATCCTAAGAATCAGATAAACAGAAGCCTTTCTTGCAAAGGAATAAAACTTTTTGAAATTGAAGATTTCAACTGCAGTAATAAACATGGTTCTATTGAATTGTAAAAAATTACCCATGACAAAGAATCAGAATACAATTGATAGATATTTAGATAGCACAAGGAAAAAATAGATGCATCCCAGATCACACTGCTGAAGTCTGATAGTGGAAAAAGCAAGAGAGCTTTTAAAAAACCAACTTTTTGTTTTATTGATTATAGAAAGTTTTTTTAACTATAAACTTCAACAAATTGTGGCTATGTATTAAAGCACTGGTGTACAACCCACCTCATCTGATTACTGAACAAACAGAAATTAAAATTATGGGAAGAAACACTTACAGTATAACACCAGATCTGCTAATAATGTCACTATCATGGCTGGGAGGATGGAAAAAGAGTTCCGGAATAACATTAAAGATAAAAGAAGAAAATGTAAAACAGACTATATTAAAACAACAATCATAACTACAAATATTATCCCAATAGGCATTGCCAATTTAATACAAGTAGAGGAAAAATTAATGTAGTCTGCTCAATAATTCATATGATGTTAACTGTAGCTATGAAATAAAGATAATTTGACCATTTACAAGAAATATTTTAACAAAGATTGACTAAATATTAAGGTGCAGAGACATGACACCATGTCTCTGCACCTAACTACTGTCAAAGCTGTGAACTCATTTGGCTCTGAAAATTGGTTCTTCTCAAAAGCTAATCCCTGCCCCCAAAAAACTAGCTGGACAAATTTGTTGAGAATACTTTGAACTAAAAAAAAACCCAAATTATTCAAGACTAGCAATATAAGATCAAATCAATGCTAAATGAAGTCCAGTCAGAGGTTTGCTGCAAATACTAATAATAAAATTATTGTTTTTATCCTGTTCCCTTTCTCATTCAGTTCTATATGTCTGGACATTCAAAAAGAAACTAATCCATTCTCATATCAAAAGGAGAAGAAGCAATATGTCTTCCCTCATAAATGCTATTAGCCATGTCATGTTGGCAATCACCAGAATTCAAAAATATCTTCCAGCATTTTTCCCATACTTATACTTAGATAGCAATGATTTGCAGATGGTTAAAAAAGGATTGCTCCTGAACTATTCAAATTTAACAACTATTTTCTTTTCCATAATCTATAAGATAGAAATACATAAAATCAGTATGAAACTAATGTAAAGATGCAAATTAAAGCCTTAAGTATTTGTTGGAAGTAAGTCCCACTGAATCAATTGGAGATATTGTACAAGTGGATTTTAAGTGTAAATTAAAATTTACACTTAAATTTTACACCTAAAATTTACACAGGGGTGTTTTCCTGTGTGAAAATGGTGTATGTGCTCAGCTGAGATGGTGTGAGCCATTCTAATCAGGTTAAAACCATCTTAACTAGGAAAGCTTTCAGCAGTATGTTTGAAGTATAAAGTATATAATAATCTGCAGTTTTAAAGAAAAATGAACATAAGACATGAATAAGATTACAAACCAACCTTTAAAAAGAATTACTCAGACATCATCCAAAATACCCAAAAGCACATATAGAAAATATTTTAGATTACAGAGAAAAATGTCTCTGAGAAAATGAATTTTCAGGGCCAATGGTGCAACCCAGAACATAAAGCAACCTCCAGAAGAAACTTGTCTCCAATGCTTCTTTCTAAGATAGTTCAAAGGATTCCAAGAAATAGGGAAAGATTTATTAATCCCTTCAGGCTCGTAAAATGATGTTCTTCCCTTTTCCAATGTCCCTTCCAGGCTACGTTCTTTATATTCTCAAATCCTCCTAAGAGCTGAGGCAGCAGAATTTTAGCTTTAGCTTTAATACGGGAAGTCTTTTCCTTGGGTTAGTAAACCCGTAATATTCTAAAAGTTCACACCTAAATAATATTTTATTCTCTTCAGGTAAGCTGGGAAACCACAACAATTACTGATATCTAAACTTGTCACATGGCAGCCATGAATACAGCAAAAGTAATTAAGAATTCACAGTATCGTTTATACCAATGTAATCAAGATTAAACCTGACAGTTTGCCTATTTCAAAAATCTAGTATAAAAAAATAATTAAATATATAATGAACCACAGGTGCACAGGTACGTAATACATGATAGGCACTTTCCCAATTAAACCTTTATCTTCACTTCTATATTAATTTTCACATATGTTGACAACCAGCCAGTAGATAAATAAAAAGCACAGCAAAACAGTGCAAAAACCTAATATATTTTTCTAAAGTTAAATGGGAATGGATACTTCCTACTATGCCAGTATTTAATTCTACTGGGTTAAGGTCCTGTGTAGAAGGATGGTCCTTGCCATTCCCCAAATTGAAAAGGTAGATTTGTGGGATCACATGGAGACAAATCACCCTTCTTCCTGATGGTACATGTAGTATATAAGATGTTGGACTAGGCCTGGGGAAATCCAGGGTGATACTAACTCTTAACCACGAAAAATTTCTGGGTATCTTCGTTCCAATCACTTTCTTTCTCAGCCCAGTTAGTTATATAGGTGGGACTGTTATGAGAACTTGATGAAGAGTGTGATCCCTACGTAAGCCATATTAAGCTTTTAAGAAAAGTGAAATATAAATGTAATAAATAAACTAAAATATTACAAATGTAAACTATTGTTAATATTGATATATAGCTTTTAGGCATTACAATAGAAAATACTGGAGACTGAATCTGGGCTTTATGTGAAAAACAAGTGTTTTACTATTGAACTATGAAGTTCTTTTCTTTCAGAACTAACAAGGAGAAGGGAATATAGCAATATTCAGACAATGTCTTCTCCATTGCATCTGGCATTCAGAAGTGTTTTGAGATCAATGTAGTTTGACTTCAATTATGCTGTGGATATAAAATCTACACTCCCCTGTTAAAAGGCCAAGTTTTTGAGAGGTAAAATAAACACACTACAATAAATCACTTCAGAATTCTTCCATCTTTTATATAACATATAAGAGGTACAATTCAACTGAAAAAGTGAAATCTTCAGAGGGCAAAAAAAATGCATTAAGGTGGTTGCCTATGTGTGCACACACCCTCTTATAAGTAGGAATGTGGCTGAGTTCAGAATTAAACAATCACATTCAAACTGATGGTCAATAGTAGTCGGTATACACCTGCCATCAATTAAAGTGACACTGATATAAAGTTCAGCTGTAGTAGGGTTTTTCTGACATTTATTCAATGGACTCTTACAGCAAAGGCCATGATCAGCAAAAAGCTTAGAAAGCATCAGAGAGATATCATCATTGAGAGATAACGGTTAGGAGAAGGGTACAAAAAAATTTCCAAGACACTGGATTATACCATGAAACACAGTGAAGGCAGCCATCAACAAATGGGGAAAACATGGCACAACAATGTCATTACCAAGAAATGGTATTATGAACAATTCCAAATATCAGTCAGTCTGGGCACAAAACCTTCAAATCTGTGTTAAAATGCTGAAGAAATTTTTTTATCTTTCAACATGACAACAACCCAGAGCAAACCTCTACATCAACAAAAGAATGGCTTCACCAGAAGAAGCTCAAAATTTTGGAATAGCCCAGCCAGGGCCTGGAACTGAATCCAATTGAAAATCTGGAGGGTTACCTGAAGAGGGATATGCACAGGAGATACCCTTGCAATCTGACACATGTGGAGCGCTTTTGAAAGTAAGAGTAGGCAAAGGTTCCCAAGGTAAGCTGTGCCATACTGATAGGCTCATAGCCCAAAAGACTGAATGCTATCATAAAATCACAAGGTGCTTCAACAAAATATTAGTTTAACAGTGAGCAGTCTTATATATTACATTATTGTGCATTTTTGTCCCTAAACATTTCGGTTTGTTTTTCAATTGAATTCTACAACTTAGATTTTATATTATTATTTTTTATATTAAAGAATTCTGAGGTGATTTATTTTATTCTGATTTTTTTTAATCTCAAAAACCTGGCATTTCAACAGGGACGTGTAGACTTTTTAAATCCACTGTACATCATTATTCTCAAAGAAGTCCAATAGGTTAATGTAGAAGAATTCTTTCCATAAACAATTCTAATTTTTACTCTAATTTTTTATCTAATCTGAAAATATAATGATGAAAAATTATTTTGCTTGAAAGGATGCAAATGACCTTTAGTTGGAATAAAAATATATTCTAAAACTGGAACAGCTGGAAAGTATTCCAATTCAGAGAGAGAGAAAAATTGGACATAAAACCATATAGAGTTTGATTATTACAATGTGGAGGGGGACTATTACTCTGGAAAATTCACTAGATTGTTTCTATTGAAGAAACCTGGGAATGGTATATGAATAAATCCAGGAAAAGTGTTACAAAAATATATAATTATTAGGCTGAAATAATAAGTCAATATGAAAAAACAATAGCAACAAATTGTCTTAATGATCTTAAAGTGGAAATCATCATAGAACAAGATGTATAACAAGATTTTTTTTATTTTATTTTAATTCCATTTATATCCCGCCCTTCTCCGAAGACTCAGGGTGGCTTACAAGCTTAGCAGTAAGATGATATGATATCACCTATCCTTTTCCCAGCCTTCCTTGAAGAAGCATTTCACAAACTAGACTGGGCAAAAGATGGTATAAAAATCGATGATGCCTATTTAAATCAATTATTTTTTGAAGTTATTGTTGTTCTCTGCACAAAAGACCCAGAAGAGCTACAAAGACACATACAAGAGCTGTACAAAGCAGAAGAACCATTTAGCTTAAAAATAAATCTGAAAAAGATCCAAGTTATGTTTAATAAATTCACCAAAGAAAGAAAAATATATATAGAGCAGTACATATACTTTGGCCAACAAATCACAATGGAATGTGATACAAAAAAAAAGAAAATGAATAGCGTGTTAAATGTGGTCGGCAGTTAAGCATAATTTTCAAGAACAACCTCCCCCTATGCCTGAAGACAAAAGTTTTCAATCACTTGTGCTATCTGTTCTAACATATGCCAGCAAAACATGGACATTAACTTCCCAAACAATATGAAAACTATGAGTGGTGCAAACAGCCATGGAAAGATACATGCGCAGCATCACAAGACAAGATAGAAAGACCTGCCCATTGGATTAGAGAACAAACGAAAATATATGATGTCATCAAAAAAGTAAAAGAAATGGAAATGGAAATGGGCTGGTCACATAGCAAGAAGAACTGATGGCTGGTGGACCAAGACATTCACAGAATGGATCCTACTTGATAAAAAGCATCCATGAAAGAGACCTAAAACAAGATGGAGCAACAACATCAGCAAGTATTGCCAGTTCAATTGGCATGCGGAAGACGCTTTCATTCTGCAGTAGATAGACAATGGCTAGAATGATGATGATGAACACGTCAATAACTTTTAAATAACTTTTCAAATTACATTCCAAAATCAGCTTAATTAGGTAGACTGCAGAAAAAAACAGATTTGTCAGGGTTACTTTTCAATATAATGCCTATAGTTCTTCAGCTGCAATTAAGTTAACCCGAATAAAAAAATACTGACTCCTTTATAGTTTCCACAGAATTTTTATTAGGTTTCAATAAAATAGTGAGATAATAAAAGAAAGAGCACATAACTTAAAGCCAGTCCATTTTAAACAAGCTTGCATTCTCAGATCAAACTTAGCAAATTAATTCAGGTTTCAAAAAATTAGAATGAATAATCTGAAAGCATTTTATCCTTGCAATTAAAGCCAAATTGTTTGCTTAGATGTATGCACTCAGCTCCACAGCAATTTTCTATATAAAAGTAAAAAGCTCTTCATAGTGTTCAGTAATGTCAGTAAAATAAAGAAACAGTTTTCCAGTCTTACATAATTAGTCCAATACTTCCTGACAGAACAATTAATCAGTGAATTGACTTGACTCAAAAGTTGTGGCTGCTCCAACACTGGAGGCTTTTAAGAAGAGACTGGACAACTGTTTGAAATGGTGTAGGATTTCCTGGTTGGACTAGAAAACATCCAAGGTCCATTCTAACTCTGTTATTCTTTTACTTAAGTATTGCCTTTAAATTGGATGTACATTGGACCTCTAAGAACAAATATGAATAAAATATGGTCATATATTGAATTCCAGCAACCATTAACCATAGAAAACGATGATGAGAGTCACAATCAGTAACAACTGAAAATTTCAGCTTGCCATCCCTATGTTAACATGGTGACATCTCATAAAGCATAAAGCATGCTATCAAAATAAGTGTACTGGATACTGCAAGATTGAATCTGAGTTAGTCACCAGGATCAGAGATTCTTCTGGAGGAGTAAACCTGTGGTCCCAAGTGATCGACCCAGAATTCATCTTGCAACATTATCTTGAGACACATATATTTCCCCTTATTCATATTGGATACTAATTATCTGAATTACTAATACACACACAAACACACACATACTCACAAACTGTAGACGAGCTCAAAACCTTGGTTGCTAAGTGAAACAGTTGTTAAGTGAATTTTGCTCCATTTTATGACCTTTCTTCTCATAGTTGTTAAGTGAATCATGGAAGCTGTTGTTAATAACAGGTTTTAAAGTGAATCTGGCTTCCCCATTGACTTTGCTTGTCAGAAGGTCGCAAAAGGTGATCACATGACCCAGGGACACTGCAACTATCATTAATGTGAGTAAGTTGCTAAGTGTCCAAATTTTGATCATGTGACTGTGGGAATCCCGCAACACTTGAAAGTATGAAAAAGAGTCATAAGTCACTTTTTTCAGTGCTGATGTAACTTCAAATGGTCATTAAACAAACTGTTGTAAGTTGAGAGCTAATTGTATATATATGAAATAAATAAAATCAAGTAAAAATGTGTATACATTTACACATTGTATAATTTGGACTTCTGGTTAAGTCTAGAAGAATGGAAACCAAGGGACTATGCATTACAGTCCTGTCTTAGGCCTGAAAGTCCCCTGGTTGACTTTGGGCCAGTCACTTTCTCTCTCTGCCTAACCCATCTCACAGGGTTGTTCTTACAGTAAATTGGAGGAGACTCTTTTTCATACTTACAAGTGTTGCGGGATTCCCACAGTCACATGATCAAAATTTGGACACTTAGCAACTTACTCATATTAATGATAGTTGCAGTGAGGGGAGACAGTGAAGGGTCTGCTCTGGCCTCCGCTGCCCCACTCTGCCAGCATCAGAGCTCGGAGGCTTGTTTTTGCCAGGAAAAGCCATTTCCCAAGCCCCTTTCTGGCAAAAATAGAGCCAAAGCGTGCCTTGCTCTTATTGAGAGCAATCCTGCAAAAATAAGGATGACAAAGGACAGCACAGTTAGTTCTGAAAATGAAATCCTTAAAGTGTGGAATTCTCTGCCAAATAATTTTAAGTCAATGAAAGCACTTGGGATTGCTTTCCTTACTTTGTTTGGATCATCTTATGCTTGTGAGCAGCTGTTTTCAGCTTTGAATTATATCAAATCTGACACCAGAAACAGACTAACAGATGACCTGAGTGCTGCATGTGTTGCTCGCAAACTTACAAAGTATGAGCCAAGGTTAGACAAATTATCAGCATGCATATAGCAGCAAAAATCACATTAATTGTTCAAAAGCATGCCAAATGCAAACTTTTACCTTTCAAAAAAAGTTGTTTGTATCATTGAAAGCTTTGTTATTGTGTTCTTCTTTTAAGACAAAAGATGTTACTATATGAGTTGGGTTTTTGTCTACACTAAAACCTCAGGATTCAGGTTAAATTGCTGTGTTGGCACTTTGCAATAAATAAGTGGGTTTTGGGTTGCAGTTTGGGCACTCAGTCTCTAAAAGGTTCACCATCACTGATATAGGTTGACCTTCCAAAATATCTTGGATCACAAATAACATTAAATCTGAAATCTATTTCCAAAGCAAAATATCTGGTTCATACAAACTCACTAAGACAAAGCCACCTAACCACATTATGATATGTGAATCTGATCAGTACAATATTAGTGTATTCAATTCATCATGCTGTCTTCTAAATTTTTTAAAAATGCAGTATATTTAGTTCATATGATCTGCAAATCATGGTACACAAGCATCCATTCATTAAATTAACATCTTATTCATTCCACTTTAAGGAAATGTTAAAGTCTCATTTTTTGTCCAAAGTAGGTGCAGTTTAATTGCCTGTACCCACTCATTCACTTGTGGATTTCTCAATAAGTACTGCCATATACCATGCAACTTCTGAAGCAGGAAGCTTATACACCTGGAGTCTCCTAACAAGTAACTGGAACTGAGTGTTGCATCATTTAAGCTAAATCATAACACAGCTACAGTATGTTTTCCAAGTGTGCTAAATTAAATTATAGTAAAAGAAAGAAAAAAGTTTATAGTTTACAGAGTCCCAACTGTAAATGAAGCATGAGAGCAGGCTGACATTAACTGCTGATTCTTACTTAGCCCAAAAGATATGCATCATAAATGTTTTTTAAGTTTTTATTGGTAGTGCAAGTGGCTCTATATTTAAAACACCTGGTCAAAAGAACAGACTTCCCATTTGTAAAACAATTCCAAGAATGCCTGATGGGAAGATAAGCAAATACAAAAAAAAAGTCTTTAACTGATTTTGTAAGAAGAAATTTCCATTTCCGACTGGTTTGGTATGAGGCTTGTTGGTTTGATGGAAATAGATCTGATGTTCTTTGCTGCTATTTTCTTTAAAAGATAATTGGAAAGTAGAAGCATATTATTATCTTGTCAGAATATTGTAATTAGAAGAGAGGAAAGGTATTGTTGATTAGTAGTAATACAATGCTATTTAAATTTTACCACTAAAATAATCCAATGAAAAATGATTTATTTCAATTTACTGCCTTTCACTATCCTACAGCTGGAAATATTTCATCATCACATTGGTATGCAAAGAGGGGAAAACATTTAGCAAGCTCCGCAATCTTTCACTTAGTTCCGGAAATTTTTACAGTGCCCAGATTCCACTGGAAAAGATTTAGTCACTCGTATGCTACCTTGGACAGAAAGTTGTCTCCTGGAATAGACATCCTGTTAAAACTGCCAGCATTGTTGCTTGACTGGCTCTGAGAATATATAATAGGCCAAATTTCTGCCAAATCATTTTAATCTCAGGCCAACAGTACCTTTTAAATGGACTTTGATTACCAATTGCCAGGTAAGAATTCATTACACCATAAATTACTGATATTATTCTACCTTTGATGTCTGCAGTTTTAAGCTTAATCAGTAGTAAATAATTTGTGTTCTGCATTCCACCTTGCTCAGGTTTGGACACACTCACAATAATCACACCTGACTGACAGCTTAACAATATTTTACTTAATTTAGATAGAATCTCCTTGGCAAGATTTTGGGAGTCGTTTGCCATTGCTTGGTTTCTCAGGCTGAGAGTGAGTGACTGGGCCTAAGTCACCCAGCAGACTTCATGCTCAAGATAGAACTACAATTCAGTCTCCTGGTTTCTATCCTAGACTCTTAACCAATACACCAACCTGGCTTTCATATATTTGCTTACAATATACAAAAGAATTACCACAAAAAAGTAACACTGGGTGACATATGTGCCAGGGTCCCTGTAATCAACTTTCTCAGACTCAAAAAGCTAAAAGCTGAGAAGCAAAATATTTCAAACCAAGACAAATAAGGCCCCTGACTCAACTTCTGGACAACTCTATCTGGATGACTGAGAATCTTCATCAACATTTAGTGCCTTTCAAAAGTTAAACTCCAGGCTGTTATTTCTATTGAAGAGGACTTAGGGAACCTGTGGAAGTGAGTCTGTCAAATTAAAATGACACAGTACTTCAGCTTCCTAAGGATTTTTCACTTTGTAAAGCATGCTGTCAAATGGTTCATATATCTCTGAGTTGCAATAGCTATCATTTGACTTCTGGGTATGATCCAAGTAGCTGATTGTCAGCTCTAAAAGACCTACATCAGGGGTGTCAAACTGCTGGCCCATGGGCCGGATGCATCATGCCAAAACTGTGCCCACCTCATTGCCAGCAATGGAAAAAGGTCATGATATGTTGCGACACGTCACGTGACATTGAGCTTGACACATCTGACCTACATGGATCCAGATCAGTTCATCTATGAAATCAACTTCCATATTCACCTGGAAGTTAGTCTAATCAGATTAAATTAATCATATTAAAGACTTCCAGTTGGCCGACGTGGCTGCCATGGATGTCTGGAAGGTGCGCTCCATCTTCCATATCAAGTTTCACTTCACTGGGGGACCCTGGAAAGGGTCAAAAGTCACCTTGTAGAGGCGACCAGCAAGCAGGGGATCCCTGTTGGATCGCAGGAGGGCAGCAGCCCTTCTGCTTGATCCAGGGCAGCCCTCCAAACTGGCAGACAAAAGATGGGCCATAGCAATATGGCTCATCACTAAGCTGCAGACAGCCAAAGTCACACTTACCACCAGGCAATTTTAAAGCAGCATGGATGAGACTAGGTGAGATCTACCTCTCTTAAATCCTAACTATTTATTTTACCTGCATAAGCTGCTCAAAGTACTTTCCCCCCTGTGGAGAGGGAAGGTAGACTTTATCCCTCCCTCTAGAAACAGTGGTGACTGACCATCCAGGGGAGTTTAAAACATTGAAAGAATAACTTGATCCTAACTGGAATTCTAATTTAGTTTGTGGACTAAAAGATTTTCTATGCTTACTTAAGATTGGTGTTTTTACTTATAAAAAAGCAGAATTGAAAAGATTTTTTAAAAACTTTGGATTTAAAAAAAATTAAATGGTAGGGGCGACATATTGTGGCTAAACCTGATACTACAATTTGTTATTGCTTAAAAGAGACTTGGCCAGCAGTCCAGACAATAGATAAGACTTATGTAACCTTCAGACATGAGCTGTGAGAAGCCCAGCTGTGCTCCTTATCCAGTGACAAAATCTTTTTTTGCATTCTCTGATTGTAAAGCTTTTAATCTAATACACTACTAAGAGAATATGGATGAAGATCAGGAACAGATCCTCTCTATGTTGGAAGCAATTCATCAAGCTATTCTTACTGTTACTGATGAAATAAGAGGTTACAGAGAAGAACTAGATGTCAGCCCAGATATATGAACTCAAACTTTGATTAAAACTAACCTCAGAGAATATAACAGAAAAGGTGGAACAATTAATTATGACAGAAGATTCAACTGATCAACAAATACAGTCAATAGAAAACCCAGAAAAGAGACTGACAATATGGGAAAAGGAAAAGATTTTCTACATAAATCAGAAGGAACCCGAGGATCAGGAAGAAGAACTGACTGAAGAGAAGATAAACAGTTCAGGACAACTACGTCAAGATGGAAAAATAGAGAGATGAGTTGTTAGTCCTTTCAAAAAAAATGGTGACAAGATTTTTTTTTAATATCAAACAATCCACATAACAACACAGGGAGATTTATTTGATGGTTCAAAAGCATAGACATGGAAGACAATTTGGCAAAGAAAGAAAGCTACAATAAGACTGAAAAAAATAGGATTTTGATTTACTCGTGAGAATTAAAATAGAATATACTCTAATAGATAAGATGTGTACTTTGAATACTAGATATTGTTATGAGATGAGGTAACAAAAACTTTGGTCAGATATAACTTAGAAGTATAAATATTAATAGTTAAATTTGAACATTGATTTGCTTATAAAGGTTAAATGTAAAGGTAATTAAGATAGATAGATAGATAGATAGATAGATAGATAGATAGATAGATAGATAGATAGAGATATATAAGCTAAAAATCTATCGATGAATGTAATAAATGTTTTTATTTAGCAGTAATAATAAAAATTATTAGCTTAAATATGAGATAATAGATATTAAGAGAAAAAGACAGAAAGTATTAAATATTGAAATAGGAGGTCTTTTGGTTACTAAACTTAAGATATCTGGAAATTAACAGAAAATAACAATATTATATTGTATTACTAATTAGCTGATGTAAGATAGTGAGAACTCAAATAGACAAGATGTATATCTTGAACGTTAGATCTTGTGATAAATTATGATGAAGGAAATTGGGGTTATTTAAAACTTGGAAATAATAAATATCAAATGTTAAATATAAATATTAATGGGAAACTAAAAATTGGGAAAAATTAACCAGGAAAAAAGATTGAATGTTAAAACAACTAGGATATGTATAAACTAAAAATTATTGATAAATGTAAGAGTTATTTTTTATTTAATCAATATATTAAGAATTGTATTAATTTAAATATGAGACAGTAAATTCTAAGGGGAAAAAAGAGGAAACATTTAATGAGATCTGTACTAAAGATATTTGTATGTTATTGAATTATTGACCAATGCAGCTGCCACATTGCTTTTCAAATATTTAAATATTAAACTAGAAAACCAATAAAATTTTCTTTAAAAAATTAATTAATCAGATTAAAATCAGATTAAAATCATTTTTTTAATATTATGCCATGCTCTTTAGATACGATCTGGCTCTTCTTACTTGGTTTTAGGAGATCAGATAAGAACTGACATTTCCACCTACTCCAGGAGGAAGGCATCTTTGAATCTTGGATGCATTGTCAGTGACATGATTTTGTAAGTTTTTTATATTCTTTATCATGGTGTTGATTATTTTTTCATGTTTTATATTTGTCTTATTCCTATGGGTTTGTTTAGTCTTTAGTCTTTTTATTGTGTTTCTGATTGTTAGCCTTTAGAATGAGCAGCATACACATATAGTAATAATTTTTTTTTAAAAAAGGAAATGTGCTTGCAATATCACAGGGCAAATTATAGTCCCTGTTTTCATATGAAACAAGGTCCATGTATATACATAAAAGATGGAGTTTAACACTTTAAATTGTATCTGGAAGCTAACTGATTGTCAATGCAATATTAATATAACATATTCATTAATTCATTAATCAGAATGGAGCTGGAAGGGTTTTGGAGGTCTTCTAGTCCAGCCTCCTGCTCAAGCAGAAGACCCTATCATTTCAGACAAGTAGCTGTCCAGTCTCTTCTTAAAAAACTCTAATGATGAAGCACCCACAATATCTGAAGGTAAGGTGTTCCACTGTTTAATTGTCCTCACTGTTAGGAAATTTCTCCTTAATTCCAGGTTGCTTCTCTCCTTGATTAATTTCCATCCATTGTTTCTTGCATTGCTCTCTGGTTCTTTGGTAAATAAACTGACCCCTTTCTCCTTGTGGCAGTCTCTAAAATATTGGAATACTGCTATCATGTCCCTCCTAATTCTTCTTTTCTCTGGACTGGCCATACCCAAATCCTGCAATTGTTCTTCATGTGTTTTAGTCTCCAGGCCTTTAATCATCTTAGTTGCTCTTCTTTGCTCTTTCTCCTGCCCAGGTGTAAATATCATTTGGTTGGATAGGGCCCATTGTTCAAGTCTGTCAAGATCTTTTTGGATCCTGAGCTTGTCTTCTGGGGTGTTGGTTATTCCTGCCAGTTTAGTGTCATCTGCTAATTTGATGAGTTCCCCTTCTATTCCCTCAACTAAGTCATTTATGTCCAGGTGGTGACATTGACCCTTGTCCTCACAAAGACGCCAGTACAGACAAGTTCATAAGTGGCAGAATAGAACCTAGAAAGCATTCTATACAATCCCTTAGAGTTTATAGGGCAGGAGTTCAGGTTATATGTCAAGATACTTCAGGTGTCACCTATGCTATTCATACTATCCATGGAGAATTAAGATTCTGGAAATCTGAGAGTTTACTGGCAAATACTGTAGACATTGGTAATAGCAGCCAGGGTGAAGATCTTGTTGATTTTTCTCAGGGGATTAAAAAAGGCTGCTGTGATAATGCCTTGCAGATACAATAAAGACAAAAATGAAAGACACTTTACCTCCCTTGATACCTTGGTGTAGACTTGAACGCATACCTATGACTGAGGAGAATAATTTTTTGTCATTCTTTGCAAAGAATGTCTAAATATGTAGCATCAATAAACCAAAGTAGAAATTAGGATCAGCCAAAAACAGAATGAGGCTGCTCAGAAGCAATTTGATTCAGTACTCAGCTTTTCTCCCATTACTGGTGTTTCACCAGAGTTGTCTGCTAGAGAGCATGGGAATTCCTCAAGGAATTTTAAGAAATCATTGAAATCTATAAGCCATTATGGTAGATGGTCCAAATGGGTTTATATACTTCTTGAAATCCTGGGTGGCATTCAATGTCCTTCAGATTAGGGTGATTGCTTTTTATGTCCTCCTTCCCTTGACATCAGGACATGGTGGCTCAGTGGGTTAGGATGCTGAGCTTGTTGATCAGAAGGTTGGCAGCTTGACAGGTCGAATCCCGAGTGCCACGTAACAGAGTGAGCACCTGTTACTCGTCCCAGCTTCTGCCAACCTAGCAGTTCAAAAGCACGTAAAAATGCAAGTAGATAAATAGGGACCACTACGGTGGGAAGGTAACAGCGTTCCGTGCGCCTTTGGCGTCTAGTCATGCCGGCCACATGACCACGGAGACGTCCTCGGACAAGCGCTGGCTCTTCGGCTTTGAAACGGAGATGAGCACCGGCCCCTAGAGTTGGAAACGACTAGCACGCATGTGCGGGGGAACCATTACCTTTACCTTTACTTTTCCCTTGACATCAATGTTACCATCCTATCTTTAAATCGTCAGCAAAATGTATAATATGAAGGTCTAAATAATGTTGAGGCCACCTGCTACAATCTGCTGGCTGGTCAGGAAAGCATGCTGCAGTCTGACTAGAAAAATTGCCCACCTTTGCCCTAAGACATGAGTTATGAATCTCTGATCTAAAGAACCTTCTATAATTATGCCTGTCAACTAAGAGTTTCAAAGAAAGCCTTGATCTATGTTAAGGAACAAATTTTAGGCTTATATTTTATTTTTTAAATTAATAAGCAGTGTGCATTTATTCAAATTCTAGCTAATTGAATTCTAATCTAATTTTAGAACTGCTAAATACCAGACAACCAAGGTGTATTCTTCATTATATACAATGATTTAAAACTATTTAAAATATTATTGCAGGTTGCTTATTTTTTCCAGTGATTATTTTAATTGGCCAGAGTATAGGACTTTGGTAGGCTATAAAAACAGCATTAAAATATAAGCATATTTTCTTATTTATTTTTACTGCTAATTTCTATTTCTCCTCTACTACTTAACCAATACATATTCCAAAGAATCAATGGTCTGGTTTGTGTAACACTTTGTGTTTGAAGCACTGTGTCAAAAATTAAATCATAAGAGAGCTGTCATATCTGAACAATTACAGCATATAAGCAGTTACACATCCATAATAATATTATTACACTTGATGGAAGTAATAACACATGATGGAAGCTATTAATAGGATATAAAACACAAACCTCACAAATGATTAATCTCCCATGTGGAGAAATAATATGAAGAATAACAGGTATTATTTATCTATTTCAGGGTTTTGTTTTGCAGAAAACATGGATAGAAAGTTTGAATACAAGAAATAAATTTGCAATCTGTAATTCATTTAAGATAGAGAAACTGTTAAATTTCTATTTTTTAGTTTAACATACTTTTCAATTGTTCCAACATGCAGTGAAAATTTGAAATTATTTAAAATAAAACTATAAAAATAGAGTACAATGAAGTTGAATAAATAAAAACAAAAAAGTTGCAAGATAAAATAAATAAGAACAAAACAATTGCAAGATAAAATAAAATATTTATATTTAAATAGGATTTTGGAAAACAAAATAGCTACTACGTATTTCATAGAACAGTACATTCATCACTTCCCATCTTTCTGAAGTTCATCAATCATGGAATCAACATAAAACTCTGAATAAAGCATCAAAAGCTACTAGGATGTTGTATGAATGTTAGTATAAATTACACCATCAAAACAAACAATTCAGAAGAAAAAGAAAGTCAGTGCAATTTATATTTAGTAGTTAGGGAGGAAAAATGAGAAACAATCTCTTCATAGCTGAGTGCTATCCTATTGTGTTTGGTTTTATATCACATGATACCTCAACTAAAAGGATTTGAATCCTACTCATCTATTACTAGATTTTATCATGGGGGGAAAACTGGGAAATAAAATCCTGTTGTGAATAATTCATATCTATATTCTTAAGCTTCAAACAACAGTTTACTTCTAAAAAAAATTAGAACTCAGGACTGAAAATATTGTGTCTTAAAAGAGTTAATAAGATTCTCTCCCTCCAAACAGTTCACATTTGATATGGCAAAGTAATCAATTATTTTTCATCATTAACTTTTCAGTTGTGACAATTAATTTGCAAGCAACCTCATGATGTTTTAAATTATACTGTATACAATTTGACAAATAACAAGATAAAAGACATTGTACGCTCCATCTTTGGAGAAATACTCATAATTAACTAATTAATTAATTCAATTTCTATCGCTTCTCATCTCAGTCAAGTGATTCTGGGCAGCTCACAATTCTAAAATTATAAAGTTAAAACAATTGAAAACAATTAAAATATTCAAAAATAAATACATAAGCAGCCAAGATAGTTAATCAATCAAGAGTAAAGCCAAGAAATAGGGCCCTCATCACATTCACAGCCCCAGGCTCAGGGACACAGGCAAGTTTTTAAAACTTTTGAAACATTGGGGCATTCTAATATTCCACAAAGCAGGGGCTACGGTAGAAAAAGCCCATCTTCTAGTCCCTCCCAGTTGACAGTGATTTTCTGACAGGATCTGCAGCATGCCCAGTTTGCTAGACTGAACTGGAGGAATAGAGACGAATAGAAATATAAAACCCTAGGTAATCCAGTATAATACTTATTATGATTATATAATTTCTTTACAGCCTTGCCATATCAAAAGCAAACATGGGAAATGGTCCTACATTCCATCTTTTCTATGAGTGCAAGTCAAAATGATGGAATGCTATGAGGCGAGCTCTTGTAGAAATATTTGGCAAACTTTCTACCTGACTTCTCTGATACACATAACTTATGGTAAATACATATAAATCAGGAAGTTAATGGAATTATCCAAGAAACATAATATATTTGCTGCATGAAGCAAAGAATGAGATGATTCCTTTTTATTTCCATATCCAAAACCTGATTAGATTAGCAGTTTATTTAACATTGCCCCACTGCAGCAGAATTCTACAATGAAAATAATAGGCCAGATTAGGAAATATAGGACTCATAGAACACAAAACTCTCTCTTCTTAAATGATGTTTACATACTTCTCAGTATCTGCTGTCTGAGAAAGCATTCTGCAACAGTCATAATATATGACTGATTGAAGTATTAAAACATATAAATGGCAGATTGAAGTCTTAGAACATTTATGAAATAAACTTGATGCAATTAAGTCAGCTGCTTTATGCGGTACAATGCTATTTATCATGTACAAAACTATTAAAACTTTCTTCAAATGTTAGGAACTGATTGCTGTAATGCTTTACAATAATGATTATACGGTGACATATATATTAAAAGCATCATGGAACAGTTAGTACTTAAAGTCTGTCTAGTGTTGTCTGAGCTAAATTACGTGTTATCTTTAATATATAGAATGCAACCACTATAAAATCTGGTTTTATTAATTCAGTTCTACTGAATCATTAAAAATCATGAATAGATTTTTATGATGCTCAGTGAAAACCTTGTATTTTCAAATACATCTGCTAAAATTGATCCAACTATCATTTTTATTTTCTTGTATTATTGAATTGGGTTAAATTTAGTATGCCCATGCAAGTCATACAATGAAATGTTTTGTTTAGCTTTGTGCATCTATTCCCCAAAGCTGCAAACTAGCTATAGTGGCTCAAAGGATTTGTACAGAGTCCGCCCAAGATTTCCTTGGTGCCTCTATATTTAAAGTCTTTCAAGTTGCAATACTTAGCAAAGCAAATATCCGAGGCTTTGAGAAGTGAATCCAGTGCAGCAATCTGCTTGTTGAAAGGTTTGCACAGCCCAAGGGCAGACTTCTGTTATACTGTTGTCATGACAGTACTCTAGTTATTGCAACATTTAAACTACTTTACTCTAGTCTGAAAGCTTTCACAATAACGTTGAAATAGTTATTTTCCCCTCTTATTTTCACGTCAGAAGGTGATTCAGAATTCCACCTAATTCACCCACATTTCAGTCCTTCAGAGATCATACTACTTGCATCTTTGATGCCAGTTTAATTTGAAGATTTAAATTTCCATAATTTGCTATATATCTAAAACATCTATTTTGAAATAATTAGTTGAATACATATAGTAATAATAACACTAATATAAAAAGGTAAAGGTTCCCCCGCACATGCGTGCTGGATTCGACAGGCTCAGCGTCCTAACCCACTGAGCCACAGCGTCCCTAACACTAATATAGAGACAACCAATTTGATCTACATAGGGACGCAGAAGGTCGGCAGTTTGATGGGTCGAATCCCGAGTGCCGCGTAACAGACTGAGCATCTGTTACTTGTCCCAGCTTCTGCCAACCTAGCAGTTCGAAAGCACATAAAAATGCAAGTAGAAAAATAGGGACCACTACGGTGGGAAGGTAACAGCATTCTGTGCGCCTTTGGCGTCCAGTCATGCTGGCCACATGACCACGGAAATGTCCTCGGACAAGCGCTGGCTCTTCAGCTTTGAAACGGAGATGAGCACCGGCCCCTAGAGTCGGAATCGACTAGCATGCATGTGCGGGGGAACCTTTACCTTTATCTTTAATTTGATCTACAGGATAGTCAAGGCAAGAGGGTAGCAAGCCACAGACCCTGAATTTAAGGGCCACTCTAGTCTGAGAGTGCTAGTCACCCTCAGCCCAGTCCAGATCTCAGGGTTGTTATTGCTGTGGGGAAAACAGGCGAAGGAAGCTATGTTGCTTTGAGTTATTTGCAAAAATTATAAAAGCAGCATACATATAAACAATATGTATACATAAGCAAGTCTAATATCATTCTGAAGCTATTAAAAAAAATCAGATATACAGATATGGATGTGAGTCTGGAGGTCTGATTCTCTTTGCAGATTTTTTTTAACTTCTTATTAACAATATTTTAATAAGCAGTGGATCCTGGTTTTGGGACATAATTAAGCTCATATTTACAGGTGAAATAGGTTTGTAAAATATCCTTTTTAGATTACAAATGTAAATATATTTTCAAGAAAATTGTAAAAGAGTAGGATTTAAACCCTGTATATGACAATTTGTAATTAAAGTGGTTTCTATGAAGTTTTAGTTATTTAAATAAAACAGCTGATATACTTTTAAATCCTCATTCTTGTATCAGGAAAAGGGTTAGCATCATATTGTTAACACTATCTAGGAAAAACTGCATTCCAAATTGTACACAAATTATTGCCTTGAGTTGTCAAGTACGAATGACATAAATAGTGCCAGATGTTTCTTTTGTAGCAAGTACTAGAGAAAATTTCATAATTTCCAGTTATATACAACTGCTGGATAAAGTCTCGCAACCAAGAGGGTCCTAACAATAAATGTTTTGTTTACTTTTCTATGAAGAAACAGATGTTTAAGTCTCATCTTCATTGATAATACTTGACAGTGTCCAACCTGACTTGTTTTGGTCTCCCTCAAATATATACTTTCTGATTGTAATTAAGCCCAGGGAAAAATCTGTCTCTTGATTTTACCGCCTGAAGCTGCAGCTGTTGGCTGACATTATCAAAGCCTCACAATTGCAAACTCACGTGCAAATCTCATCAAGAGTAGACATTTCTAATTAATTCCAGAAGTCTTTCTTTTGTTCAGATCAGGAGACAGAAGAAAAATAATGATCAGCTTCCAAACAGTGGGTGTTGAGCTTCAGCATGGATATTTTAAAAGCTCTAACTTGGCTGCCCCACCAGAACTGCAGAACAATTTTACGGTAAATTGGCCACAGCATTTGGAACTCTACATCATCATCTGTAGTGGATGGTAATGTAGCTAACGTAACTAAGATAGAATTGGTAATGACTCTGTCCCAATGACGTGGAAAGCAATAGCTCCAAAGGATATTTTTACCACTTGGGTCATCATCTTATTGAAAAGATATATCATACTAGTTTATGGGTCCAGCTTTATTTGTTAGCGTGTATACTATCAACAGTATGGCTTGTGTTTATTTAAACAAGAATAAGCAATTGTGAGTAGGCAACAAGATAGTAGTTTGTTGAGAGAAAAGGCCACTGAGGCATCTGGTGGTCACTTAAAGAATCATCAGAGAGAAGATTTTCAAAAGTTCTGAACACTGGGAGTTCTCCAAATTTGGGGGGAGGGGATCTGGAAGTCATAAAAAGGAGCTGTACATGTGGCTTGCAAGATGTCCATCTTTGGTTTCTTTCAATAAACGTAACCAAAACTTTTTATATTCAACCTTTAAGGCCCCAAAGATGCTTTTCAGAAGGCAACTGTACTTTCTTGGTTTTTATTTTTCTTTGAAAATGTTTCGCTTTTCATTGAAGAAACTTCTTCAGTTCTGAAGTTCAATTCTGAACTAAAGAAGCCTCTTGGATAAAAAGCAAAACATTTTCAAAGAAAAAAAACAGGAAAGTCCAGTTAACTTTTGAAAAGCACCTTTAGGATAATGACCTGGATGATTGAGAATCTCCACAAGCATTCAATCTTTAAGGCAGTTTTTTCCCTATCGCTTTCTCTTTTCATCTTTCTATAATTGCCTTCAATCCCTCCTCCATAGATACCGTGAGGGTAGGGGCAATGTGTAAGGAACTTCTTTTTCTAAATTCAGAAATATTAAGTTTAAAGTTTAAGTTGCATTGGGTTTTACAATGCATCAATGATTGCACTCCGAAACTTATTTTTATTATTAATGGAATAACTGGCTCAGCTTAAAATCCTATGAGGAAGGAGAAAACAGCAGCCAGGAATTATCTGCAGGGGGTGGGGAATAACTTGTGGAAAGGGAGCAAAGGGCAAAGAGTTGAAGACTCAGAGGAGTAAAGTGCCAAGGTAACTGTTGGGAATGAAAGCAGACAAAAAGGGCTGTAGAAGATACAAAGCAACAGAGACAGTAGGTAAAGTGCCTACAGGTACTCTTCAACATACAACTGTAACTGAACCACAGTTTTGGTTGTACGTTATGACAGTTGTAAAGTGGGTCACCACATGACTTTGCCTTTTTTTTTACATTTTTTGTCACGGTTGTTAAGTAAGTGCAGCAATCATTAAGCAAACCCATTGTTTGCTGTGGTTTTTTTTTTTGCCAGAAAATGGAAATAAGCAGTGGTTTCCAGCACAAACATCCTAAATCGTGGTCACTTCACCACAGGGCAATACAAATGGATGCAAACATGGGCTGGTTGCTGAGCATCCAAAATTCAGTCATGTGACTGTGAAGGGTTGGTCATTGGAACTCTGAATCTGAGATGTATTTCTGTTTTTTTTTGGGGGGGGGGTTTCCATCATAATTTTGAATGGTTGCTAAGGAACCTATGTTAAGGACTACCTGTATTGGCAAAAAGAAGCTTATGAGACAGATATACAGAAACAGTGCATAAAGTTATTTGCATTATCTCAGGTCTCCTGATGCCTCCAGCCATACTTTCATATTTTTCTATATATTTTATATGTCTCATATTTTTTTAAGCAGAGTCTTAAAAACAGTACTGTCTTTTAACATTCTCAATATATTCTTTGGAAGGAAAGCAATATGGAATGAATAAATAAATACTAAATACAATGCTGAGGGAGAATTATAGAAAAAAATGCACATGTGTATTCATGAATATATATAAAAAACTGCATATGAAACCAATAATTTTATGTACTGATTAGCTCAAATATTTAATATCTAAATATTTAATATCTAAATCAACAATTGTGCTAATTTAAGATGTATGAATATAATTACAAATTTTGGAAGTATGAATAAATAAATGATACAAATAATATTTTAAATAATTATTTTACAAAGAGTAATTTGGTAGACATAAATTATATTTATGCATTTTCTACTTAAATTTTAATATCTGTTTCAGAATAACTATTCTTTTCTAAGCTTGTAAAATAAAATAAATCCATGTATAAATGCATGTAGATCATATCAAAATAGCAGAATACTGTTACTTTTATGAAATAAGTGTGCTATATGGACATCAATATATGTAACTTTATAATAAAACAACTTTTCTTACCTCAAACATAGGTGATAAAAGCGCAGAACGTACTTCCAAATAACCAAGCTTCTGCAGAGCAAGGAAAACAGAGCAACGTGCAGATTCCAAGAAAGCAGCTTCAGGTCTAAAAATAATTGCAATTTTAAAATGACCAAAATTTAATTGGTTACACAGTTTATTTTACAAACATAAATAACAGAGATACACAAAGCCATATGTTGCCCTATGCAACCTTTCTAAAAGTTGGAAAGACAGAAATGGAACCGTTTTAATTATACTGGGAGAAATCACATTATATTTGAAGTAGCCGAAGGACCACTCTGGACGACAGGTTAACCAACTGGATTTATTTTAGAGCAAGGCAAAGAACAGTACAACTTGTCCGGCTTTTATAGCCGGCTGCTGTCAGTGTAGGCCAATCAGGTTCCTTTCTTTTGGCGCCGCGTCTTGTTTGTCCAATCCCCGTCGTCGCGTCTTGACAGCTCCTCTCTCCGCGTGGTGAGTCGGCTTCTGTGTTTTGACAGCCGCGAGCTGTCAAATGGCCGCGCCTGCGCTCTGGCGGGGAACTTTGACAGCTGTCAAAGTTCCCGCGTGTTTCCCTGTCAGCGGTGTTTACCTCAGAGTATTAACGGTTATAACTTGTTAATAACATTTATACATACGTGTTTATACACTACACCCCTTACCCCTCCCCCGGATTGTTTCCACCCCCTTGTTGGTTGTTGGAGCCGGCCCATTCATAGTCCTACAAGTATGCTGGTGCTCTTCTGTTTCGGTTAGAACGTCTTGGGGATGGTGCGTTTTCGTGTTCCCACGGCGGTTTGTTTTCTTGTTCCCCTTCCTCTCGTTCTGGTGCAGGTATTATGTCTAGGGGGGGTGGGGGTTGGCTGTCAGGTAGGGGAAGGTCTGGGTGGTGTTGTGGTTGCCTTGGCCTGAGCTGGTCTATGTGCCGCCGTAAGTTGCCTTCTGTTGCCGTATGTATTAAGTAGGAAATGGGTCCTGTTTGTTGTAACACTGTCCCTTGGACCCATTTGTTTTTGGATGTGTACGATCGTGCCCAGACCATTTGCCCCGGTTTAAATGTGTGGGGTGGGGGGGGTGATCCGGTTCTGCTGTATAAGTGTCGGGATGCAGTCTGTCGAGCCGTGTTATCAGCCTCCTTCCCCACCTTAGTTCCGCTGGTGTCTTGCCAGTCGCCGTGCAGGGTGTTGTGTGTTGTGCCATCAGGAACTGGCTGAGTCGCCACTGCCAGTTCCCTTTTACAAACTTTTTTAATGCTTCTTTAGTTGAGCGCACCATAATTTCAGCCATGCCGTTCGTCGATGGGTGGAACGGTGCTGAAGTGACCAGCCTAATACAGTTCTTCGTAGCGAACATCTGAAATTCACGAGAAGTGAATTGTGGTCCATTGTCTGAAACTATGGTGTCTGGGAGGCCATGGGTGGCAAAGACCTTCCTAAGGGCTTGTATAGTGGCTTCTGAAGTGGTTTTCCTGAGGGGGATTACTTCTAGCCATTTTGAGTAGCTGTCCACTATTATTAGGAAACTCTGCCCTTGGATTGGTCCAGCATAATCTAGGTGTATGCGTGACCATGGGTTTTTTGTTGTTTCCCATCTATGTACTGGGGCCTGGGGCGGTTCACTTCTCTTTGCTTGGCAGGGGTAGCATCCTCCCACATGTCTTTCTATATCCTTATCTATGCCTGGCCACCATACATAACTCCTTGCTAGAGCTTTCATTTTAACTATGCCTGGATGTCCTTCGTGGAGGGTGTTTAGGGTTTGTGCTATGTTTTTGTCTGGTATCACCACTCTGTTCCCCCACAGAAGGCATCCCAAGTGTGATGACATTTCATTTTGTCTGTTATAGAATGGCTGGAATTGTGGGTGTGGATTTTTGGCTGGCCATCCCGTGGTTGTCCACCTGAGAATCCGGCTCAGGACTTTGTCCTTGGCAGAATTTTTTGCTATGATTTTGGCTGAAAGGGGGCATTCTGGAAGTTGTGATATTGCCAGTATGAGCCCTGCAGGAGCTGGGTCTGTGTCGTTGGTTTGAATGGGCAGTCTGCTGAGGCAGTCTGCATGTCCCAATTCTTTCCCTGGTTTATGTATTAATTTGTATGAATATGCTGACAAGAAGGTGGACCAGCGCAATATTCTTGGTGATAGAATTTGGGGGGTTGTTTTGTCCCAGGTGAATATTCCTAGCAGGGGCTTGTGATCCGTGAATATTGTAAAGGGTTTCCCATAGAGATAGTCATGAAACTTTTTTACCCCTGCGACTATTGCTAGTGCTTCTCTGTCAATCTGCGCGTAATTTCTTTCAGCTTTTGAAAGTGTGCGGGAATAGAAGGCTATGGATCTTTGGGTGCCATCCTTGTATAGGTGGCTTAGCACCGCCCCAATTCCGTAGGGAGATGCATCGCAAGCGATGCATACTGGTGTGTCTTCTCTAAAGAGTGTGACAGTTGAGCTGTTACAAATAATATTTTTTAATGACTGAAAGCTATTTTCATGCGTTCTGGTCCAGGACCAGGCAGTGCCCTTGTCCAGGAGCCTGTGGAGGGGTTCAGCTATCGTGGCTTTGTGGGGGAGGAAGGCATGATAGAAGTTTAGTAATCCCAAAAAGGCTTGGAGTTCTTGTTTATTTTTTGGACTGGGGGCTGTTTGAATAGCTTTTAGTTTTTCTGTAGTGGGGTGGATGCCCTTGGCGTCTATTTTATAGCCTAGGAATTCTGTGGCGGTGACTCTGATGGAGCACTTTTCTCGTTTTAATCTGAGACCGGCTTCTCTGAGCCGGCTCAGCACAGCTGACAGTCTGTCAGCTAAGTTTGCTTCGTTTTCTCCGGCGATGAGGACATCGTCGAAATAGGGGCAGACCCCGGGTATTCCTTTTAAGGTTTTCTCCATGATACCTTGGAAGATACCCGGGGCTGCCGAAATGCCGAATTGGAGTCTTTTCACTTTAAAAGCTCCGCGGTGCGTGACAATTGTTTGAGCTTCCGCGGTGTCATTTGTGACAGGCAGTTGCAAGTACGCTTGCGTGAGATCAAGTTTTGCGAAAATGGCGCCGGAGCGGATAGAAGCGAGGACGTCTCTCACCGCTGGAACCGGGTAAGAATGGGGGCTTAGAGCTAGGTTAAGGGTCGCTTTATAGTCTGCACATAATCTGATTTCCCCGTTAGGCTTAACTGGGGTGACTATTGGGGTCTCCCAGCTTCCCCCTTCAGTAGGTTCCAGTACCCCTAGTTTTACGAGGCGTTCCAGTTCGTTCTCAATTTTTTCTTCGAGGGCGAATGGAACCCTCCTAGCCCTTATCTTAATGGGTTGGATGGTTGGATTTAATTTTAGGGAGATGGGAGGGCCGGTGTATTTCCCTAGTGTGCCATCAAAGACGTCTGCATACTTGTTGCAGACGGCTTCGAGGCTTGAGGCTTGCACTGTGTTTACCCCAGTAATGGCAATGCCCAGTGGGCTGAACCAGTTCAGCCCGATTAGATTGGTGCGGTTCCCTGGAGTCACTAAGACTTCTAGGGGTCCCTTAAATTTTTTGTATTCAACTGCGACCTTAGCCTTCCCTTCTAGAGGAATGGGGTTTTTTTGGAAGTCTGCTAGGTGGACCTGGGTTTTCCTCAGGGGGATTTCCCTGTTACTTCGTTGGCAGATCTCCTGATACGTTTTAAACGATATTAAGGAGACTGCTGACCCGGAGTCCACCTCCATGTTGCAGGTGACACCTTGTATTTTTACCCTGATTTTTACTTTCGGGCTTAAGCTGTGCACCTTGTCTATGGTTTCCACTAGTTCCCTCGGTGTTCCTCCCCAGTTGTCGTGGGTGGTATTCCTACCTGGGGGGTTGGCCTCCAGGTTGTGCACGTTGTCGCGGGGCCAGCTTCGGCACACTGGCTTGATGTGGCCGGTTTTCCCGTAATTGTGGCATTTTGCGTTTCGGAACCGGCAGTTGCCCCTGGCATGGTTGCCCCCGCAGCTGGCGCAGGTGGCCCGTTGATCGTGTCATGGTGTCGGGGGGTTTCTGGTTTTTTGGCGGTCTGAGGCGTCGATCCTTCGAGGTTGTCGTCGCTCCATCCTGCGTTGTAGGGCCTCTCCGTCGGTGAAGTCTACTAACTCGTCGTCGTCGCTAAAGGTTGCGTTTTCTTGGTACATGGTTGCTTGACTTTCTGTTGTTGATGTGGTTGGTCTTTTCTTATGGTTGTATTCGTAGGCCATTATTTCTCGGTTAAGTTCGGATAGGCTCATGTCGGGCTTCGATGTAAGTTTTTTCTGGAGGCGTTCGTCCCTTAAGCCTATTACCACTTGGTCCCGGATGCGGTCTTCCAGGTCTGGGAAGCTGCAGTTGCGGGCGGCGTGCCGGACCCCTGCGATAAAGTCGTTTGCGGGCTCATCCGGCCGCTGCTTCTTCTGGGCGAATTGAACTCGCCAGTACAGCTCAGAGCGAGCTGGCATGTAGTGTTTGTTGAGCTGGTCGACCAGGTCCGTGTAGGAGACTTTAGTGATGGGCACCAGGCTGAACAGCCCGACGGCGTCGTCGTATACCGGGGGCCCGCTGATGTACAGGAGGGCGGCGGCCTTTGCTCGGTCATCAGTAATTTTACTGACGAGGAGGAAGCCCTCGACCTGCCCCAGGTGTGACTGCCACCTCTCCGGATGGCGGGTGTCGAATTCCCTCACACGCCCGAAGTTGGCCATGTCGTCCGGTCCTGGTCTCACTCCGTTCGGAAGTTAAAACTTCCAGTGACAGCTCTTTGGCCGGGAATTCCCTTCCTCGGCTATGACTTCAGCTCCAGAGCGATCCCACCTTCGTCGCCAGTGAAGTAGCCGAAGGACCACTCTGGACGACAGGTTAACCAACTGGATTTATTTTAGAGCAGGGCAAAGAACAGTACAACTTGTCCGGCTTTTATAGCCGGCTGCTGTCAGTGTAGGCCAATCAGGTTCCTTTCTTTTGGCGCCGCGTCTTGTTTGTCCAATCCCCGTCGTCGCGTCTTGACAGCTCCTCTCTCCGCGTGGTGAGTCGGCTTCTGTGTTTTGACAGCCGCGAGCTGTCAAATGGCCGCGCCTGTGCTCTGGCGGGGAACTTTGACAGCTGTCAAAGTTCCCGCGTGTTTCCCCGTCAGCGGTGTTTACCTCAGAGTATTAACGGTTATAACTTGTTAATAATATTTATACATACGTGTTTATACACTACAATATTAAACTAAAGTTAGGTCCTTTTTAAGTATTTTGGAGAAGCTCCTAGCATATTATTCAAAAGCCAAATATCTACACATTTCTGTCCTTTAGATCATGGGTCCCTAACCCCCAGTCTGCAGCCCATTGGCCACCAGGCTGCAGAAGCGAAGTGTATGAAACTCCATTTGCACATGCGTGGACTTAGGTTGCATGCATGGAATCATCTCCTCCCCACAGACTCTGCCACCACTGCCAGTCCGCAGAGCTACTTTAGGTAACAAAAAACAGAATCAACAACTGTGAGTCTCATAAACTATGGACAGTATTTAGTAGTTACAGTCTGCTAGCATAAAGCACCATGTGTTAATAAGACACTTTATTTTCATTCTAATAAAAGAGTAAGATCTAATTCTTTAGTTCTGTTGGTGCAAGAACTTGTATAAACAGTTCCATAAATATCTCAATGACTCTGTACACTTAATCTGTTGCTGAACCTCATCAAATTCTTGTGGAATCCCAGGTAAGGATGGAAAAACTTCATCTGTAGTACTGCATTGTCTCATAGTCCTAGACTTAATGTCTCATGTTCCTAGATTCTTCAAGAAAACAGCTATGTCAGTTTTAAATTATGTAAGAAAACACTTCATTATTGTTCTCCTCAGGTAGACAGTTTGCATTTAATTTTTAAATTAAAATTTCCTAGTGGCAACAGACATCGCTAAGCATTCAGCACTAAGACATTTGTTTTACTCCCTCCTCTATTGACACCTAGACAAAAAAAATCAGAATCTTATTGATGCATTATTTTCACTTTCACTATTATTCAGGAGAGACATATAAAATATTTCTCTGTTTAAATCACAAAATATCACTTTGACATTTGTCCTCTGTGTGATTTTAGCACCAGAAGAAACTATTTTGGCAGTTAGAATGCTTTTAGTGTCTAACAAACGGATGCAGAAATTGCCTACCTTTGGTCCATAAGGAAACCAATGGAGGTCAATGTCAGGACAATGTAGCCAACTCTCATGAGAAGAGTTACCTGTGATAACGTCTGTTAAAACAACAAGCAGACAAATTACTCATTTAGGTTAGCTCTCTGGAGAGATATTGTGTTCTAAACTTCCCAGTGAGATAGTCTGAACTTTCAGTCTCAATTATATGAGTTTGTTACTGTCTGCTTTTTGAGTAGTTTGATACTTTAAACTTTACAACTGTAAATCCACTGCAGATTCTCTATTCCTCCTTCATGTCTTTAAGTTTCAAAGCTGAAGGTTACAAAAATTGGATATTTTCCTCCAAATAATTCTTTGCACAATATTACTCTTGAAAATAATTCTTTCACTCTTATTATGGTTTATTCTCCTGACATTATTTGAACCTTTAGTGACCTGAAACAAAGTGGTAGACCTGTTTTCTAAATAAATATCATATCACATATCTGCCTCCTTTCTCCAGCTTTTCTCTTAGTAGCACTAGATCTTTATATTTTCCAATCTGCATTCTCTGGAGAATTTTAGCAACCGGAAAAAAAAATATCCTGGTAAAAGGAGGGGTGGAAGTATGGAAAGAAAATAAGTCAGACAGTTTAATGTCATATGTATTTTTATGCTTCTTAGCTATTCAATATATTAAATAATAGTATTAAATAATATTATTTGAATCTGGACTCTTCATATTTGAATCAAGTGGAATATTAAACTTATTCAGTTCAATTCAGACACTGGTTATAATATACAAATGGAAAAATGGGAAATATGCGGTTAAAAGGATTGAAATTTGTGCTACATTATAGATTTTTTATAAAATGCTGTACTGTTGGCAGAAAAATAATCTAGAATGTATAAAGAATGTGAACAACAGGACTATCTGTCATTTTACAATCACTCAGGAGTCACAATGGCCTTGGATGGATGATTTATGGCCATCGTAAAATGTGATCACATGACCATATTTCAGGCATTTCGCAAACAGCTCACCTTGATGACTGGTTGCAGCATTGCATGGTCATGTGACTGTGATTTGTGATTTTTTTTTTGCCAGCTTCTAGTAAAAAAAAGGCTTATGCAGAAGAATATGGCATTCGTTTAATGACCACTGCAAAAAATGTCACATGGGTACTTCGACTTATGACCGCAATAAATTATGATTGGAGTTTGGGTCCCAATTGTGTTTGTAAGTTGAAGACTTCCTATAAAGGTTAATATTTAACTGAATTTTGGGACAGTTGGATAAACAGTTTGAAAAAAATCCATGTAACATTGTTTTTATAAATGATAACTGCAGCAAGATTATTATATGTACAGCAGAAATATTTGCCAATATCTACAATGAGGAATGATTGGTGAAAATAACAGAATTTTCTAAAATGGTTAAATTAAATTGTTTGATTAGAAAAAAGATAATATCTATATTTATTAGTGACTGGAATCCCTTAAAATGTTTTGTTTAAAATTAAAAAAAATGTACTTGTGATTTATGGTTTTGATGATTAGACAGGCAGCTTTTTGAAAGAAGACAGTCATGAACATAGTGCTGATGATTTGAAAACTATCATTTCTGAAAAGACATGGCAACTGAGAGACTGGCAATCAACAAGGAAGCTGTTGAATAGGAGCCTCAAATTCAGCAGCAGCACAAACTCTTTTTCTCTGGGTATGGAGAACTCATTAGGTCATCTGACCCAGGCCATTTGTGAGTGGGTTTGCTAAAGATTCAAAAGGCAGTCCTTATCCCCAAAGTTTTAAATTCTATTAAACTACAAAAACAGATCCTTTGCTTTAAATATGCACAGTACTTAATTTATAAGCCAACGCAAATTTCTCATTTGTGCCAACATTTTGACCACAGATCCAATTTCATACTTTCTGATAAAAGTGATGCTAAGAAGACAGTTTACTGTAATAATTATTTTCAGCATAATATAGTTACTAGCACATTTTATATAATTAAATGCACAGTGATTTAGACTAAACGTTTTTCCCTTACAGAAAAATGGAAGTTTAAATTTGGAAGCTGCTTACAATACAGGGAGTGGAATGGTTTATAGCACTGCTCAACAAAATTGGAGGAAGAAATGAATTATCATCAGTCTGGAAAACTAATACAATACAAAGGCAAACATAGGTACATCACTGTTCAAAGTAGAAGCTAATTTGGTATTCTGCTATATGATGAACATTTTTGAAAATATGCTTCTGATATTTCAATACTTAGCCAAACCACTGTGGTTTTATCAAGAATTGTGAAACTGATGTAATATATGTTACCTGTCTACTGAGAACAAGAAGGGGAAAAACCCTATACACCAACATATAAGTATGTGACCTCACACATTTCCTTGGATATCAGTTAGATTATACCATTTACCTAAGACCTGAATCTACTGGCTACAACTACTGTACTGTAATGTTACCAGCTTAATAACAAATGCTGAAACAATAAAAGAGAATATTTGTAGGTCAGGGTTGAAATGAGAGGTTCTTGGTGCAGTCCAAACTAGGTTGTTTTTTTGCATACATTTCATTATCCAAACTAGGTAACATCATCAGTACTAGCACTCATCATCACTAGCACTGATAATACCATTATCAATAACTAGTTTTGATAATGAAACATCTACAAGAAAACTACCAAGGTCAAAGAGCACCAGGGACCCTTCAGTGCTGAAACACTTTTTCTATCTATACTGGTGTCCATAAGGAATCCACATTCTGACTACTGCCTTCATTCCTGTATAGCCCTTGTGACCTTCCATCACAACACTTTTTAATGCTATATTCCTGTTGATGTTATGATCAACATCAAAACATGAACATGAGCAAAACAGCTTCTAAATTGTACTATATAACAGGAGTGGATATGCATCTTCATGACTGTACTGAAGCACAGCATTAAGAAAATTGAATATCTTGAGTACAATGTCCAGACCAATAATAGAGTCAAGATAGGTAGATCCATGTTACCCAGGGTAAACATCAAATATGACTTCAAAATGTAACACACTACTGGATGACTAATAGAGATTAACGCTATTACTGATGTTCTATGCAATCTGAAAATCTCTATATACCTGAATTTTATAATTTACAAAACAGTTATCAGATAAGTGATAATAAGTGTTTCTTGAAAATAAGACATGGTCTTATTTCTTTTGTTTTTATTGTTGTTGTTGTTTTGCCTCCAAAAGAGGTACCATGTCTTATTTGGGAGGGGGGTTTCCACTCATCTCACAGCGGCAGCACCACTAGCCCGGCCGAAGGAGCAACTTCATTCTGTAGCTGAGAAAAGAGCTCGAACCTGCATTTTGCATGGTTCATATAAGTTGTAAACCAATAGGTAGGTGAATACGGGCCTTTTTTTCTCTGTCTTTAATTTTTAAACAAGATATGAGAAGAGGATGATATGCTTATTTCAGACCTTTTATCAATAATATCAGAACAATATAATTTCAAATTCAGAAATTCTATTGACTGTTGTCATATGTCCTTGTATTGCCCTATCTGAAAATATTTCATATCTATATTATGCTTTAATAAAGCTTTTCAGCTTTACCTCATTTCTGTGTCTACTGCTTTTGAATCCATTAACCTCCTACCTGCCTTTAGTTTTGTTTTATTCAAAGCAAAATCCAAACTTTTGCATTCAGTAAAGAATTATAAAACAACTCTTATTTTTGCATTTTTTTCAAATCAAGAAGTTGATACTTAGCTTATTTATTTTTCTCCTGCCAAATAAATCCATTCCAGTTTTTCTGCTAGATACCATCAATTGCAGTTTTGGTATCACAAGCCATATTTAGTGAAACAAAACTGTTTCCAACAATATCACATGCATAGCCAGTGATTCATTGTCAGCATCCACCTTTCCTTACTAAGACCAAAAATGGTCAGAATTAATTGAAATTTACGTCCTGGTGAGAAGAAAAGGACATAGAACCAGATCTGAAAGAAAACTAAACTGAACATTTCTTGCTGTCTCAAACTATTAAGTTTCAAGATATTTCCATCTAATATAATTTGAAATAGAGTCATATCCTTTTAGAAATCAGTGGAGGTTTTTTTTTTTTCCATTGGGCTTTTATTTAAACCTGTTTATGGAAGAATCATCTACCCAAATGTGTGCGGGGGTTTGATCCAAATATTTTTTTTCTGTGTTTCTTATTTTGTCCAAGAAAAACATTTCATGCTGAGATGAACTTCATGGACAGAAAAAAACATTATGTGTTTGTGTGTAACAGCAAAGATAAAGTCACTATAGTAATGAGAATTATAAAATTATATACTGTTTCAAGTGCTTCATAGAATGGAACATATGTCTAAAAATGAGGAAAACAGTTGTTTCTATATATGGACCAATGCCATATTTGTGACATAGCCAAGCAAAAAGCTCCAGTTGTGTCTACGGGCATTTCATAATTCATTGTAGTGGAAAATTGATATTGAAGATGTATGCCAAGTTATATTATTCACATACATGCTTTATTTCCACAATAGTTCTAGATTTTTTGCCACATAGATTTCTGTCTAGCTTGTCTCTCTAACTTGCCTAGGCCAAGAATCCTAAAATGTTGATTCTTATGCAGTTTTCCCATTATTTTCTAATACTATTCTTCTGAACAATTATTGCCTGCTTTGTATTTATCACTGGTCTACATTCTGCAGTACTATTAAATTGATGTTATCTGTCCAAGCAAGGTTCTTCTTAACCACAGCAGGAGAAAGCAATGGTCCTCTCTCAAGAGTTTTTCTTACTGACCAGGATAAGCCATCCTAAGATTAAATCCCAGCAACTAAATTATATAAGCCAGATATCTGACTCCCTGCCCTTAACCCAACAGGAGGCAGCAGGAGTTTCCTTAAGAACTTGTTTAAGAGCAGAACATAAAAAGATGGAGCAATACAGAAGTACTTGGTTACACAAAGACAAATGAATCAGGTAGGACTATTCAAAACTAATTGACTGAAATAAAGGGAGCCTTATTAGAGCTAGCTATGTTAGAATAAAGTAAAATAATTGTAGCAATCTGACCATGGTAAATCCAGTGCAACTTGTTTATCACTAAGGGTCTGCCTTGATTCCCAGAACATCAAACATTGTCATAAAATTTTAAAAAAACCTGGCATTTTATTCTGGATTTTCTCTAGACATTTCCATTCTATTAGTCCTCCCATGGTATCAATACACTTTCTGTCAACCTTCAAATGATTTTGGCTGCAGCCATCTTTGCTTCATTTTCAGTTGCCCCAGTAATGGGAGGGGGGAAATGTATTCTTTAGTTTAGATATAACAATAGGTTGTTCTGTGGGAACCAACGTCAAGTTACCTAAATTTTGGCGGACTAAAACTTCTGCTAGAAAGCCTGCCAAAGCAGTTAATTAGGGATTATGATTTATGACACATTGCAGGGAAGGGAAGTTCAACTTGAAACTTTGTAACCAGTGGGTGGGAGCTTCAGACTTGGTTTCACCTTTGTTCATGCCAATACTATATAGTCATTAAAAGTGTTCTTTAAGGAAGAATATTGTCTCAAGAGTTCTTTTATTTTCTCTGGTCTCATCTATTGGAACCTGACTTTAAACCAAGTCTCAAAAAAAAAAAAAAACCTCCAAACCAAGGGGTCCTGAGCCCAGTTGCTTACCTAACCTCTAGGAGGACAATAAAGACTCAGGGATGATTGCAGAGATGGAAAAGAAGGGGGAGTCAATCTCGAGCTTCAGAGCGGTGGCAGTAGATGGAGTGCAGGCTGCTACCCAGGTGGAGATGCGGTCTTCACAACCAGAGCAAGACAAAGAACCAAGAGGTCCCATCAAAGAGGCTGACACAGAGAAGAAGCGTTCATCCTTGGAGGGATCTGGCAGTCGGATGCTGCCCTGCCACTTAAGAGTACATTGAAAGCTGCAGAGGTCGAATTCCCACTGATCTTGTGCCAGGGTTTCTGTTCATCTGTGATGATGAAGGCAAAATGACTGGCTGCTTGGGACAAGTCAGGGGAATGGAAGTACCAGATTGCTATCCACAGCCACTCGGTCGAATGTCTGAGGGAGAGGTTTGACAGGCTGGAGATGGGTGAAGAAGGACAGGCCACGCACCAGGTAGTCTGAGGTGAGTGAGAAGACAGGCAGCCCTGTGAGCCTCTACCACCCCAATGAAGTCCCAGTCCTGTAGCGGTGGCAAGGGCCGCCTCCCCACTGCTGAAGCCGGACCTAATGTTGAGTTCAGTGCATTGGTGGAGCCCTGACAGTTACTGACGCCACACTAGTCCAGATCGACCCAAGTGACAGGTCGTACAACCTGAAAATGACATCCACATTTGGATGTCATCCACCTGAAGCAGACAGGTTGGTCCATAAGAGAATACATAAGACAATTTCAAAGAGTGGTGGGACTGATCAGGCACTGGCCTGAGCAGTCTTTGATCCACCACTTCAAGGCAGGACTGGACCACGATCTGTTCCAGACGTGCATCTGCAGGGGGGATCCTGATTAGCTCCAGGATTGGTATCGCTTGGCTATGAACCTAGATGTTGAGCTGACACAGTACCATAAACCTGCACCTTCAGGACCCTGACCAAGATGAGATCCAGTAAGATGCCAAACTTCACAATGCCGCCCATCAGTCATGGCGTCTAGACCCTACAGAGCTCCTGCAGGATCTCAAATCAAATGTTTCAGATGTGGGCAACTCGGGCACTGAGCAGCAGACTGTCTGGTCACTTACTCACCACCAAGAAGTGCGACCACAGCTCCAGAGAAACCAAATAGACCACCTTGGCCAACGTGACAGAAGTTGAATTGGACCAGCCAGGGGCAAGTTGTACAAGTCACCTCTCCTTCTCCGGAGAGGAATGAACATTCAACTGAACAGCTGCCTGCACCTGATCCATACCACGCGATGATGAATGAGAAGACAACCCAATGGTAAGTGACCTTATCCTACCTTTTACCCTCTCCACAAGACTTCTAGTTCCTAAGTCCACAGCCTAGATGGACATGAGTGTTTTAGAGGATTCAGGTTCAACCCGTTGTCTAATTAACCTCCCCATGGTTCTCAAGCTATACATCAGAGAGAAGCAGCTGCCGCAACTCATGCAGTTCAAACAAGCCAATGGGACTCTTATAGGAGGAGCCCCGGCCACCCACTTGATTGAACTAGTTTGCCGAGAGATAGGGGAGCATTGGGAACTCATCCATTTTGTGGTGATCCCAAAGATAATGGAGGCTGTGATTCTGGGGTTAGCCTGGCTTGACAAGTGGTGCCTGATAATCTGGTGGGAGGATGGAGTGAGAACACTAAGGCTAGTGACGGGACCCACTCCCCCTCCCCAAACCAGCAGCCAAATTGAAAGCCAAGGACAAGGAAAGCCAAGTCTAAAAAATTCTGTGAACTCCCCACCCGGGGATCTGCTTATCCCAAGTTAATATCAGGATCTTACAAAGGTATTCAGTGAGGAGGAATGCAACATTCTACCCACCCTCCACTGAGAGACTGACTGCACAATTGAGATCCTGCCAGGAGCCGAAAATGTACTTGATGACCCCCCCACACCTTGAATTCAATGAGCTGAGAACATACATTGATAAGAATTTACTCAGAGGGTTCATCGAGCCAGCAAAGTCCCAAGTAGCTGCCCCGGTACTATATAAAGAAAAGATGGGTCGATGAGGCTATGCGTAACTATGAACAGTTAAGCGGGGTCAATGTAGAGAACATGTACCCCCTCCCTTTAATGAAAGATATGCTGGCCCATTTGGCAAAAGGGCGATTTTTTTTTACCAAATTAGATCTAAGGTAGGCGTGCTACGAAGTAAGAATCAAAGAAGGAGATAAATAGAAAACTGCTTTTAATAGCTCTCTGGGAAGTTTCCAATTCAAAGTCATGCCTTTTGGTGTGCAGGGAACCCCAGCAGTATTCATGCAATTGATAAATCAGGTGCTGTATGATCGTTTGCATAAAGAGGTCTTAGTCTACTTTGATGTCATCCTCATCTACACTGAGACCATGGCAGAACATGTCAAACTAGTGTTTGAAGTACTCAAAAAACTGTTAAGCACTAAGTTTATGCAAAACTCTCAAAATGTGAGTTCCATCGAACTCGTTTGGACTATCTGGGGTATAGAATTTCCAGCAAAGGCATTGAGATGGACCCAGCCAAAGTGAAAGCGGTATTAGAGTGGCAACCCCCCCACACCCGAAAACAACTCCAAAGTTTTCTGGGATTTGCAAACTTTTAACGACAATTCATTCCCTCTTTCGCCAAAATAGCTCTGCCAATTACAGAACTATTAAAGACAGGGAAGAACGAGGGAAGCCCCGACCCTGCCAAACCCTGCCTTGGTGCCAAGCAAGTGCCAATCAGCTTTTGAGAATTTAAAGAGACTGTTTGCAGCAGAACCTGTTCTCAAACACCCTAACCACAAGGAACAATTCATCATCCAAGCTGATACGAGTGATGTGGCTGTAGGGGCTGTTCTCTTGCAAAGAAATGAGAAGGGGGAGTTACAGCCCTGCACCTAAACTTCCAAAAAATTAACCGAAACAGTAGGGGAGAAAGAGGTTTTCTCTGTGCGGTGGGCACTGCTCACCTGGCATCACTTTCCCGAAAGGGGCAACTTGTTGTTTGAAGTGTGGACTGATCATAAGAATCTAGAGGCATTGAAAATACCCCCGTAAACTGTTCCCTAAACAAGTCCACTGGGCTCAGTATTTTAACCATTTCAATTTCACAATTTCACAATTTCAAAGTACATCCTAGAGGGGAAGAATATCCTAGCTGATGCCCTGTCCAGACTGCCCCAGTACAAAAGGCTGTGTGAGGAAATTGTGAATCCCATCATCTTACAACCACAGTCAAATTCTCAAATAACTATGGGGGAGGGCAGCCACAGGCAAATCCACCTGAACCTGACAGCCCGCTGATGAAAAGGTTAAAAGAAGAATTGAAAACCGACTCCTGGTTCCAGGAAAACAGTACCCTAACTTTTCAGAGCAGATTAGCCTCGAAAGGGTCAAAACTGTATCTACCAGACACCCTTAGAATTCAGTCCCTCTAGCACAATCACAACAGCAAGCAAGCTGGTCACTTTGGATACTTAAAAACTTTACATTTAATTAGAAGGCAATTTTGGTGGCCAGATTTGAAGAAAAATGTTGAAAATTATGTAAAGAGCTGTGCAATGTGTGTTACAATGAAAAGATGCCCCAGTAAAACACCTGGGCTATTGCAGCAAGTAGAAGATCCGTCCCAACCTTGGGAAGAGATTGCTAGGGACTTTATTGTGGAATCACGAAAAAGTAGGGGAAATACAGTAATATGGACTGTGATTGATCTTTTTTCAAAGCAAGCTCACTTCAATGCCTGCTCCGGTCTCCCCTCCTCAAGGAAACTAGCAGGAATGCTTCTCAAGCATATCTACCAACTCCATGGAGCTCCAAAATAGATTATTTCAGATACTGAGGAGCAATTCACTGCAAAGTTTTGGAGAGACTTTCTTAAACTTATTGGGTCCATGCAGGACTGTCATCTGCTTTTCCTCCATCTACGAATGGGGCTGCTGAAAAATCTAACGCAATGGTGGAACAATACATCAGATGTTATGTTGATTACCAGCAAACAAACTGGGCTGACTTCCTTCCCTTTGTCAAAGTAGCTTACAATAACACAGTGCATAGCAGCACTGGACTCACTCCTTTTAAGATAGCTACCAGCAAGGAGTTCATACCCATGCCTGAGCTCCCTCAGGACCCTCCCATTTCTCAAATTTTAGAAAGCTGTTTGGGACAATGCAAAAGCGGCTCTAATAAAAGCCTAAAAACTTACAAAGAATAGGCAGACACGAAAAGAGCTCCCCAGAGGCCATTTCATGTGGAGGGGAAAGTTCATCTCTCTAAAAACTACCTAAGACTCAAGTTACCTAGTAAAAAGTTGGGACCAAAATTCCTTGCATCTTTTCCCATAGTGCGGATTATAAACCCAATCACCGTGGAATTAAAGCTCCCTCGCCTTTTAGGGAAAGTTCATCCTGTGTTCCACTGCAGCCTATTGAAACCATACAGAGTCCTCCTTGAGACCTCCTCCAAGACAGGCGCCTGGTCCCCTTATCATGGAGGGAGAGACTCCTTATGAAATAAAATGTATCTTTGATTCAAGATTATACAAGAAAAAGTTACAGAATCTGGTGCAGTGGAAAGGATACCCACTATCAGAGGCCACCTGGGTTAAAAGTACTGATGTAAAAGCTGATAGATTGATAAATAAATTTTATGATAAACATCCAAATAAGCCTAAGGTGATTCCTGATTCTAACTCCTTTTCTGCCCATAGAATTTCTCTCTTCTCTAGAGGATCCGACTGTCAACCTTCAAACAATTTTGGCTGCAGCCATCTTCGCTTTGTTTTCAGTTGCCACAGTAATGGGAGGGGGGCTATGTATTCTCTTAATTTAGACATAACAATAAGTTGTTCTGTGGGAACCAACATCAAGTTACCTAAGTTTTGGCGGGCTAAAACCTCCACTAGAAAGCCCGCCAAATCAGTTAATTGGAGATTGTGATTTATGACACATTGCAGGGAAGGGAAGTTCAACTTGAAACTTTCTAACCAGGGGGTGGGAACTTCAGACTTGGTTTCACCTTTGTTCATGCCAATACTATATAGCCATTAAAAGTGTTCTTTGAGGAGGAATATTGTCTCAGAGTTCTTTTATTTTCTCTGGTCTCATCTATTGGAACCATAGCACTTTCTTTGATATACTCATTTTATGAGAATTTATAAAAATAATAATTGGAATTATAGATTTTAAAAGAACAGTTAGTTCAACCAGAAAAAGCCATGAATATAGCAGGCACAGATGAATCACCTGATAATAAGCTAGCCCTAGCTCTGATTATTGCACCATGAAAAATGCCCTATATCCTCACCAGAGACATTTAATGGAGAATCTAGGAAATTTTCCGATGTCTTCAATCAGTTCACCTTATTAATGCAAGTAAAGATAGGACACAATGTTGTTAATTGAAGTAGCTAACAAATGTGCCACTTCTTACTTCTTTGAACAAATTCTACTGAATATTAATGGTTGTATACTTACTTTATCATTTGTTATAGGAAATCATAATTATACTGGTTAAGGGATGAACATAACATTAAAGCATAAGATTAAAAATTGTAGAAATGAAAAATACAAATTGCCATTTTCTTGCCATATTTAAATCATACATATATTAAAAGATAATTAGCCAATCTTTTCTCACAAGATACAGTACTACATTGTACTCTATCCTTCAACTTTTTTTCAGTTTTATTCATCAATTGTTATCAGCAATGCAAACAATTTGTATATTCTAATTTCCTTTTTCCAAAAAATCAAAGTAGCTTTTCTATGTAAAATTTAATTTTACTTACATATTTAGAAGTAGCTAAGTCAACATAAAATACCACCATTAAGGCAAAATGCATTAGTACATAGATATATATGTAGCTTGGCAATTTGCAGTTGAAAGGAACTTCCTTCCCAGTGACCTATAGTTAATGAAGAGATTATTTTTATTATTAAAATAACCAGTAATTTAAAATGCATTGTCACATATATTTTATTGATAATTTCTCTTTACCTTTATTGAAAATAATTTTCCCTGAGATATCTTTAACTGATTTATTATTTTAATCAACTCAATGGTTATTTTTGTTCTTTTCATGTCAGAAGCATCAAGGTGCTTCTGGGTTAATAGAATTAGATGATGATTTCACTGTTGCCAGGGGATGCCCAGTTGGCGGCTGCTTTCTGGTCCTTATTAATATGCCTACCAAAGTATTTATCTACTTGCATTTGCACATTTTTGAACTGCTAGGTGGGCAGGAGTTGGAGCAAATGATGAGTTTATTCCATATCATAGCAGCAGTCAGGTCTTGAACACAGCCTTTCTGACTGTTAGACCAGCATTCTAACCAGGTGAGCTACCGCATTCCCACCCAACAGTTATGCATATTTAAATAACATTTATAAATTGTTAGATGTAATCATTCCCCCAATTTTTCATTGTCTTTCTTTTTCACCAATGTCATGTTTAATGTCCATAAAGCAAGTATATTTATCAGCCTACAATACTGAAATGTTTCTATGAAATCCTGTAATTCTATGAAATCCTACCTCCCACCACATAGGAAATAAGAATAAATAAGTAGTCCTATCTGTTTACCTACCTGTTTAGGAAACAGAATTAAAATAAATAAGATATAGTTTTATGCGTCAGTGGTATTAAAATCAAAGTAATTGATTTTCAATTAAATGTGCTGAGAACTGCCAGCTAATTCTACTAAGTTCAGTGGGTTGACTTTTAGAGAACCCATACATATTAAAACAGCTTGTTTGCAAATAACCAGGGTTATAGTATCTGGAAATTACTTAAGACTTAATGGACATTTATACTTACTTCAGGAATGTCCTCAATAAGGCCAAGTCTTGGCTTGCCCGGTGCCCATCCTGGTCCCTTGAATATAACTGAAAGCTTATTGAAAAATCCAGGTGTGCTCCAAAATATATTCCACATATAAACACAATGATGAAACTGTAGGAATGAAAAACATCAAGGTTTATATTTCTCATAATTAAATGTTAATGGAAATACAAAACAAAGGAGCTTTCATTTCTCATTGTTACAAATACAATACTTGAATATAATTTTTTAGAAAACTTTGCTTGAATATTTTTGAGAAGATAAACAGTCTAAATATCCACTAGCAATTTTTGAGTCTCCAATGCTTTCTTCCCCATTCAACTAGAATGGAAATATTGATTATTATTTTTTACTTTTACTTCAATTGCGCTACTTGATTTAAGGAGGCCTAGTGATTGATATAGTGGTTAAGATACCAGGCTAGAAACTGAGACATATTGCAGTCTGATCCTAACTGGGTGACTTTAACTAATTGCTTTCTCTCTTTGCCTTAAGAAGAAAGCAACGAAATCACACACCAAAACAAAAACAACTGCAACAAAATATTTAAAACTGTTGCTTGTCAGTATGTTTTAAGGAAATAAACCAGGTTCAGAATCTATAGTTTGATTCAAGCTAGCTGAAAATAACAATAGATATCTTCAGTCTGTATCTTGTGGTCATACTATAGTAATAAAAAAGGCAGTAGACAGAGCAGATAAATGTGAAAAAATGTGCACAAAACTTACAGAAGCTAACGCATGAAACAAGCCAGACCAAAGAAAAATTGAGAAGTATGTTACAATTTTTTAAAAAACATGAAATAATGTAAAAGTGAGAAAAATCAGAAAAAGTTGGAAAGTCTTTGGTCACTGCTAAAATGACACAGTATTATGAACTATTTTGTAAAAAAAATATGTATATGCAGCCTGACTTTTTTATTATTACAGCCCATTGAATGTTGTTGGAACAAAGGTTTATTCATTCAATGGGCTAATGAAAAAGCAATATTAAATTCATGTTTAACTTACTTCTTTTCACCCTTGTGGTTCCTTCTTTAGAAAACAAATTATTTGTGACTACACACACACACACACACACACACATAACACAAAAATGTCTGCCCCATTCGGGTAATATCTATTCTGAACAAAATATTTGAAATAAATAAGTATTTAAAAGTATTCAATGTGTTATAATTCATTTGAGTATATAATTTAAAGTTCTGATAATGTAATGTAAATGACAATGTAATGTAAGATAGGCCAGTGGCTACAAGAGATCACTTATTTTATTAAAGCAATGTCATAATTATAGGCAATATCTATACTTAATCAGGGAGACAACTTTTGATGGTTGACCCAAAGGTGCTTTTTCAAAAGGCAACTAGACTTTGTTTTTCCTTGAAGACATTTTGAGTTTGATCCAAGAAGCTTCCTCAATTCTTCAGACAGAACTGAAGAAGGTTCTTGGATGAGAAGCGAAATGTCATTAAGGAAAAACAAAGAAAGTCCAGTTGCCTTCTGAAAAAGCTCCTTTGGAACAACCATGACCTGGATGACAGAGACTTTCCATAGACATTTTAATTTTTGAGAGCTTCATTAAACAAAGGCAAGACCAATATTATTTTATGCATTGTTTGTTTGTTAAATTTATTTCCCGCCTATCTTACTATGGGGCTTCCAAAATGAAATTAAAAATAAAAATAATATAAATATAATAGCAAAGCAATAAATGAATAAAGATAAACAATGAAAGTCCAATAATATGAAATGAAAAAGGTGGGCAGAAGAGGAGCAGAAAGCACAGAGAAAGGTGGGAATTAAAAGGCTGCCCTAAGAGGACAGACTAGGCAAAACAG